>NC_136004.1:7731811-8045561 GCF_048128805.1 Centroberyx gerrardi
GCGGCCATTTTCTGCCGGCCGAAGACAGATGAGTTGGTTTATGAGAGGGAGCGTCGGGTCCAGATGGCTGGAGCTGTCCGCCTGGTCTCTACCAAAGATTAGTTTTAATTAGCGCAGAGTGCATAATGGCTGCTCAGTCCTGCACCCGCTACCTAAGACGAATGGCACAAATACATACACACACACTGGCCAGGATGATGTTTACAATATGTGTGTGTGGTGTATATGTGGAGCTTGTGCCAGGGTTAGGGGTTCGATTCCCAATGTAGATCAATAGGTAGAGCAAGGCACTAGCACTGCCAGGGTTTGGGGTTCAATTCCCACTGGGTCCCATACATACTAAAAATGTGTGCTGTCATGTAATTAGAGACAGCAATCCATTAATATGCTGCATATATGTTGAGCTAAAACCATACATGTGTGTAGTTATGGTGGATGTGATATATGTTTCAATCCACGCAGACTGTAAAGCACTCCAGCTCTGCTTACCTCCACAAGGCTGCCACTCTTCCACAGGACTAGCTGGGGGTCGGCTAATGGGATTATGTGGGTTGGAAGCCCTCATAAATGAAGTCCCCGGTGAGGAGCGGGGAGCCTCAGCTTTCCCTTAACCCTCTTTAAAGCCCTGCCTCTCACAGTCTGTCAGACAGGCGCACTAAGACTGCACCAGATCTGCCGCCGCGCTTGGGAACTGTGCTCAGGGCGCTGGCTGATGTAACAGGGATGGCATTTCCCTTTGTGCCGCGACTGAAATTTATATTCATCATTTTCTTTAGATTATTTCTGAGGCAGTTTGGCTTTATTGCATTGTACATTTGAGACAGACGGGGGAAGATAAAGGGCACGGGGTCGCATGCGAACCCGCAAAATCACATGGTTGGGTTAGTCAGATGTCTAACTGATGCAAGTCAGTGTTGTCCGCCTCCAATATGATGAATATGATGCAGTTTGTAGAATTAGATGTTTATTGTATAATCAATCAATATGACACTGGTTTTCTATTGGAAGCCCTTATCCTGAGTTTATTCTAATGTAACATCTGGATTGGATTCAACACAATTATGCAATTTTTACTTCTTCTTCTTCTTCTTCTTCTTCTTCTTCTTCTTCTTCTTCTTCTTCTTCTTCTTCCTCTTCTTCTTCTTCTTCTGCTCCTTCTGCTTCTTCTTCTTCCTGTTCTTCTTAGTAGTAGTATTAAAGTATTAAAGTAGTAAAATATTGACTATTGGTGGCTTCAGTCCAAAAATATCAGTATCAGCCTCCAATTATCCATATTGGTGGCTTGAATCCAAAAGTATCAGCCTCCAAATAACCATATTGATTGAATCGTAGTACATGGTAAACACTTTATCCCTTAACACTTTAGACACCCAGTCATCAGTTTAAATAAAAAAACTCTCATCTCCTCTTCTCCACCTGCTCTCAAACACTGTATCAGCACTGCTAAGATTAGTTTCTTGCCTCACCTTGTCAACAAATCAGTGTTAAAAGTAGGGTAAAGAGTATTTTTTTTAAAACTCAGTCACCTACAGTTGCACAAACCACGGCTCGTGTTGCAACAGAGCTGTGCTGCGAATCCTCAGAAGGCGAGTCTACTGGTGCAGCTGTGAAAGTGAAGCTGACACTCATTCTACATCCTGCAGGTTTCACAACTAGTTCAGAGCAGCTGTGCACTGTCAACGCTGTAGTTATACCTGCTTGATTCTCTGTTGTGTTATACGCCTCTCTCATGCTTACTGACAGGGTGCGTGTCTAACTTTTTCCCCCAGAAATGTGAGCTCAGACGGGGCAGAGGCCCGGCGCAGACTGAGGGAGTGCGAGGGATTGGTGGACGCCCTGCTCCACGCCCTCCAATCAGCTGTAGGGAAGAAAGACATGGACAACAAGGTAGGACAACACAATGTCTACGCACTGAAACTTGGGCTGATATTTGATAATATCGAATATCGTGATAACTTGTATCGCAATATTTTCCGCGGTATCGCCTAGAAATTTGATGTAATTTAGCAGTTGATGGAATCAGAGTTCAAAATACCATACACTCATCTAGATGGTATCCTCCCTGTCTCTCCCTTTGCCTCTAGTCGGTGGAGAACTGCGTTTGTATCATGAGGAACCTGTCCTACCACGTCCACAAAGAGGTGCCGGGGGCCGAGAAGTTCCAGGACCCGTCGACGCTGCAGGCCCCGGGCTCAGCAGGGCCACAGAGGAAGAAGAAGGACGATGCCGGCTGCTTCGGAGGCAAGAAGGCCAAAGGTGAGGAGGGGGGAAGAGGGAGAAGGATGACAAATAAATGACCACCACTACTCTGAATCTTAAATTGGGAGGAGTTTCGTTCCACAATGAGATTTCTTCCATTTGAATAAAACATTAACACCTGCTCTTACAAAATGAGTGAAGGGATAATAGGCAACTTCAGTCTTTAGTTGACAAATTATAGCACTTTTACAGTCTGGATCCCTTGCAGTGTAGGGATATTGAATGATAATCTTCAGGTAATGATGTTTTTTTTCCAAATGGATATATAGCGTTTTGGACAAATGAATGGTAGAGGCTGCATATAGTGTTTCATACACCTGATTAGTTACTGTTTACACCTTTTGTTTCCATGAAACCTGTAGAAACTGAAATGAATTGAAGGTTAGAGACCAGATCATTTATTGAAACAATTTGACTACAGAGATGCCAGACAAATATTTGATTACAACTTTTTCCACATATATCTTACCTATTCAATTTGTGAATATTTACTCAGTACCTGTAGTCTGTCATGGTTAACTTCTGTGCTGTTTTTTTTTACTAGAAACGGACTTCTTGTTACTGATACATCTGATCAATTTTGTGTGTAGATAATGTCAGCTTGTTGGTTAGCTAGCTAATCAGAGTATGTGGTCAGCTATCACTATCTTGTTGTTAACACATCTGATTGGCACAATACTTAACATTACATGGCTAGTAGTTGCATATTAGCATTAACATTGTTGACAAAGCCAAAAACCAACTGTTTTTACATTAACAAAGTTAACCTAAACAAGTCTCAAGCTACAGCTCGGAGTGCTTTGGAGCAGGTGTTAAAGACAGCACTGTGTTCACTGTGTTATAGTAACTTAAATTTGGATCAGACCATTCACTTTTAGCCATGGTGAGACTATATGGATCCAGACCCATGACTTGTATCATTTTCAGGTATCACTCTTTTTCTGGCCAGGATTTGTATTTAGACTTTATTTGCGCACAGCCAGTTCTGTAATGGACCTCCATGATGGCGCCATCTGCGGTTGTCAGGAGGTTTTCTGACACAACTGCAGAGTCTTTATTGGCTCTCCTAAACAGATGTGCCATTTGTATGTGTTGTTAGCAATCTCTTAATCAGCAGCCTCCCAGGCTGTTAGCTAAACGACACCGTTATCTCTCTGCCGTGCAACAATAATGGCCGCCATTAATCAGTCAGCCAATGAGGTGTGACCCACCAGCCAGCGACCCTTGACCTGTAACGACCGTCAGCGAATCCCGTCGGTTCAGGGGTCGGGACAGCACAGAAGCTTATATGTAGGCTATACAGATTTATAGAGAAACCAATTACCCACATGAATGCTTTTGCACATACACTCATTGAGTAATGAGACGTGTTTAGCTGTTGCAGGCCCTGAAGGTATACTCTGAAGGGAGGATGCCCAGGTTTAAAAACGTTAAACGCCCCTATGAAAGAGCATGGCGGCAGGTAGTTAAGCAACACTGAATTGGCAATACACTTAGTCTCCCAAGTCATTTGTTACCTTAAGTAGGCTAAGTTTGCCCCCCAGTTTGATGTCACCGTTGGTATAAAATATACCATTATGATCAACACACGCTGCGGGGCTCAAGCTTTGTTTTAGCTAATGAACGTGTCTGATTCTTGGCTATTATTTTCATCTCTCTAAGCACATTTCTATTCTTCCCACGCCGTGTTTTTAATGAAGCATTTATACAAACGCTAGCGGCATGTCCTGTTATTCTGTATGTTTCACTGTGCCTCCATCCTGTCCTCTGTCCTCCTCGGTCTGACTTTGCAGAGTGGGAATAACTCGTAACAGTGTAGGGCCAATTCCTTTCTTTCTTTATGTCTTTGTCTTTCTTTCTTTCTTTCTGTCTTTCTTTCTTTCTTTCTTTCTTTTTCTTTCTTGCTTTCTTTTTCTTGCTTACTTGCTTTTGTGCTGTCTTTCTTTAATGCTTTTTCTAGATTTTTTGCTCTTTCTCTCTCTTGATTCCTTTTTTCTTTCTTTCTGTATTTCTCTCTCTCTCTCTCTCTCTCTCTCTCTCCCTCTCTCTCTCTCCCTCTCTAATAAAGCCATCCCACTGATGCCAGCTCTTTGAACATGCTGCCCAAAGAACACCTATGGACTGCTAATGGCTTCCTATCTTGCCTCTTTTTGTCCTAAACGCTTTTGTTTCTTTCTCTAACTCTCTTTCATCTCCTCTCTTTCCCTTTCCCTTTTCTCTTTCACCCTTTTCCTTTTTTCTCTTTTGTTGAATTGTCTCTTATTCTTTCCCCTTCCCTATTCTATAAAAAAGATGACTCCTTTATTTTTTTTTAAAACTGTTCACATGTATTACTCTGTCAGCTTCTTAATCTGCACACACACACGCACGCGCACACACACACACACACACACACACACACACACACACACACACATGCACACCTTTTTCACCGTGACTCTTCTCTCTTCTCCCTGCTTTTGTGTTTTTTGGCATTGCTGCTGCTTCCTTGGCTAACTATAGAGGAATGGTTTAATCAAGGTGAGTGTTTCTCTCTCTCTCCCTCCCTCCTCTGTCTCTCACTTCACCCCCCCATCCCCCACCCCACCCCGCCCCTCTCCTCCTCCCCTTCCTCCTTCCTCCTCCTCCTTCCCCCTGGCTGTAGAACATAGTTAGAAGTAGTTTTGGGTGTCCTCCAAAAACCTGAGAAAGTTCCAAGGACTTTGGAAATTGTTTTTTATTTTTCACTCATTCCATATACACTCCTTCACCATACCTACCGTAGCACTGAGCATTATAGAGTCCCCCTCCCAGTCTTCCTAGTTTGTTAGTAGTAGTCGTCCCTTAGCCCATTCAGATAGGGGAAAGGTAAAGGGAGCGCTTGGTGAAAACAGGTAAGTCCATCAGTGTCTGTCAGGCTAAACCAGACTACTCTTAATGACTAATGATGAATTGCTACTAACAGTATTTTCAAGCTCTACTGTAGACCCTGTTAGTGTGTGTGTATTTAGGCTAGGATTAGACTAATATGGGTTTTTGAAAGTTGAGACTGTTACAGTTATTTTATATTGAGGCTGCCAATAGCCAATATTTTGTGCTGCTATTCAGTATCTTTAAAATTTGACAGTTTTCATGCCAAAAAATTACAAATATTCAGTGTTTCCCCCCAGAATTCTTGGCAGGGTGGAAAAGCCTCTGAAACAGTATTTAGACCGTGGAACACTAAAGCTCTCCATTGAAACCCATAATAATAATAATATGTCCATGCAGACTTCATGCATACAGATCAAAAGATTAGAAGATCCAGATTAGGTTAAGAGCTTCCGATAGACAACTGGTGTAATATTGATCGATAATACAATAAATATGTAAGCAAACAAACTTCATCATATCCACCCTTACGAAAAAGTGAAAAATGTGACTTCAAAGCACATGTGATATCTGGACACATTGGTTTTCACGTTTTTTTTATGTTGTTTTCCGACGTCACATGACAATTTCAGATGTGAAAATTTCAATTCAAAGGTGAATTTTTTCACATGTTGTCACTTGCATGCAGTCACTTGTTTGCTTAATGTGAGAAAAATTAATTTCTCATGCAAAACCAACATGTGTCTAAAAATCACATGTGTTCTGAATTCATGTGTGTATTTTCCCCTTTGTTGTAGGGGCATCATATCAGAGGTGGACAACAGTGACTGGCTGATATCCTATTCTAACTAAAAAGCCAATGTCATGCCCGTATATCAGCAAATCAATATATTGTCTAACCCTTAGGCACCATAAAGGTGTAAGCTTGTTTCCTGTAGCTTGTTTCCTGAAGGGAAGTAGTGGCTCAGTCCAGAGGGAGCGCTTCATAACTCCTCCCCCCCCTCCCATGACTGTACATTTCAGTTTCGTCTAAGCATTTAGCTGAGGAATCCGCCTGTTTGTCTCTCTGTCTCTCTACACTGTCCCATGGGCATGTCCATGTGCATGAGAAATGACCATTAGCCAGTTGGCTCTGTAGTCCCCCCACCCCACTCCATTCCCCCTTCCACTGCATTATCCAAAGTGTTTGCCAGCTCAGGAAGCACTGCTGTTACTGAAAAGTGTATATGTGTGTGTGTATGTGGAAAGAGACTACGTAGAGCTGGTGTGTAATAGTGAGTAAATATGTGTGTGTGTGGTCTTGTACTCATATATCTTTTGGTTTATATGCCAATTCATCTCTGTGAACATACTCTTGTCTGATAGCCGATACAGTAGCCATTGTGGAATGTATATATGTGTCATCTGTACTGTGTGTGTATATGTGAACCTTCATGCTTCCTCATGTGTGTGTGTGATGCGATGATCTTGCAGTGGTCTTGAGTAGGGTTAGACCGATGTATCAGTTTGCCAATATCTTGAACTGATATTGTCCTTTTAATTAAAAATCAGATGCTGGCCATTCAGTCATCTACCTCTGATATAATGGAGGTTCCTTCCTTTACTTACTCAACAGCTTCAGGGGTGTCAGTCTGTAAAACCTGCCTCACCCTGCCTTAAGGAGCTGCTAACACACCTAAAAGAATTCCATTAGTTTTAGTGTCCCACAATGGTCTAAATGCTGTTTTCAGATGCTTTTCCACAATTTTTTGGCATGAAAATAGTCAAATTGAAAGATATCTTCCCATATCGGTCTAACCCTGCTGTCCAGTACATTGTCAGTTGAGCTCCAGTTGTCTCGGCACATGACACTGACATCGTCTTCCCGCCTCTCTCCTCTACCCAGGCAGAAAAAACGGTGAGAACGACAAAAACTACGACACGTTGGATCTGCCCAAGCGCACGGAGCCGTCGAAAGGTAGGCCCCCGTCTGTCAAGCAAAACACCCCCTTATTACCTAGACTGAGACTAACTGAGACTGTAGATGACTCTCATCATCAGATGTCGTCCCGCAGGACACGGAGGGGGAAATTTCCTCTGCCAGAAACGAGTCGGATCTTTGACAAACACGCCAGCGAAGAGATCAGTGTGATTTGTTTGATTGGAGCTAGGTCAGACGTGGCGGACAACAAATGCTTGGGAGGCATCTGACAAAAGGACTCGGGCTTGTAATGTAGCTTTGTTTGTGTCCCCACTGTGACAGTCGACTAATGGCGCTTTGTCAACGCAACAACGCTGTAACCTTTTTGTTCGCCGTGGCTTTCAAGCATTTTTAAAGCCAGCGATCGATGTTGAGACAGTGGAACGATGCGCCGGGATACAAAAGGAAACGAATAGCGGCATTTTATCCTATTCTGAGATCTATCAAGTTTGCAGCTGAAGGACATCCATTGTATGTACAGCTATCCCAGTCCATTGCATTGTACCGCGCTATAAATCATTGGTGACCACTGAGCCTACTGTCTCATAGGCCACAATGCAGCTTTTGTGTCTCAACCGTAACCTTGGATCAGTTTTGTAGCATTACGACGTAGAATACAATGCAGTTCAGCTATGCACAAAGCTGGATCGATTCCCTGTTTCATCAGCGGGGCGCAATCACTGTGACAGATTCACTAGTTTTAGACTCTTCATATTGAGACTGAGGTAAAAATGGAAAATGTTATGTTTTTTTGTGCAAAATCTTATGCTCTGATGCAGTCGAGATTGTGCTGAAATAACCCCACTGGACTGAACTTAATGTAACTTAACTAGGAGAATGGGGAAGTGATGGTGATAACATGGAGAGGTCATGGGACACTGAAGATGTATAGGAAGTGTATATTGAGGAGCTGTATGCACCGCTATGGGGAAAATACACCACTAGAATATGGCAATTTCACCTCCAGAACTTAACAGAGACATAAACTCCAAAGAGCATATTGCCCACATTCAGAGAGGAATGAGGAGGTAAACTGATTCCTCTTCTTTTCTCCTCATTTCACCTTGTTTGCTGCTTTCCTCATTTCTGCGTATCCCACTGGCATGCTTTCCCTGCTTAGCCGCTGTGTGCTTCTACGCTAGTGTATTGCATCAAAGTAATGGCAAAGGTAACTTTATTACAGCGAAAAATACACCATGTGGAGCTTTGAACAGCACAAAAAGAGCTTCGTCCCCAGACTCTGTAGTTGGTTATAGCAATGAAATGTGTGTGATTGACTGACTGCCTATGTGTGTGTGTGTGTGTGTGCTCTTTTTTTTCTCATTTTTGTTTGCCTCGGGTAAAGCGGTGACAAGCGGTTGCAACAGTCGTAAAACAAAATTTGTACGCAGCACCCGCATCAACGTGTAGGTATGAGGGTGTGTGTGTGTGCGTCTAGTACATGTATGTGTGGAAAGGTGTGTATGTGTGTGTGAGTGAGTGAAGCTGTCCATCTGTCTGGTGGTGTCTGTGGAATTTGCATTGCACTTGCAGCACAGCCTTATGTGGTATTTACACATCAGCACCCTCATCAACATCTAGTGGCAGGCACTCAAAGTCAATACCACTTCCTGGTTGACTGTTAATTAGCCACATTAACACAGCAAAGTGGGCTCTCATTAAACTAGATCACAATTAATTGCGGCGCTTTTCCGAGGTAAGCCGATTTTGCCTCTTTTTTTAAATTTTTTTTATCGCTCCTAAAGTCAAGGAAAGCAGATGAGCTTGAGGGATGATAATTAATGTTTTCCACTCGCTGGGTTTCAATGGGGAAAAGCCAAGCTAGCAAGCTGAGACCGTGAATCTATAGCGGTTACAATTGTGGCGCGATTACAACATTACACAATGTGGGAACAACACCCCTCGGAGTTTGGAATCCAGAGAAAGCAATTATCGTTATAGGCCTAAATGTCATGCACAGTTTAAGTGTGTGTCTGTGTGTGTAAGTGTGTGTGAACGTTGTGGAAAGCACTCAGCATTTCCTATGCGCAGACAAACAAATCATATTTGACGTTTATTAGCTCGACACACAGAGCGAACAGAGACAGCGCGGTGCATGGATAATAAGCTTAATCGCCAATGCAAAACCCACATAGACTTTTTAAAGCGCATTTATCACTTTTCCCCTTTGGAAAAAAACGTCAGAGGTGAAACCGCCGGTGACTGCGGGGCTCTAAAAGTCACACGCCTTGTTTGTTTGCCTATGAAAATGTAAGTTTGTGTTGGTTCAGCGTGCCCCCCACCGCCCCACACACACACTCCCTCACCCACCCCTCCGCATCCCTTGGTCATCTGTGGAGAATCTGCAGTGAGAGGGCGGCTCTCATTCGGCGGTGATGGCTAAGGGAGATACGGGAGATTACATGTGTATCCCAGCCCTGATCTGTTGTCAAACAGAGAGAGGTCATCGCCGGGACCAGCCTAGACCTCGCAGTAGGCAATGATTAATCTTTTTGTTTGTGTGTGTATGTGTGTGTGTGAGAGAGAGAGAGAGAGAGAGAGAGCAAGAAAGGGAGACAGAAGGAAAGAGAGTTCAAGGCCTAATGTTTCTTTCTGGTGCGCGTGATTACAAGTAGGGTTTGACCGATATGCGGTTTTTGAAGGCCGGTACCGATGAATTGAATTGAAGCGGCCGAAAAGCTGATATTGTGTGCCGATATTCTCTTTAAATTTGACCATTTTCATGCCAAAAAACTATAAGGACTCAGTGTTTCCCCCAGAATTTAATTCTTGCCAGGGAGGAAAAGCCTCTGAAACAGCATTTAGACCATAATGGGACACTAAAACTCTAAAACCATTGAAAGCCAGACTAATGAAATTCTTTTAGGTGGGTTAGCAGCTCATTTGAAGCTGTTGAACTCATAAAAATAATAATCATAAAAGCATATTGACTAGCTGTGGTCAGGGAGGAAACCCCATCATATTGGAGGTGGACGACACTGACTGGCTGATATCCAGTTTTTAATGAAAAGCCAGTATTAGCCTGATATATCTAAGCCTGACCCTAGTTTGAAGGCACACATGCATTTTTCCAACATATCATATCCAAGACACTGCTGACTAAATCGCTAAATGGATACTGAGTTTTTCACTCAGTCAGTGATCCGCCTTGCCAGTTGATTAGCTGGGTTGCTTCTTCCGCCTAGTTGATTATGTGGCTACTTTGTCCGCCCTAACTGATTAGGTGAGCTATTTTGTCTGTGTAGTTGCACTATAAAGGGGACCTGTTGCAGGCAAATACATCATTAGAGAAGTCCAAAGTTACCGGCGGTGCATTATTCATGCCGCCCAGAACAGTGCTGGAGAAAGAGAGAGGGAGGGCTGGAACAAAAGTAATTAAGAAGTGTGAAAAGAGGCATTTCATTAAGGAGCTGGTGAGTGCGCCGGCCCCCGAGATGATGAAACGCTCTCCCAGCAGTTAATTGAAACCACAGCGTAAACCTTTTGATTGGAGAAAGGTCAGGTGAGCGGAGGAGGAGGGGGCGGAGGACGGAGGGAGCGAGAGAGAGAGAAGAAGGAAAGAGTTTGTCTGAGGTGAGGCACTGGTAAGCGTATATGTGTGCGACGAGTGAGCGTGCGCTCTCGCGTGTCTGGCCTCCTTTTCTTCCCGAGAGCGGAGGGAAATCATTTCGGTAAAACGAGGGGTTTTTCGCTTTGCTGAGGTTCCCTCCAACCTGAGGAGGAGGTTGAGAGAATGCAGAAACAGACGCCGGCTGTCCCGCGAGAAGCGAGGTGCCTCAAATTAATTAGCCTTTACCTTTTATGCAGCCTTCATCTCTTTCTCCTTCCATCTCCTCCCCTCACGCTCGTCTCTCGACTGTATTGTCAGAGCGGTGTCACGATGCAGCGAAGTGAAAGCGCCTCACATCCTCTCGGAGTGTGTGGGTGTGTTTTGAATGAGCTCCAGCAGCCAAAGTAAATGGGTACAAATGCTCAGATCCCGGCGTTTGCTGAGACAGGACTGATTTGACCTTGACGGATGAAGAAGGCGGGCTTTGGCTTTCTAGATATAGCCAAGCTTAAAGAAACCGTTTGATTCTGGAGATTTAAGATGACTTTATTTGCCATTTTTAGCGGTGTAACTTGTACCTCTTGCGCATGTGTCTGCAACTACAAATGTGCATTTTATCAGTGATGTCAGCCCGTGGGGTTGCAGTAGCTCAGGAGTAATTTCGGGTTCAGTGCCTCGCTCAAAGGGACTTGTAGTGGTGGGCACCATGGATGTAATTTTAGCCACCGTCTTTCTAGCCAAAGACGATATTGTCTTTTTATTAAAAATCCGATATTTACCTTCAGTATGATGAAGGTTCCGCTCTGACCACAGCTAGTCCAAGTTGATATATCAGTCTAATTCTCATGCGGCCTTTTGGTCAGATTCCACAGAAGTATGCATATCCATATCAGCCAAACCCTACTAGGGATTCAACCAGCAACCTTTCTGTTATTGGTCACCTTTCTACCTACATCTAGGCCAGCAAGCTTCCCATTGCTGTGTTTCTGTGCAGAAAGCTTGGAAACGTTCTACTTGAATGCTGTTTCGTCTGCCAGAGCTTATTGTCACTGTGATGAATCCCTTTGTCAACTTGTTTGTCGTTTCCAGTGGGGTTGACTGATCAAAAGTGCATTAAGTCGTGCTAATTAGTCATATCTGGCATTAGGGGGAATCTCACGAAGCAATGCAGGCCTTGTGTTAGAAAAGCCTTCCGCCCGCTTGCCCTCTCGCTCTCTATCTCTCTCTCTATCTATCTCCCTCGCTCTCTCATTTCTCTTGCTCTCTGCCACTCGAGTGCTCTCTCCGTTCCTGGGAGATTTATGTGCTCCCCTCCGCTGAGCAAACATGCGTCGAGCAATTGAGAAAATAGCGGCTTTTACCGAGACGGCAACTGTGTGCCGCGTCTTACTGCTTTGTCTTGCAAGCCGAGCATTTAATTTGGAGAGAGGTCTTAGCGTTGACAAACAACACTAGCGCAAGCTGTTATGTATTGCATTGTATAACCCTGTTTGATATCATCCCACTGGAGTTCTCTATTTGTTGTATAATGAACACTGGCTGTTTTGCTATCGGAGTCATCTCTGTCTCTGATGCATCTCGGCTCTTGAAGTCTGAAAAGTGAGAGGCGCAATTGAATTAAGGAAAACCAAGCTACAGGATCATTGTTTGCCTCTGCTGTTGTCGCTGCACATCGGGGAGAAATATATCACTTAATGGCTCTCTGGCAACAATCTGATTCTTCTTATCCTCGCTGCAATATCTCTGTGTCTTGGAAGCTGCGGCGAAAAAAGCAGTCGTCCTGCCTAAAGGCACGACGAACGTCCTGTCGCAGTGAGCAAATATGTTCAAGCGGATCCATTTTTCAAGATAAAGCATCTTTGCATCATTAACTGCTGCCAAGTCTGCCTCAAAGTAGCACAATTCAAATGGGAAGGAAAGTTTTGCCCTGTTCCGCGCCTACATTATGCCCCGAGTTAAAGTCGAAGTTAATGAATAATTTACCGCAGCACTCCCCATCCCAAATTCCAAGCAGCGGTTTCCTGCAGGCCCTCTCCCTTCATTTCCATCACTGTGGAATCTAACACCGGGATAGCGAACGCTGACTCCTGGCCTCGCTGACTTCTCGCCGACTGCAGCCGGCTCGTCGACCACCAGGATGAATCACCTCCTTTTTTATTCGGGATCCACATACCGCTCCTTACCGCCACGACTCTCGCTCCTCCACCGCCTCTTCCTCTCCTCCTGCTGTCACATTTCACAGCAAAGTGAGAGTCCAAATGGCGATTGCTACCGCGCACACACGTAGAAGGGAACTCACATTATACAAAGTACACACACACACATATTCACACACGCTTCCCCACTCTTAGCGTCTCTGCCCTCTCAACACCTAACATCTACGCCACACAAGGTTGCATCCAGACCGTCTGGCACCTCATACCGCTAACCGTCGCTCCGCCTCTGTCGTTACACTTCCCTCGGCATGCAAACACTACAGCAAACATATGTCACATAATAGCCTCATGTACACAGGGGCAGCCCTCTGGCTTCCTGTAGTGGATACCATCATGTCCAGTGGGAACTCTATCCAGCGCTGTTTAGTGGGTGACGGCATATTATGAGATGTGTTGAGGGATAGGGGGGACTACTTGGCTTTGTACTCATGTTCTATTTCTGCCATATGTGTTGATATATAGGAATATACACATAGAGAGGCTAAGTGAGAAAAAAAACAACTGGAATACTTAGAACTTTCTAATGCCAACAGGCTGCTGCACTAGGCAACTTCACACTTTGGCGCTCCCAAGAGGCAGCAGGAGATAATTGTTTGAGTTTTGAAAGTTTGAAGGACTTCATTACCCAGAAATCATGTGAAGTAACATCAGAAAACTGGACCGGATCTAAAGTTCGGAGATGGTGGAGATGATTGGTGATTGGAGATTGTTGGTGAGTCCAGCTTTCTCTGGATGGAGCACTGTATGTTGTTATGTTTTAATTTGTCACTTTCTGTGTGCTAAGATTGACCATACCAGACTCCTAAAATGAATTTGGGGAAACAGAGCGAATCTACAGGGTAGATGATAGTATATGCATATGCCTGCATGGTAAGAGCTAGCTGCAGACCCAGCTATAGATGAGACTCTAAGATCATAAATGAATCCCACTCTGTCGGGCCAGCTGTGGTGAATGCCACCCAATGGCACCCATCGCTGTGCCCGCTTGGCGACTGCCACTCCTCACATGCCAATCACTTTCCCTCTTTGTCGGCGCTCACAGAACAAAGTAAAACAGAGGAAAAAGGACCAATTATGTGAATTGCCAGCGGCTCGCTGCTGACATTTCAACCCCCTACCCCCCACCCCACCTCACACCCACACACACACTTCCGCGAGCCTTCACACAAGCAGTGATGAAAAGGAGTAATAATAAGGCGAGGAATAGTAAAAAAACAAAATGAGGGGCGAGAGAGGGGTTTATTTAAGTGGGACCACCTTGTGTTTTGTTAGAAATGCAAAGAGGTTCGGATAATAATGCTATTCCTGGGAGATCTGATGGAGAGTGGCTCTACACATCATTAGTGGAATGAAGTGTTTGGTCCATGCATTAGTGTGCGTGCATGTGTGTGTGTGTTGATGCATGGCAGCATTTATCTACCTGTGTGTGGCACAGTATCGCTGGGAGCCTCTAATTCCCACTCTACTGCTACTTCTAATACTACTTCCTCCCACTATGACAGCAGTTTGCAAGTTGTTGAACTTTCCTTCCCCCCCAAAAAAACTCTTCCACAATCAGCGTCTCCACTCCCACAAGGCTCTGTAGGATTCCAAAAAGTGTTGAGAATCCACAGTTGCCCGCCACATCAGGCTCATCAGGTGATTAACCGCGTTACTCGCCTCCCCCGTCTGCCCCGAACCTGAGCGGTTGGAGCAAAGTGATAATTATAAGACGAGAATTAGTCGCGGGAAGGAGGAGGAAAACGGCGGTGAGATTTATTCGCCAATCGGAGCCTTTGTTTGGCCCCGTTCGAGGCAGAGGAGCGCTGCTTTCTGTTTCTGCGAGAGACACTTTAATCTAATTAAAAGCAGATTAATGGCGCACCGAGCTACAACAGAAGCTTAGCGAGGGAGCAGCCTCTCCCCCCCCATTTCAGAACTCGCCACTGCCCGGTTCCCGGTAAACAATAAATGAAATATTAGTCGTAAAACGTCTGGACCATTGCAAACAGGACCGCTGTCTTTGTATACAACGGCAGGAACGGGTCAGACGGGGCAGAGAAGAGTTCAGCACTGGCAGGCAGCCAATCGAACGCTCCCTCCGCCGGGGTTTCACTCCTAGCGTATAATCGGTCAAACGCTCACACATCAAGCAAGCATTCCGTTTTCAGATTACATTTTAGCCATTAGGCCGACGCTTTTATCCAGAGCGACTTACAATTCGTGGGACGGCAGAATAAGCTTCAATTCCCAGATCACCAACCTTACAAGCAACCAAATTAAGGAGTGCAAAGACCAGGGCCTCGGTGCCATTACAATATTCCTGCGACTATATAGAGTGACCATGTGAGAGGAGGGAGATATGAGGGCTTATTTATTTAAGAGCGAGTGGAGTAGAGAGAGGAAATCGTTCAGCGGGAACGGGGCGACAGGAGGTACTTTTTGATGATATGAGTTGCCACGGAGAATGTGTTTGTTTGATTAGTCTGTGATCATATGTATTTGGGTTTTTTATGCGCGTTTGATTCGACGTTGAGTTTGTTTAAGCCGGCGGGGGCACTCATCTCATCCTCGCTGCCTTTCATTTGACTCTCACAAGCGCACAGAGGCACAAACACACGCACACACACAAATCCTAATTCATGCAGCTGTCCACACACACACACACACACACACACAGGCTCATGCATCTACACACACAAGCTCACTAACTCGCATACACGCGCTCTCTCTTTCTGTCTCATTTGCGAACACACACGCTCTGTTACACACTCTATCTCTCACTCTCTCTCTCTCTCTCTCTCTCTCTCACACACACACACACACACACACATATACACACAAAGGACAGTGTGCTGTGCCCTTGACCATGAGGGTGGTATTATGTGGCTATTAGAGGCGGTGTTGTTTGTCACGGTGTTGCGGAGAGAGAGAATATTGCCTGGGAAAATTGACCACAGGATCAGCTGTGTGTGTGTATAACAGTCTCGGCAGAGGGATTTGTGTGGTAGCAATGCGCGAGTGTGTATTTGTGTGTGTTGGTGTGTGTGTGTGTGTGTATGGCAAAATGAAAAAAAAAACAAAAAAAAACAGGGATTGTCATCCTCCAAGGCGAGAGTTAATCCAGAGTATCCATCACACTTCGGCGCCCGTTTCACGAAGGGGGTGGGGGGGGGGTGAGGGCATTAAGTGAGAGATGGGTGCTGACACCGACCCAGACAGAGGAAATCCCTCCATCGTCAAACACCATCACTGCCGTCATCATGCATTCCAGCCTCAGCCTCAGCCTCAGCCCCAGAGACCGGCTCCCTGCCCTTAGGCATGAAGTCTTAGAATGGGTAAAGTTATAGGTTATCTAAACTAGATAAACTATGGTAAGTTAAATCAAACTGCATTCAGGGGGAAGAGAAGGGAATTTGGACTTATTGTGCAGGGGGACAGTGCAATACATACTATGGACAGTGGACTATACATGAGGGTTAGACTAATATATTGATTTGCATTCATTAAAAATCAGATGTTGGCTATTCAATGTCGTCCAATATGATGAAGGTTCCTCCCTGACCACAGCTAGTGAATATGTTTTTATCATTATTAGTTTTACAGAGAAATCATTCCAGTGTGGTGTGGGAGGATTTTACTCGACAGTCTGTAAAACCTGTAATGAAACCTGCCTCACTCTGCCTTAAGGAGCTGCTAACCCACCTAGTGTGACTTGAGTTTTAGTGTCCCATGATAGTCTAAAGGCTGAGATATTGAATATCGGCAGCTTCAAACCAAAGATATCGGTATCAGCTTTTCAGCAGGTCTAACCCTAGCGTGTGCTTTAGCCGTATCCCCTTTCCTCATCCAGGCTGCAGACCCAGCCCGCATCTGTCCCAGCCTGAGGTCTCCATCTTCACCCCCCCCACCCCCTACAAACCCAGATCGACCAGAGCAGCAGTCCTCAGGATTATCTAGGCTTATTCCCGAAGGCTGGACCCACAACCCCCCCCCCACCCCCCCCACCCCCCCACCCCCCCAACCCCCGAGTGCCGTGTGCATCATTTAGCTCGCGCTGCACCGCATCAGTTTTACTTTGATGGTAGATTGCCTTTTTTTTTCTTTTCTTTTTTTTTCTCTTGTGTCTGCCCTGTCGTCGGCGCGGCAGACATGATCCATGCATCTCTGTGTAGACTATTAGCCAGACAGCTGTCCCATCCGCCGTAACACATTCACAGCTCAAATCCACTCCGTTTCACTCGGCAGCAGTCACGACTCCTCCTCGTTCGCTCCCCTCTCTCCCTCCCTCCCGTCGCTCCTTCTCCTTCTTCCCCTTCTCTCAGTCCTCTCTTTCCCTCTACATTCCTCCTCCTCTTCCTCTCCCTCATCTCCTCATCTTCTCTCGTCTCCTGCCTTCCTCTCCCCGACTCCACCTGTCTTCCTCACCTCTCCTCTCCCTCCTCCTCCTCTCTCGCCCCTTCCCTCACTTCCTCTCTCCCTCTGTCAACCTCCTCTCTCTCTCTCCTTTCCCTTTTTCCTCCTCTATCCCTCTCCCACTCGCCTCCTCTCTCTCCTCCTCCTCCCTCCTCTCCCTCGCCCATTGCCTCCATCCTCCTCTGCCTCTCGTCTCCTCTCTCTTTCCCACTCCCTCTATCCTCCTCCCCCCTCCCCCTCCTCCTCCTCCTCTCTTGATACCCAATTTAAAAAGCCTTCCTTGTCATTTCCCTGTGAAATCCTTGTCAGATGTAGCAGCCTGTTGGGAATCTACTGTAAGTTGGAATTCGTGGTAGAGGAACGACAACACCCTGACAACTTTAGCTTGTTTTTCAGCCTTTCAGGATCAGGTTAGTGACTAAAACTGCCAGACAGTAAATCGCAAATGTTGCCCCCCCTCCCGAAAAAAAATAAAAATAAACCCACCCCTGCTTTTCCGTATTGGCTCTCTCTCTCTCTCTCTCACTCTCTCTCTCTCTCTATCTCGTTCTCTCTCTCTACCTATCTCCTTCTCCCTGGCAAGCTGTGGCTGTTGCTGGAGTTTCTAGTTTCGTTTGTGTCTGGCTGAGGACGTGACTTGCCTGGGTAAAGAGAGCAGGCACTCAAGGTGATGCTGACACACACACACACACACACACACACACACACACGCATACAGTCATACACACTCATACACTCCAAAACACACACACGCACCGCATCTCCACTCCGAAGCACTCAAGCGTCTGAGGGAGATATTGCTATTAAACACAACACTTAGACGGGGTACAAGCAGGACCTGGCTACTAATTCCAGCCCTCAGGGTAGCATTTTACATGAAGTGCGTCAGTTGCTATGGATTTATGGGAAGTGTAGGCGAGGGGGAAAAAGGCCACATTGTGAACACCCAGCAGTTTGGTTGCCAGTTTGGCTTGTCAGTCATCGTTTTCCAACACATCATCTCTCCTTTCCTGCGGTCAGAAAGACTCGACCACAACAGGTGACAGGTCTGAAGTGTTCTTGAGCAAAACACCAAGACCTTCCCCTGCTCACTCACTGTACTGAAGTCACTCTGGATAAAGTGCATCACCTAAATGCTGAAAATTAAAACGTTATGTAAAACGCAGATTGGATAGCAGGGCGGCTGCTTTCCTGTTTGTGCTGCTGCTGGCCCGAGCGTCTCCGCACGAACATCTAATGAACAGATTTGTTAGCGGGCGATGGAGAGGGGTTGCCATAGCAACCGCAGTACTAGCGGCTCATGTTCTGCTCTCTCTCTCGCTTCTACACATCCTCCGTACCTCAGTAGGTAGAGCAAGGCACTAACACTGCCAGGGTTAGGGGTTCTAGTCCGTACCTTAGGTGTTTTTGGTGTGTTGTTCCTTTTTCTGCTACATGTTGTGCTTGTGGTGTGGCGAGAGACAGATTGAGAGAGAGAGAGAGAGAGAGAAAGAAAGAATGATTGAAATTGAATGTCCTGAGCAGGCCAGCAGGCTCCTGTGTATCTGCTCTCCATCTGCAGCCACCGTAATAACATCCATTCCCTGTTGGTCCAGATATGCATCTGCAGCATGCGTGTTTGTGTGTGTGCCTGTGTGTGTGTGTGTGTGTGTGTGTGTGTGTGTGGTGCACACACAGAGTAGTGGCTTATTCCCTGGCTGCTCCGTGGCCCTTTCCACAAGCTCATGGTCTGCTGCACCTGAGGATCTGCTATAAAGTGAATAGGAATAGACGAGTGCAATGATGGAAAACACTGAGAGGTGGCGCTAAATAGGAAAAACACACCAGCAGGATACACACTTGTCTCCCACTTGTATTTTTCCATCCAAAACGTGTTTGTAGATTGGCTGCAGAACCAATTCTAAACATCTAATTAGTATTTTACATCAGTCTGTCATCATCTTGTCATCATGTCGACTATTATATACTTGGGTGTCTCCGCTGTCAACAGACTCAAAAATGGTAGGAATTGGCAGCTTAGTAATGTCTGTAATGCTGCATTCAAGTGCTGTCAGAAATATCGTAATTACGAGTTGAGTGCACATGAATGACCAATCAAAGTGGTAAATCCAGCTGGGAAAGTGGAAGTTTTCTGTGATACCCAAGTCGCCAAGATGTGATTTTTACACAGCAAAGAGCAGAAAAGTGATGTCGTTTTGTTATTATCTGGCATTAATAATTAGGATTTTGCATGTTTCTAGTTTAACACTTTGTTTAACTTTTATTCATCGTGCATTTTGTTTTTTAATCATCCAATTAAAACCTCATTTACGAGGCTTATCAACAATCTCTCTTCTTTATTCTGCCGCTGCAGCACAAAGTAGCACTTTGCTGCTTGATTTCTAAAATAAAGAAAACAGCTGCCAAAAAATTGCTTTTGTTACAGGGTCCATTTTGTTATTATTTCCAACCAAAAGCACTTGGATCTGTGGCACGTTGTATTTGCCAAACTTGAAGGAGAGACTGGCAGCACAAGCTTGTAACCCACGAGTAGCCTGCGTGGGTGTGTGTGTACCTAGTGCACTGACAGGTGATCTGTTATTGTCCAACGAAAAATTATGTGATATTAAACTTGGAATCCATTTGTTGAATAGCAGCACATTGTTATGAAAGGCTTTTCCAACGGGCTTCACGAAAAGTGACATATCTTGTCAATATGTTTTTCATCCGAGGGGAAATCATATCTCCACCTGACAGAGGTTTCAGTGTAAACAAACACTGCTCCTCAACCTCGGGGCTCTGAAATACTATTACATTAGCAGGAGGAACATTGGAAACAAACACCCGGCGCGTTACCGCTGTTGATCCGGCGAGAGGCTGGATCGCTGCGAGGCACATTCTTCGGCGAGCCGCAGAAAAACCTAATAGAACTATGGCTCAGGAGCGAGAGAACCACCGGCTCCGTGTTTTGGTCCAGAGTTCAGGGTTTGTCGAGAGATGGAGCGCGGCCGACGGACTTCGTTAAAAGGGGAGGGTTTGGATGTTCGAGGCGTCAGTGAGTCGGCGTCCTTTCTCCTACCGGTGATGATGTGTCCTCTCCGCTCTGAAAGCCCACAGCAGGACCGCACCGGCCGAGCAGCACGGGAAATAGGAAGTGCTCCCCTGTCATTGCAGCAGTGGGCTGCTGAAAAGGCCCTTATTGTGCTGAATGGTAGGGAAAAGGGGCTTTCATGTCGCAGGCTTTTGGTAGTGCTGAAGCGGGACCCCTGCGGTGAAATGGCAAGGATAGGAGAGAGAGAGAGAGAGAGAGAGGGGATCGTGCTGCATGTTTTGCCTTGTTACAGCCGTATCAGCTCCCTTTCGCTCTACCCCAGCACTCTTTCTCTCTCCCCACCTCCTCTCTCTCCCCTCTCTGCATCCCCCTCCCCCATCCCCCCTCCCCTCCCTCCAATCACACCAGGACATCTTTGTGGCCCGTAGCTGATGGGTAGCTGTCCAAGAGATGGGCCCGTTGCCACCTTCTGCTTCCCTCTGTCAACTTCCAACAAAATAGCGCCGACCGCCGTGCGGGTATGCTAATGCGCGGTGCCCCGGGGCCGCCCGGAGAGAGATGCCAATCTACGGGCCGGGGCCAAACCGAGTACGAGAGGAGAAAATGAAGCTTTGACTCCCGGACCCCCGTTTGTCTGAAGGGGTGACTGGGGGGTGAGCAGCCTTTGCAGCCTGGCGGTGCACTCTGTTTTGGCTCCAGTTGGCTCCGAGTCTTGCGGGAGGGAGGGAGTGAGGGAGGGGGGGCTGCGGAGAGAAAGGGGAACGCGAGCCTCGTTCACATGCTCTCCCCTCGGCTCAGAGCGAGGACGCTTGCTTGTCAAATCAACTGAGTCAGACATTGGTCAAATAGTTCTTTGCAAAAAAAAAACAATGTTTTGTTTTTGTTGTACCAGATTGTCAGAGCGGTTTGCCACAACGGACAAGACAGTGAGCGGCAGCAAGACTATTTGAAAGTCAATTCAGTCTACTTCTCTGTGATTGAAAACTCCTCTAAGGCCGGCATTAAAATGCATCTCGTATCCGGACCTGATTACATTTACACCTGACATTAAAATGCATCTCCGGTATACAAATTGAAGTCAGATTTCTTGTTCCTATGCCAATACACAGATTGCAGCGCACATCGCTTCCTGTAGTAATATTTACATCCTTTAAAACTGACTGTAATCACCTTTTTTCTGTTTTCTGACCATCCATTTTCAACATCCATTTTCTCTTGGGTGCGTTTCCTGGTTGGAACCATACACTAAAGTTTAGTTCTGTTTATGTAGTTATTACCCCTGGATTTTATGCATTTTTGCTCTATCCAATTACATTCTGATCACTCAGGATGCATGTTAATATCAGGTGTAAAGTGGGTATAAATTGTCCTATGTTAAACTCCATCCATGTGGTGCTCTAAGCAGAATAAACAAATACTAAGAATTATTTGCAAATGCTATGTGACTCAAGCCTGGACTGAACCGCAGACGGCATCTCTCCAGCCCCGGTGAGCTTTGCCAATTTACTTGTTGTTTTAGTTTTGTGTACGCCGCACCATTGCTCACCTTTTTGGTTTTTAATGAACCCTGGCCAGTCGCGGCCATTACTGTTCCGGTGGCGTACCGCTTTTAATGATGTGCCGTTTTAGCCGTTGCCCCCGCTGTGGCTCTGCCCTGCCAAAGTCTTCATTAGCTCTGTGCCGCTCTCCCATGTGCCCGCGTGTACTTATATAAAAACACACTTAAATAAAAAAAGGGGGCTCGCCGGGGTTAAACATGTGCATCAGTTTCAGATGTGGAATGAGACTCGAGACACGACGACTTGAGATTTCCCCGCTGGAACGGCCTCATTTATTTCTGCGGTGTTTCATAGGGAGAGAGAATGTGACCCTGTGGTCGAGTCCTGCTCTGTATCTCCGTCTCTATTTTTCTCTCCCTTTCTTGCACTATCATCTTCTGTTTCTCTTTTACATATTCACATTTTAGGCCTTTAGTTGACGCATTACAAGCAACCAAAACTCAGGAGTTCAAAGGTCAAAGCCTCAGTGCCGGGAAGTGCTGGGAAAAGAAATAAAACAAGAGCAAGAGTTAGGGGGGATTTTCAGAACTTCTGTTCGTCTGTCTCCTCTTTTTCTGTCTCTCCGCCTCTCTCTCTTTATCTTTCTCTCTCCACTCTCTCTCTCCGGTCCTTCCGCAGCGCCGGAAAACTCCCCCATGACTTGTGGAAAGTGATATGCTATCATGTACTCCTGATTCGATGGAAGTGCTGTGTGCTGTAAGTGTGTCGGATATGTAGCAGTAAATAAATGTAGTGCCGGTGTAGAGGCTGAAAGAGACCCGTACGCATTGTACTCAGATTGGATCGATGAACATCTCTTTTTGACAGGCCAGAGCTAGGGCTCGGTGTGTTTGTGTACGTGTGTGTGTGTATGTGTGTGTGAGGTGTTTGCGGAGGTGTGTATCCAGTTCTGCTTGAATGAAGCCAACTACCCTAGAGGAAGGCAGATGGCTGAGAGAATTGAGTCAGTGAGGTGTTTGTTTGCGTGTGTGTGTCAGTCTGAGAGAAAAGAGTCTTCAGTATGTTCACGTGTGTGTGTATGTGTGTGTGTGTGCCTTCCTCGCCCATCAGTTAATCCATTATCATTTCCCAGCCTGTCACACCGCTACACCTTGGCTTTAATTGCAGCCAATAGTGAAGCCACTTGAACCCAATTAATGTGATAGGGAATGGATGAGCCGGTCGCTCGGCGCCGCGCATCACTCAATCACTTCAACTTAACTTTGTTCCTAACCTAGTTTTCATGCACCGCAGCGCCACAAAGCCCCTTCCTCCCCGGCGCCCAGTCGCTAATTGAGCTTCGCCTCCAGCCGGGGAGTTTGTCACCATCGTCTCTTTTGCTTTGAAAAATAACCTGCCGCTCCTCCCCTCTCACCTCATTTAGGAATGAGCTTAGAACTGCCGGGCTTGCTGGGCTTGTGTGTGTGTGTGCGTGTTGCTGCATCTGAACCTGCGTGGATTTGTGTGTAGGGGTAAATCTGGGACTGTATCTGTGTGTGTGTGTGTCCCTCCGTCTTCTAAGGAGGCTACAGTTGTGTGTGATGTTTGCCACGCCGACACACAAGCAGGGGAAATAGATACGGCTCAGCCTGCTGGGAGTGCGTGTGCGTGTGTGTATGTTGTATGCTGCTTCTTACCCACATACTGTAGGTCTTTGTGCAAGCGTAGATGATTTATCCGTATCTAATAATCTCATAATGTTTGCGGTCTGTGGGAGAACGGAGGGCTGTGTGTGGCTTACATCAGAGCCGAGGTCACGTCACACCGACAGCCCGTCACTCCCTCTGAATTGTAATTGCGCCTAACAACCTGACAACTAGCAGGCTAAAAGGCGAGTGGGAGCCGCCTGATGACAACAACACTGTACGGCTGCCAGCAGAGCCGGACCTGGCCGGCGCTATAAGGAGAGACCTAAGGCCGCTCGTGCTGACATTAAGCCCCAGCTGAGGACACCGTGTGAGAGCTTTGGCAGAGATATTCCCTGGCTCGACAGCGGGAAATTCCACAAAGGATAAAGGAATTAGTTTAAAGGCCCAGTGAATTTCCCTCGATTTTCCTCTCCCCCCCCCTTTGTTGAAAAGTACTATTTTGTCTCGAGTCCCTCATTTGAGAAACGCCAATTTCATAACTGGATTCAGCTGGTAGCTCGACCAAAACCCCAGGAATTACAAGATGGAGGAAATGTGGATTTGCAGATTATATTGTAAAAAAAAAAAAAAACGCTGTTATAAAAGGTCTTGGAGTCGAAGCGAGCTTGGCAACAAAGGTTCGACATGGCTGACATTTTGTGCGGAGAGAGTCTGCCTCGGAGATGAAGTGTCTGTCAACAGGCCTGCCTGCAACATGGGCTCCAGTTTGCTGAGTGTGCACCCAGTAGGCCCAGAAATATGAGGAGCGTGCAGAATGCTGCAGCATGTCTGGTTTGCAGACTCTCTGCCCCGCCGCTGAGCCCCGGAGGAGAACCGTTGATGTGATTCATGTTTTTGGCGCACGGTTACGGGTCATGCGCAAGCGAGTCGCTGCCTCTTCGGGGAAAAAAGCTCAGGAATTCTCAGCGGCACCTAGCGTCCTCCCAAACTGGCAACCCCTCCCGCACGCGGGCTTGAATGATCTCGGAGGGGAAAAAAGCCACAGGGATGAAAACGGCGGTTTGGAGCGTTGACAGCTACGTTGCTGCGTCTGAATCTGGTGATCTCGGACAGAGTGCGGCCGATCCTTAGCTTCCGCTCTGTAAATTATGGGTGTGAGATGTGGATTTAGAGGCAAAAATGTCAGTTTAATGTGCGTGTGTTTCCGGGAGACAGATATCGGTCGCGCTGTTGTGGCTCTGTAGCGCAAAAATGCCAGTCTTTCCTCTTTCATTGCTTTCTTTCCTTCAACTGAAGTGTATGTCAATAAACAGAAAGGACATGTTACCTTTAAAATGCCCTCTTAAGGGTTTTGTTTCTTGCCTTCATCAGACCCGAGTTTCACTCATATTACAACAGAATCCTCTTTTTCCATCCCTCGAAAAAATGTTACCGAGGGCCCTGTCAGCCTTTGAGCATCAATCAAATAGGGTTCCTATATATCCCTGCCCACATAATACAGGGGTTTTCAAATAGAACCTTGGAAATACTTGGCCTCGGATAACATGGGAAGAACAGAGGGTTATGTTCTTTAATTTGAGCCTCGAGGAAGAGACGGATTTGAAATTGCTTGTGTGCTTTTGCAGAGGAAAGGAAGCTGTCGGTGGTATTTCTGTGAAAGACGATTTTAGCCACCAGTTTCAAAGCGTCAGCGAAGTTGTGATCCAAACTGTCAGTTAAAGCCTCGGTCTGTAATTGCAGAATGTGGCACCCTGTTGAAACACCATCGCCTCACTCCTGGCTTTGTTTATATCTCGATTCTTTCGATTGAAGACGTTTTTTTTCCACTTTTTCCAGCAAAACATGACTTTTACATGCATTGTGAAGCTGGAAAAGGTTTTTTTACATTGGTAATATACACTAAATGCTTATTACTCAAGTGAAGCAGAGCTGTATTTTGAGTTACAGTGGTTTGTGGTTGCACATTTTCCACGTATAAACCAAACACCTTAAGATTTTATATGAATACATCAATTTATACAGTCAAATAAACCCTGGATTGGGGCTTCAAGAGAGTGTGTGTGTGTCAGAGTTCGCCTGCAGGAGCATTGAAATACCGATGAATTGTTTGAGCCAGAGAAATCTGAAGACATTTCTCCCTGGGCTGTGCTGTGTTGCACCATGCAAAATGTGAGAGGTGATTCCCTCCAGAGATGTGAAAACACAACTAAGGACGATCTTTGTTTGATTTTCCCTGGCTTTTAATTGGATTGTTTGTGTCTTGTTGGTCCCTTGTAAAGCACTTTGCGACGAACCTGATTGTAAAGGAAAAAAAAACCCAGGATAAATAAATTTGATTTGATGTGATTCGATACGTCTCCGTCTCTCCCTCTGCCTGCACTATCTAATAGCTGATAATGTAATTACGCTTCCATCAGAGGGAGGCCTAATGATTGACTGTTGCGGAATGTGTTATGGGGCGAGAGAGATAAACCTCCCTCTCAAATACTCTGCTTTTAGTCAGGGCCCGTCGGATCGATGGCTGCTCCTACCCCCCCTCCCTCCCTCCTCGGTTATAATATTGAAGTATTTCCAACCATAACGCTGTAATATTTCTAAGAAGAAAGATACCAAGGGCGGATTCAAGTATCCCCAAACAACCACAGGCGCTCTCGGAGGCCAGGATTTGCGCTGGAAAGTAAGAGCGGAAATACTGCGACCACTAATATATTCTTGTGGCATAAAAAAGTCCATGTTCAGCCTCTCATGTGGGTTTGAAAGTTAAGGAGCCTTTACTTGGAGAGTGCTGAGACATTTAAAAATACCTACGCGCATCGGCCTATGCCTTCATCGGGGTGTTATGTTCCTCGGGTGCCAACACCCTGATGAAGACATCGACTGATACTTGTAGGTGTTGTTTTTTTTATTTCTTAGCCCTCTCCAATTAAAGCCTTATGCCACAAGGACATACTAGTCATAGGCAAGAGAAATGCAATCTAAATTTTGTAGGATTTTGAGAAGTTTTCTAAAATATGGTAAACTGGGGCTTCTCTTTCCCTGTTCCAGAGAACCCTCCCTATGGTCGGAGATGAACCTCAGTACTGTACTGGCGGCAGCTTCACACGGCCTAATTGGCCTGTCTGTCTTGCCAAGGAGTCTAACCGGTGGGTGTGTGTGTGTGTGTTTCTCTGTGTGTTTCCCTGCAGGCTTTGAGCTGCTGTATCAGCCGGAGGTGGTGAGGCTCTACCTGTCTCTGCTGACGGAGAGCCAGAACTATAACACCCTGGAGGCCGCCGCCGGGGCGCTGCAGAACCTCAGCGCCGGACAGTGGACTGTGAGTCCTGGGTTGGGGAGGGGACAGCAGGTAGACACTTTACTTCTATGTGATTTTTGTATTTTGATCTTGTGTGTCTGCAACTTCTGCGCTTGTCACTGACTCCCTTTTACATCTGGCATTACAGTAACATGCATGGGTGATTATATTTGAGCAAAAATGCAAAAATCACCCAAACCACTTCCAGAGTTGGTGAGGGATGCATTTAACCACATTAACAACAAAGTGTAAATGCATTGTGCCTGTAGTAACATACTACATCAAAAATGGATTGTCAGGATTCTTGTGTATGGGGAACAAGCAAGGCAACCTGTTTACTGCCAAATTTAAAGGACACAAACGTTACAAGAGGAGGTGACGTGCGCAGCGGTCTGCAATTTTGGTGGGTGAAAGAGAAATCCAATTTCAGTGTGAATACCAGAGACAAATTTTAATGTTAGTTGTAAATGTAATCCAGCCAAATCCTATCAAGACGCAATCTGGACACACGACAAGTGGGCCATTGATGCAGCTCTCCTGGCCAAGTCTGTCCCGATAAAGAGACTTTTCATCGCAGTGGGGCTACTTGGTTAAGTAAAGGTTAGATGAATAAGATCGCATGTCCGGTAGTTGCTTTTGATGACGGATGATAAGTCATGTGAGCCTCTATGGTCAGGAAGGATCGGCTGTTGATTCCAATTATTGCTGCTGCTGAGCTGCAGAGAGGCTGTTTGGCTGCAGGCAGCAGTGGATTATCAGCAGGGGATGGTGCTTGTCAGGTGCTGGTTCACGCACAGCACCCCCGGCATGAATGGTCACTTTCACCAACCCGGCTGTATTCGGCCCGCGGCGCCATTATCATGGTAGTGCGAGCGTGATTCCCTGTTTTTTTTTTAACACCCATGTGTCACACTGCAAACATGTCCTTCAGCGCTCCGCATTCATCAGCAGCACCGACACCTTCCTGACTGTTCCCCTCCGCCTGTTCACGGCTCTCCAGAGGTGGGGAAACAACCTGAATTCTTTGGCTTTTTTTAGTTACATAAATTAGCATGGTAGATGCCTTTATTTGCTCTGTATTTTTAAATTTAGCCTGTATCAGTGTAGTTAATTGGAAAAGCCAGCGCCGAGTCTCACATTTATAGTGCTTTGAATAATTCAATAGTAGTGATTTTTAGCTAAGGTTGCCGTTTTGAGAAGAAATCCTTCTTTTCTTTGGTGTATGCTTTTTTTTCTCTGCTGAAGCTGATGAGAATGCCCGGCCAGGCTCAGGGGCTTGTGGGGGCTGCTAACCCATCACACTACTGCATCTGGTAGCTGGGCAGAGCATGTCCCTGCTCCCAAGGAGGATATCTGGGCTGCTTCCTTTAAATCCTCCTCTTTCTTTGCTACTACTTACTTCTTTACCACTGGATTTAAGCTGTTTCTCAAGGCTTACTACTGCCACCCGGTGGTTTAGCTGTGCCTGTCCTCTGCTTAATTACATCTCTGGGGGTACCATTGCTTAGCAGAGAAGCCCTTTTATGTCAAACTTAATGTTTTGTGTTACAAAAAATGAGGAGAGGAATCCATTGATGTTTAAATTGAGACAAATTACATCACATGTCCATTCAGAGCCCCACTGCGTAATGTTGTGAATTAGTCAAGTCCAAGGAGCCGCTGTCGGCTCTGCTGGTGCTGTGCTGTCTGGTAGTGACTGGATGAGTGAGTGTGTGTGTCTGTGTGTGTGTGTGTGTGTGTGTGTGTGTGTGCATGGAAGCATATATCGAAATATGCACCTCACCTCCCTCGACAGCTATTGTGGAGGTGACCCCGACCGCTCCAGCGGAGCTCTCCCAGCGGCCAAAAGTAGAGAACCGTGGCTGTACTGGGCAGCTCCCAGGTGTGAACGTGTCACACTGTGTGAATGTCAAACAGGGTGTTGCTGACGACGTGCGCTCCATCAACCTTCCCCAGAGGTTATAGGTTAAAATGACTAAATCCAGCCATGCCCTCCGTCTGCCCTCCAGTGGTCCAACTACATCCGAGCCACGGTGCGCAAAGAGAAAGGTCTCCCCATCCTGGTGGAGCTGCTGCGCTCTGACTCCGACAAGGTGGTGCGAGCCGTGGCCATCGCCCTGCGCAACCTCTCCATCGACCGCCGCAACAAGGACCTGATCGGTACAAACACTAACCCACCTAGAGATAAGAGATCTAAAATATGTACTCACATTTAAAGACTTGCTTGTAGATCGACATTGCAAAAATATCCATCTTAAGTAATAAACAAGTGAAAAATCTGGCCACTAGGTTGAGATATTTCCACTTGTTTCTAATGCAAATCAACTTGTTTCAAGAATTTTCTTGATACTGATGGAGTGGGCTGCCTTATTCTGCCTCGTTTCAAGATATTGTCATTTGCTTCTGGGAAGTTCTTGAAACTGGGAAAACTGTACTGTAAGTGAAATAATCTCACCCGACTGGCATATTTTGTTCACTTCAACTACATTTTAAGACTCAATACTGGAATGACTTGTTATGATCGACATTTTTGGCAGCGTACATGCTAGGAATATCTCATTTTTTGACCAAAATGTCAGACGGAACCTTACAATTCAACCACCATAACTTGTTAAACCTCATAAAAACACGCAACCCTCTTTCCCCCCTGTAGGAAGTTACGCCATGCGGGACCTGGTGAGCAACCTGCCCAGCGGCCAGCAGCGGCCCGCCAAGAACCTGGAGGAGGACACCGTGGTCGCCATCCTCAACACCATCCACGAGATCGTCACCGACAGCTCCGAAAACGCCCGATCCCTCATCCAGGCCCAGGCCATCGAGAAGCTGGTGGCCATCAACAGGACCAGGTAAGGGATTGTTTATATATTATGCATGCCCAGGGTTTATATCTATATGTAGTCTATACGTTTTTTGTAATGATGTGGAATCTTATAGGTCTTTTAGAGCAGTTTGCATCGACAGCGCACTTAACAAGACTGTACAGTATGTGTTCATATTCTGTGTAAATCACTCCATGACTGGCGGTATATACCACATAGCCATTATACATGCAATAATTACGACCTTGAATGCAATTTGCATCATGATCCTGTGTATTAGCATTCACGGAGGATATTCTAATGCGTCTCTAATGGCCCCGGCTTGGCTGGCGCTCCACTATATTCTAACAAGCCTGAGCCCACACAGACCCCACTACCCACCGCACATTAATTAACGGGCTTTTACAACTGGAGGGCATTGTCATGGAGCGCTACTCTTACCTCAGAAGCCGGTCGATGAGACGTCGTTCCTCTAATGTTGGAACGCGTCCTGCTCAACAAACCGATCGTGGAAACGAACAGATATCAAGGCAGAAATTTCAAGAGGTGTCGCAAATTGCCGGCCATCATGTTTGGCTTTAGTGAAATAGCACACTCCTTAACCATATCAACATGAAGTGTGTCTCCACCGCCGTTTTCATTTAAGATCAAGAGCGCTGTTCAAAGCCTCGTCGTCGCGTGGCGGAGTATTGATCACATGAAGAGTCGCCGTCGCTCGCATTAATACACATAGTTAATTCAAAGACCAAATAGTTACGTTTTCGCTCGCCCCCTGAGATTGGCGTTCTTTGAAGTGAGGGCCCCCCCCGCCCCCCAACTGTAATTAATACCAGTGGCTCAGAGGTAGCTAATGAAAGGAAATGTGCGCTTCGTCTGGCTATGAATTAAAAAGTAGACCCTGCAGCCACTCAGGGGACTCGATGTCTTTGAATAAAGAGATTGATTGCAGCAGGAGCGAGCTGTTACTGCCAGCCATAACTGTTTTTTTGTGGGGGGGGGGAGTTCTGACTTTAATTGCTCTAGTTATTTCTTCATTTACTTTCCTCCTTGATGTGGCTCCGCAGCCAATCGGCTCGCGAAACCAAGGCGGCGTCCCACGTGCTGCAGACGGTGTGGAGCTACAAGGACCTGAGGAACGCCTTGACCAAGGACGGCTGGAACAAGAGCCACTTCCAGGTACAGTACTGTAGACCTTTGAGAAGTTATGATGCAACATGAAAACTGTAAATATGTATGACCGGGATCCTAGGCAATTCGAGAAAGTGTGGGAAAGTATTGGAAATGATGTTGACGATTTTAAAATCGCAAGAGCCTGGATGGACCTGGATGTGCTCTATCTGTTGCTGCTTTCAAGTGCTGTTGGAAATATCACAATTACGAGTTGAGTGTACATGATCAACCCAAGACAGTGGTGAATACGACTGGAAGTCATATCAGCACGCATGCTAGACACACTTTTGTTGTTAATAAATCAATTAAAACCATCAATGACATACCTGATGTGAATTGTCTCCCCTTAATTCTACCTCTACAGCACGAAGTAGCTCTGTGCGTGCTCTTTTTTAAAATTATTTCTGACCAAAGCACTCGATTGCACGGCAAGCTGTAGCTTTTTGTGACTCTTGAACTCGGGAAGAAGGAGCTTACAAGGAGCTCTTGAAGGCAGCAAATCTATAGCGTCCCTCTCACATGCAGGTTTCATTTAGCAGTAATGTGACAATAAGATGCTTCCTCTCCTCTCCTCTCCTCTCCTCGCAGCCTACGGTGACAGCCACCCCTAAAGCAGCCAAGAACGGCAAGCCAGGCTACGACGACACCACTCTACCCCTGATGGAGAAGAACCAAGGTCAGTTAGTGTGTGTGTGTGTGTGTGTGTGTGTGTGTGTGGGTGCGTGTGGGTGTGAGACACTCTGACCACTTTGTTTCCATTCATGGCTATATTGAAGCGCTGCGCTCGACACATTGCTACTCTCATCTGCTGTGTGGTGAACCTGTGGTACCTGGTATGTCATGATAACACGATTCGGACGGGTCGAAAATAAAGCAAACTATACTGAAGATCTAAAGCGATATCCTCAAAAACTCCTATATGGAATACTTTTAAGGAATTTAGACAAACAGCTTTATTTTAAGATGGAGGACCATGCTTTTTTTTATTTTGTCATTGGTTTTGAATGGATTTCATAGGCCCAAGGATCATGAAAATTCCTCCAACTATGGACAATCACCAAAACTGGAATAACAAGGTTTTCCAGAATGCAGCAGTACATATAGGGGGTTGACTGGTACAGTGCATTGGCCCAACAGCAAACATCTCATCGACAGAGGAGTCGATAGCATAGCAGCGATTTTGATTTCCTGGTTATTTGACCTTGTGACTTTTTTCTTTTTTTTCTTTTTTTTTGCAACCATACATGCACATGATTCGCGGCTGTCATTCCCGCCCGCTCTCAGTTTGCATTATCCAAGCACTGGCTGAGAACCATTACCCTGAAAAGCGGCAGTATTTTGGCTCAATGACTCAATATTGTGTGTGTGCTGCTTTTGTACAAATGGCCTATGAATGCGTTTCAGGCACCAGGAAATGTGGCAGTGGTGATATGATACCTATGGATGAGCTGGGGCCAGGTAAGAGCCAGTCTGCATGACAGTCCTTCGCCACAGAGGAGCTATCAGCTCCGTGCTGATCTCTCTCCAGTGTCCAATAGCATCATCCTTTATTCTACTTTTCCTCTAGCAGCTCTTCCACCATTGCAGAGATATTTTTTTTTTCTGAAAAATTTCAACCACTGAACACTCTGATGGCGTTGGATTGAGTTTCAGACACAACGCTCTTTTGATGCTGTATGCAAGACCCCTCTCTTGACAAGATGTTTGTGCAAAGCTGGGCCTTGATTAGAAGCTGATGTGGGCGGTTCTCCGGTTTACTGCATAATAAATACATGCATAATATATCAGAGAGGAGATTTCCTCCGCGGTGCTTGTGCTTTCAAAGTAAATATCGCTGCTGTCGTTGAAAAAAACTAACTAAAAAACTGAAAAAAAACTACAACTGCAACTTTGACATTCTTCTTTTTCTTACTTTTGCAGTTTACATGATTATTTATGTGTTGAGTGAATTTCATGACCCTTGGGCCCTCGAAACTTCAAACCCTATTAAACTGGAAACCCAGTGCATAATTTAAATAATGCGTGGATGTCAGTGAGAATATAAGAATTCTTTATTCCTGAATGGGTTGCTTTTCAGAATTACATGGTTCTTATCCTAAGCAGGATGTACTGGGCGAACACGTACTGTACATACGGTATCCTGTGTCCTGGTTTTCCTCTGCACTTGGATATGTATGAGTATATTTTCAAACACAGTTGTCAGGACTGGGTAAAATTACCATACCTTGCCTGGTTTGTTTTAGCCCTAGCGAGGTGCCAGATGGGTTTGCTGCACAATGAGTGTCATAAAGTTTAGACAAGCACAGGAAAGTATGTAAAAGTATATTGAGTATACTTTTCTGTGACTGACAACTCACCTGAAACTGTCCCGATGCAGTAAACCCCACCCATCTGTCGCTCAGCGCAGGTTAAAAGAAACTCTTAAGCGTTATTTGCCAGTGCTATTTCACCAAGGACTGAGAGGAATTGGCCGACTGTCAAGGGAAATAACCGCGCCGCTGTTCTCTTGACCTCATTAGACGGTTACTCCACCATTGACCAGAGAGACAAGGACTGCAAATACAAGACCGGAGACGGCTCAGTGGACCTGACAGAACGGGAGCCATTAAAGGTACAGCCAGACCACACACACGCACACACACTGAGACACTCTACAGACAGCATAGGGAGATAGCGGATAAAATAATGATGGCTTGTTAAAATATTATTGTCTGTTCTCTCTCTCTTTCTCTCTCTCTCTCAATTTGCCCATTTGTCTATGGCGGCCCTCATTAGAGACTCTTAATCCTATCGATTCTTTAAAGAGGCTGGAAGTTGTCGTTCTCTGTTAATGTTTTTGCCCGACGCCGCTTGGCGCCGCGGACAGCCTCAGATCTGTGAGCCCGCCAGATAATTGAGTGTAAGCTTTTGGCGGCTGTGAAGTAATTAATCGGAGACTGATTAAAAGAACCCGCCGACCGCCCCGCGCGGAGACGACCCTCGCCTGGGCGATGAGCGGACCGCCGCGTTATCAAGTGGCCCTCTGCCGATCGTACGGCCGTTTCACACCCGATTTGTTTATCGTCGAGCTGATTGGCTGTCCAGTCAGTCGGAATGAGTCGCGGGAGAATGGCCTCGGAGGATGTCTGACACGCGCCGAATGCTCTCAAGTACATTTTTATGGTTTGTTTTAATCCGCCGTGGTGCCAGATGGGCGGGGTTTGCCATACACAAGGAAAATCATGGGAAAGTACTTGAAAGTCAATTTAGCATATGTTTCTCTAAGTGTGTCCGGTTGGTTATGTACTGTATCTTATTATCTTATTGTTTTATTAGCATATTATTTTAAGTTGGATATCATCCAGTTACTGTCATCCACCTCAAATATGATCGAGGTTCCTCTCTGACCACAGCTAGTCAATATGTTATTGATAATATCATTATTTCATTATTGTGACTTTCAGTGGAGAGTTTTAGTGTCCTATGATGGTTTCGATGCTGTTTCAGAGGCTTTTCCACCCTGACTAGAATAAAACTCTGGGGGAAACACTGAATCCTTGTCATTTTTGGCATGAAAATGGTCAAATTTGAAGATATTGGTTTGGCACAAAATATCAACCGCCGGCAGCTTTAATCCAAAAATACGTGTATCGGCCTCCAGAAGCTCATATCAGTCAAACCCAAATTCCTCACCACATTTGAGTTCATTACTAAACCAGTTAGAGCCGCAGCTACACAGATGCTCCACGTCTTGAAAGGGCAAACACGTTTACCAGCTTCTCAGAGGTTTAGGCGACAAGTCCCTGACAAGAGTAATCGCAGCCTACAGTACGTCGTCAGAAATATACCGGCCTCCTAGCCTTCTACTCTAAAGCCGTCTTCTAAATCTGCTGTCTGTACTTCCCGGAGGTGTTGATACCCGCTCTGAATGCAACTTGGCCGCTGAAACCGCTTTCTCCCCCCTTTCATTTGCATGTTTCGGTATGCTGTTTGGTAATCACTCTGACTTCTTTCCAAGCTTCCTTAAGGCGAGGAACTAACACTGGCTTCTCTGATCCCGTCTGTGTGTGTGTGTGTGTGCGTATGTGCGTGCGTGTGTATTTATGGAATTTATTGACCTCTTTTTGTTTTGCTGTGTTTTTTTAACCCGTCCTCCTGTGGCCACAGAATGACACAAATAGGAAACACTATATCAGGAGTAACAGGCCTGCGGTCAGTCTGGTGGACGCTTGTGACGTTAAGCCCCAGCCTGTTGACTCCTGGGTCTAAATGCATGCATGGTAGGTCTGAAAAAAAAACCAAAATCCAAAAACAACAACATCCACCTTTTGGTTTGAATCGTAGCGTCCCTTTCATCCTCTGTGTTTGTTTCGTCTCTGCCGCCTTTTTCCCATTTGCCGCCTCACGCCGCATCAGTCGCGCCTGCTGTCACCCTGCACCCAGAGCAGCCGGCCTGCAGAGCGGAGAAGTCACCTTGTCGCCCTGTTTCCCTGCACATTTGATCAGCCTATGTGGTTGCATTTGGAAGATATTGAGTCCGATGTAGATGTTTTTTTTTATGGGATCAAACTATTTCGATTATTTTATGGGATTTCATGGGATTTGCACATCATTTCTATAAGATGTAAATTCACACATTTGTTTTCTTCATATTCCCACATTCTCTCTCATTTCTTATTATTATATTAGAACTAGTACATCAGTAATAGTAGTAGTGATAGTAGTATACCACTTATTTCATACTGCATATATTTCATTTTTCACTTTTCACTCTCAGTATGTTCTCCTGCTGTCATTTGGCACATAACACTGGAACTTAAACTTTTTTCATACTTTTCATTCATATATTTCCACATAATACATTATTGCAGCACAATTATCAACTGTGTTATGTTAAAGGAAAAATTCTCAAAAATTGCTAAAACACTTTAACTCAGCTATTGCTGATGTACCTTGCATTTCTGGGCCCATTTTTTTGTTTGGTGGGGTATTTTAATAATTCCTGTGGATAAGTGGCCAAATGTAGACAATGTGAGATATTTCCAGCACAGCTACAATGGAGTTCAAAAAAGGCATTCAGGTCGCAGGAAAGTAGATACACCAAAAAAGTTAATTATGACACTTCATCCCAAAATAACTCCTGGAATACACTGAATGTCACAAATTGATGATATCTAACAGTGTAAGAGTATCCAGGGTGAATTTTTCCTCTAAATACCCTCTATTTTCCATATTCTTATTAATATTCAAAATTTTCTTTGCTTCATCCTCTCATTATTTTGCTGCCACGACGTTCTGATTCCCCGACTCGTGCTGATCAGCAAGGCATCGTGGAAACCAAAGTGACTTCTCCGCTCTGTGATACATGTAGGAAGCAGACAGGCTTTGGTCTCTGTTTACAATTCCACACCACCTGTCTGATTTAAATGTACGCCTAGTTTTACTAGCTGATTCCCTTGACTGTCTTTGCTGAAATTGGTGGCAAATGATGAAGGGGAATCACTCTTCTCCACTCCAGATGGATCCTCCAGGGACTCAGTTAGTCCTTAATGAAAAGCGGTGGGGAGAAAAGAAAATGATGTGCACACACACACACACACGCACACAAAATGTCTTCCCAATCTACATTCATTATACACATCATTCCTTGGGCAAAAGCAAGATCACTTCAGATAAATAATGGATGTGCGTCGATGATGGAAAGCAACACATACAGTATGTGTTCTCACGTATAGACTCACACACAGAGATGTAGTGGAGGGTAAGCCTGCTTGAATTCAGTTTACACACCTATTAAAATGTAAAATAGTTGAGCCACCTCTCTAAGTGGGTGTAAATCTTTTGTATAAATTCATGGTATAAATTATAGTGAGTAGAATCTGATAGAACTTAGATGATCATATTTTCATGTAAGTTACATGGAGGAATAAATTCAGCTAGTCTTGTATGAAAATATCTTTGTAGGTACAGAAAAAACAATCTTGTCACATGGAAATAGGACCTTTTTCAAGAATGGAGCACAAAAATTTGTAATATCCTGAAAAGTGTTTACATATTTCATATATCTTGGTGGCTGTTTGCCTTATGGTGACTGACTGAATTCTCAAGTTTACCCACCATTTCATCTACATGACTGGTGCAAGGCTGCTAGCTCCTCTGGGTGAGATTCAGTAGTTGTCATTATTCTCTTAGCACCGCTGGTAGCCTCATCACCAGTCAGTGTCCCGTGCCAGAGGCCTCTCGTCAAACCTTTCTGGCTTCCTCATCTTCATCTTCTTACCTCACTCATCTTCCTCAGTGACCATCAGTGCAGTTCTTTCACCTCCATCCATTTCATTATCATAGGAAATGCATCTCAGGGTGATTCCGATCTCTTGTCTGCTCCTAAGATGTGTAAAACCTTAAGAGATACTACGGTATGATTTGTGTGATTAGTTGCCATAGGAGGATAATGTTCAAAACTAAAAGGAGGTACAGTTAATAGTCAGACTGGTAAGAAGCAGCCATCAGGTGAGTAGCTGTCACTTCATGTAATACATGTCAGGATCACAGCTATTCAAATGTGCCATATCATCCAGCATATTAAGCATTGGTCTCTTGCTGTCCTTCGCCTCCATTTGTCATCTGAGCTGACATGTTTCAAGCATGTGTGGACAGTGATGTGATTTGTTGAGTACTGTGATAGCGCCTCGCTGTCTGATCTAAAAGCACAACTGAAGAGTTTCATTCCAAAATGAGATCCATCCTTTGAAAAATGTGGCTCCTACTCTGAAAAATGAAAATAAAACTCACTATGTCGTATAATTTAAATCAATAGCTGGTAGCTCATGGTGAATGTTGCATTTTGGACTGAAACCCTTTATTTATTATTGTTACAAACTGTATAGATGGTTCTCCTAATATTTTTTTCTCTACTGTCTCTGTGCTCCAGGCTTAAAATAACAACAGCGCAACATCCCAGCTAGAGGAGGATATCTCATATCACCACTGCCATTACACATGGAGCTCATCTTTGGGGTTGGACTTTGTAAAGGAAATAAAAAAAAAAAAAGATAATTGCAACAGCGACTACCCAGCAGCAGCCGGCATTCTCATGCTTTTCGGAAAAAAAACAGAAATGGAAAAAAAAAAAAAGAATAAAAACAGACAACTTCTACTACTTTCTCATATCTACATTCCCACTGGACATGGTGAGAATTTGACAGCGTTGACTCTCGTTGAGCTCTGCCAGTGACAAGAGAAGGACGGACTGATGAAGGAATGGACGTGTGAAGGTTGGACAGCGCAAGGGATTGAATGGAGGGGGAAAGTGTGTTGGAAAGAAACCTGTAGAGGAAGAGACGGAAAATGGACTTCTTTTTTTCAGTTTTCACATCTGGAAGAAGTTTCTGCCTCAGATTTTGGGGTTTTTCAGATGTTTGTTTTCAGTTGGTCTGTCGTCGAGACGGACAGCTAATCCCAAATTGTGATATTCCCCACCCTTCCCCTTTGTTTTATTTTTATTGTTATTTTTTGTTTTGGGATTTCCGACTTGATGAGGTTTGGACTGGTGTGTTTGAAGGTCAATGAACGTTGGTGGGATGGACACTAGAGAGAGAGAAGGAGAGAGAGAGAGAAAGCGAGCCTGAGAGAGAGCTGTAGCATAATGAATAAACATGTATTCCCACCAGCCTGCTCTCATAGACTTACAATCCATTTGGTTCACTGTGTTTCTTCAGAAAAAAAAAAAAGTGCACTGAGATGCTTTGAAAGAGGTTATTGGATGATAATTCCATTTCACGAAGCAAGGAGAGTGTCGTCTGCAAACTGCGGTCTGGAGAAAGGGAAGTGATGTGGTGTGCGCATCTGATGGAGTGACGCGGTTTCTGGTCACAATGCATCGCAAGACTAAGCTATTCTACTCTTCTATTTCATGTGGGTCAACACGCCACTTGGCCCTTACAGTGGCGCGTTGACCCTCATCCATAGAACCGCGGTTACCGATGTGACCGCTCGGTTTGTGTAGCGAAGCGGATATCTTGAGTTTCCCGGCTGGTTGCTCTTTGTCAATGATGTGTATTAAAGAAGATATAAGGCATTTTGTTTATAAATGATTTGTGTTATTGAAAAGACAGAGAGGCAGAGGATTATTCTCTTGATGTTGAAAGGATAGATTTAAAAAGCATTTTATATTTTTGTTGGTTTTATATAAATGTATATTAGGGTCATAAAGAAAAAAAAACTGAAAAACGAAGGAGAAAAAAAAACAACAAAAATTACCAACTTCTTAGTTGTATATTCATATCACGTTGTTTGGAAAGCACATCCCATTTGATAAAGGATCACCACGTTTGTAAACGAGAAATAACCACGTAACTTAAGTGTGTATCGAATCTTGTCGAGTCACGCCGACGATCACCTATTTATATTTTGTACTGTCAAAAAAAAAACGAGTTACAGAAAAATATCTTCAGTTTTCTTTCTTAAGGCGAAAACCTGTGTCTGACCCTCCCTCCCCCCCCCCCCCCCGCATCTTCGAAATGTCTCCGAGAGAAAAATGGACACTCGATGGAGGGGGTCAGAGGTCAGGGGTCAGGAGATGAGACAGAGGTCACGGGATAGACGAGAGATGGCAGCGTTACTGGCGTTAACACTCCCTTCATTTTTCCCTCCCACTGCAGTCAGACCAAGTTCCCGACAACCCTGAACTCACCCTTTGATTTCCCTAACGCATCTTAAAGAGAAATATTCAAGAGTGAGCATGAAGAAAAACTGTACAGATGTTTATATTATATTCTTTCCAAGTGCCAGTTTTTTGTGGTGTCATTTGGATATTAACTAATTCATTCATGTGCAGGAAGAGAGTAGAGGCGGACGAGTGGGTGTGGTTCAAGGCAAAAAAAAAAAATAGAGTTGCATCACCTTGTACAAAGCAAAACCAGATCAAGTTTGGTCACATATATATATATTTTTACTAAGTTTTAGGTTGGGCAGTGGAGATGTAGAGTTGCAGAGAGACTTCATTTTGCCACTTTTAGTCTGAGAAGGTTGCTTGAAGGGAGGGAGCTGAAACTGCACACATGGTTCAAAGTTCAGCGGTGATGCGAATCGTCTCCTTTCCGGTCTCCCGACTCGACCCGGGACAGGGAGGCGGAAAGAGAGAGAGAGAGAGAGGCGGATTTTCCAAGTCGGTATATCACTCATGCGTCATCTAGGCGAACGGCATGTGCCTGCGTTGAAGTCTGATTTTTCTTTGTGACGTGACTTTATAAAGCTTGCATATTTTACACGGTGTTTACAAAGACGTATGTTGTGGTAAAAATGAATAAACGACAAAAAAAAATAAAAAATTCAATGTGTAAATTTTAATTTCAGAGGTTAAACAGATGATAATAATAATCCCAGCATCCCTTTCGTGTGTCCTCAGAAGTGTGTGCTTTCATTGGACAATACTGAACCCTTGCAACAAAGAACCATGTGCATTTGACTGTCTGTTCCTGACTGCGCTTCGCAGTGCCACAACCAAAGGAAACTGGAGTCGCATTGACACGCATTACATGTGAGAGGAGGCTGTGTCCAGGGGCTTTTTTCGCTGGTTTTGTGGATGTACAGCGCGTTGTACATTTACAAAATAAAGCGCCGACTGTGCTGTAGGATAAACGCGAGACACGGAGAGACGTCAAATCAAACGAGCAAGACCTACCTGTGTAGATATCACCGATTCAAGACCGTCAGAATAAAGTAACTGTACTACTCAGTAGCAGATGTGTTTGTACCTATCATGTGCCTTAACCTTTTCCATGGTAGATGAAGATAACAGTGTGTTTTATATAACTTTATCCCCCCCTCCCCTTCGGCCTCGTCATCTCCCCGTCCCCCCCGTCTGTATCCCTCTCTCCTCCTTCGTCGACCTCCCTCCCTGTCTTTTTTTCCCCCTCTCATTTCATTCGACTCACACATTCGCTCACTCTGCCCCAGCCCCCCCTATCCCCCCCCCCCCCCCAACCCCCCTCCCCCCTGTGTAGTTTAGACTGTTGGTGGGTTTTTGCCTTGTATTACATTGTATTATAAACTTTTAAAAAGATAGAGAGAGACATTCAAAAAACGGATTTTGATTTCCTAGAGGAGTAAAGTTGTTAATGCTTTCGTAGCGAGCAGAAGCGATGCCACAGTGACAGAATGTATTATGTTAATTTTACTAATACCCAGAGGCAAGTATTACGCTTGTTCAACATAACGGAAAAAATACTGGTTTGTAGAGTATAAATTTGGTGTGTTTTCAATAAATCATGCCTGGAAAGAAGGTGTTTGCTTTGCCTGCGTGTTTTATTTCTTGTTCAGCTTTAATGAGGACTGTTATTATTTTCAAAAGTTGAGTTTCATAGCATAACAGAAAGTCCTAGGATGTGAAACTGATATTGGCCTACAGATGGAGCCTCACATCACCACATTATCACTGATTTGAAGAAAAAAAATGTGACTGAAAAACAGTAAAACCCTTTACTTTTACATGCAGTTATGCTTGGCATGGCACTGACACTGCCAGGGTTTGGGGTTCAATTCCTGCTGTAGAATAAAACTAAAATACTAAAATGTACAGTAATAGTATATGTAATGTAGATTATGATTATTTTCATTTACAAGTTTCAGCACATTGTGGAAAATGAGAGCCTGTCATTCCAGAGAGAACAATGTTGAAGTTTACAGTAGGATTAGACCAACGTATTGGTTTGCAGATATATTGGGCCAATATTTCATTAAGTATCGGATGTCGGCCAGTCAATGTCTTTTAACCTCAAACAGGCTGTAAAACCTGACATGACAGATGACATCTTTACACATTTTATTTTTTTCACTGAATTGGTCAATGTTTTTGCACATAAATTCTTTATTTAAAGGTGGTAATGTATTTCAGAGTTCCCCCACTGAATAAGTGGGGTGGGTTACCCTGCAGCTGCTAACCGACCTAAAACAATTTCATTAGTCTGGGTTTCAGTGGAGAGTTTTAGCATCCCATGATGGTCTGAATGCTGTTCCAGAGGCTTTTCCACCCCGATTAAACTACAGTTCTGGAGGAAACATTGAATCCTTGTCTTTCTTAGGGCATAAAAATGGTCAGATTTAAAGATATTGAATATTGGCACAAAATATCAGTAAATGGCAGCTTCAATACAAAAATATTGGTATTGGCCTTGAAAAACGTATTTTCTCTCCATCTGTCAACCCCTATTTAACCTGGCAAGCTGACTAAGAACCCATTCTTCCATACAGCGATGCTTCAGGGGAGTCGTTACAGAGGAAGACATGGTTACACCAGAATATACAGTACATAAGGAATAGATGCAGTCTATGTTGTTCATACCTACAGCGCAGCCTGGAGCCATTATTCATCAGTAAATCCATGTTCTTGCTTGCTCTACAGTACCACACTGGAGGTATTGTGGTGTGTAAGCCAAAAGCCTGTAATGGGCTCAGACCATCAGAAGTAATGCATAAGAGGCAAGTTACACCGCAGGACCTGGGTTCAATCCCCTGTGTCGGAAAGCATCCACCCTGCTGAAGCGTCCTGGAGCACTGAGTCCCTGCCAGCTCCAGGGTTCCTGTTCTATAAGAGTCAGTACTTATAGGTGTTTGACTCATTTTTAAATCTACAGCCTTATTTGAGTAGGTTTCATGTTTAATCAAAAGAGTACAATGCCATTTACCATAAAGTATCAGTCTGAACTTTACCACTGACAATTTGGATATGAGCTAAAAAAAGTGTCCATCTCTAAATCTTGGGCTGATAATGACTGTCCTAATAGGCTAATTAGAAGGACCATTACAAAAAGTTCATTTTAAGTTAATATTTTTTTTGGAACAATTTTGGAGCATGCATGGAATCTTATAATGATTTCATTCTGAAGTGACTAGGTACTGGAGTATAGGTATATTCTTACTCTCAAATATATTATATATTAATAATAATATATTTTTATATGGGGTGGTAGGCAATCAGAGGTTTGAGCAAAGGCATGGGTTACATTTTAACATAATTGACAACATTCATTTTAACAACATGAATGTTATGTATTGACAAGCACCAATATAGTAACCTTGCATGTTCAACCATATATGCCTATGCATGCACATATATGTGCAATGTATAGAGGCAGGGACATAGCTAGGAACTCTGGGCCCCCAGAAAGAATATTGTTCTGCCCCCCCACCCCCCTTTTTTTTTTTTTTTTCACAAAATAAATGTATTTTTTAAATAAAGGGCATATTTAATGCAATGAATTAATACTCAGCTTGAATATAGAGGTCAAAGCCATTTTCTGTCTTCTCCTTCCTTTTCCACATGCCACTCTCTTCTGGCTCTGCACATGACTAACAGCATAATGCTGAAATACTTCTAGTACCAAATCAAGACAAGAGACATTATTCCATATCAATGCAATTGGCAGGTTGCTAACTAACATCCCAAAATCTCACAAACAAACCCACACAGCCAACAATTAAAGTTCTCAATTTCATCTTCATAATATTGGATTATAAATTGAACTATCTCTATATTCATGATTCATGAGTCAGATTCATGAATAACTGAAAAAGAAATCCAGCAGGGGACATCAGGGTCTGCAGCAGATCCTGCAGTGCATCAGGGATTTTTCACTTGTATCTTGCTTTTGCATGTGGGCTCAAAACTCAAATTCATGTTTTAAAGAGTAATTGATCTACAACTGGCTATTAATATTGACATAACAGCAAGTGTCAAGGTAGCCCAAACTGCCTTATCAATGCCACAGCTGGCAGATAGTTGGAAAAGGCCACAGCTTTGAGAGCAATCAAGCTCTCAACACAATGAAGACACGTCCCAAAACTGAATAAGTCACCAGAACAGCAGATACTGTCACACTGAGCAAAGAAAACACTAAGAGCAGCGGTCAATACTGCAGTGAGCCTTTGTGTTATATGGATCTTTGGTTGATAGTATAAAATATGTATACTGTAGATAATATCCGTATTTTACTTTTGCTTGTAAAACAGCATGTGACCTCTTGTTTTACTATGTACTATACTGGAAGAAAGGGTTCTACACAATAGAAATACTGCAAACACTACAGAAAAGGCTTCAGAGTATTTGACTTTTTCACATTCTACAGTGGATCTTTTTTTTTTTTTGCATAATTACAAGATACACAAAACAAAATAGTTATGGAAACAAAAATTCCAATACTATAATAGGGAATACATTCGCAACTCTGTAACCAATGCAGACACACACACTGTCACACAGAGGAGAGAGAGAGAGAGAGAGAGAGAGAGAGAGAGCGAGAGAGAGAGAGAGAGATGCTGGTGACCGGCTGGAGTGTTTTGTAACAAATTCCAATCGGGGGCACATATTGCATAATTTGTGGGTTTATTATTTTTTCTCTGAAGTATCAAATGCCTTTGCAGGATCTATAGAATACATTCATGCATCCAGCTGGAGTTGCTGTGGCCCTCTCCAGCTGTGGCCCCTAGAATCGTCACCTTTCACCCCACTAGTGACGGCGCTGGTTGTCAGGCCGACTCTGCATCGCTCTTGAAGTTTTTCAGAGTCCTCAGCTCCTCCATCTTAATGCTACAGCAATGTTCACTCTGGTTCTGGAGCGGACTTTGTCATTGTGGACTTTGTTGGCCTTTCTAGGCTTCACTGCGGTTCGTTCTTCCATGGTTGTGCACATGAACCTGTGAGGAGTTCTGAACTCAAGGGTGTGTGTGGAGAATTTCCACCAAACAGAGAGAACGGACCTGACTGCTTGTTTAGAAAGCTTGAAATCTCAGCAGCCATTGAGGTAACAGTGGAGTGACCGGCACTGATCAACAACACTGCTGAACCCCTGCTGATATATTATGTTCAATTTGTACAATAAGCCAGTGAAATATTACTGATCGTTCCTTCATAAAATGTTTCAGTCTTCAACTATTCAAAATCTCACTTGAGACTGAGGATTCTAAGACTCTGTAGTAAACTACTGCAACACACAACTACAATATTGTGACTATAAAATAAATCTATGTTTTTATTTATTTATTTATTCCTTCATTCTGACCACTGTGAAGGCTTCCTGCAGAATACACTCACACTGTGTTCAGCCGCTCACTGCTGACCATCACCAGGTCTTGGTGTCCTGCTTGTGCTTTTGTGCATTGGTAACTCCACTTCCTGGATAAAACCTGATTCTCACACTGCTGAGCAACCTGGGCTTTAGGTCCAGACTAGTCTCTGGCAGACAGGAGTCTGACTGAACATGTAGGAGTGATGGAAACTGATCTTTTTACATCTTTTACATAGTTTTAACTTCCTCTAAGTAACTTTAGTTCACAAAAATATATTTCTCGAGGGTGGATGTACTGTAGTTCAGGTCTTGTAAAACTAGAATTTTTACACAGAGAAATTATCATTTGACCATAAGTGAAGTAAATACTGCAATCCAATGACAGGGAGTGCCATATGTTATGTATGTGTGTTGTATGCTCTATAATTCTGGGCACAGACAGACACAAACGCACACACGTGCACACGTACACACACACACACACACACACACACACACACACACAGTTACACAATTCAATGGATCCAGTGCCATTAGAGACATAAATGTATGTTGGTGAAAATGTCCAAGTTTAAAAATCAGACTGTGACAGGCACGATTATATGAAAACCCCATTCATTTTCCCCATAGAGAAATTATTAACTTTAGATATTGAAGGGCAAGGCTCACACCAAAGGTGATGACATCACTGAGGACAAGAATCAGTCTGTAGGCCCTTTGAGGATGGAGCTGGTAAGGTTCTATATCTCACTATGAAGTCACAACAACAGACTCCTGGACAAGTGGACACTGAGTTGGAAACCCGTTATTCCACCAACACATGAAGACCAACAGACATGGAAACTTCACGTATGGATGTAGGTACAAACATTGTTGACAACAACACACGGACCATGTGGAATCCACGTGGAATCCAGCAGGACTCAGAAGACCGGAGCAGGACAGGTGAGTGAGACTTAACATACACAGACATGTTCATAAACACACAGAGACACACACACACACACACACACACCACGGTCCATATATAAATATTCTTACAATTGTTTGATGATGTACAGAAGTACCAAGACTGTATTTTCTTGTTCAGCTTCTGTTGCCTTGTATTATTCTTTGGGAATGCTCCTCATTAAAATGCTCAGAGTATCTTCTGCAGTTGATACATGTATATACTTCATATAGTCTCAGACTGATAAGCAAGTATTTAAATTCAAGGCCATAATTAATGGTTTAGTTGTGTGTTTGTATGTGTTGTGTTGACTGCATGACTCTGAATGTAACGACTGCTTTTTTACAAATATTCCCCCCGGGTTCACCAGTTCTCCCACGGGACACACTCCTGACTCCACCTTCCTCTCTGGCTCCTGGGAACTTCCAGACCCCCCCTCTCCTCCCGGCACCTGAGGAATTCCAGGTAGTCCAGGGTGAAGTGCTGTCTAGCACTTCATGTGACTACCTGGTTCAGGTGTTCAGGGGGGAGGGGTGTTTCGGCAAAGTGGCCCAGTGCCTGAAGATGGACACGGCCACAACAGTGGCTGTGAAGGTCCTCAGGAAGGGGGCCGATGCCCTGCAGGACTTCAACAGAGAGGTAGATCATTTTATTCTTTTTGATGATAACGCTCATGAAAGTTTTGGGTAACATGTTTCAAATTTTGCTTGGTCTATTAAAATGTGTATCATGAAGTGTTTATACCTAGCTGTCAATGAACCTGGCTAACTTCTCATCTTCTCTCCCCAGCGGGCCATGCTGGAAGCAGTCAGCATCTTGGACGCAGACAAGTGTCACTTGGTGCAGTGGCACGAGTGTTTCCTGCACCGAGGACACCCCTGTCTAGTGTTCGAGATGCTGGACAAGAGCCTCCAGGCCTTCATGGAGGAGAGAAACCAGCCCCTGTCTCTCATAGAGATAAGACCGGTCCTGAAGCAGCTGGCCCAGGCTTTTGCAGGCTTAAAGTCAATAGGGCTGATCCACGCAGACCTCAAGCCAGACAACATCATGCTGGTGAACTGTGTGGATCAGCCCTACAGAGTGAAACTCATTGACTTTGGTCTGACCACTCCTGCCTCCACAGTGAGGCCTGGAGACATCTTCCACGCTCTGTGGTACAGGTATGTTCTACTGAGAGTTTCCTAGCACTACTGTAAATGAATAGTTGAGGTTCTGTCAATCCTCTGTAGCTTCTAGGAAAAATGTTGAATTTGACTGTGATTCACAGTTGGTGTCAACCTTTAGTGCTGATATAGTGTGGTCCTGGGTCTGGATTGGTACCATGTCAGATGTTGTATTCTTGGTCTTCAAATCTCAGTAACATTTCTTATGTTTGGCTCTTGTCTTCCACCCTCAGGGCTCCAGAGGTCCTCTTGGGCCTGCCAGCCACCGAGGCTATTGACATGTGGGCCCTCGGGTGCATCATGGCCTACATGTTCCTGGGTCATCACCTGTATATTTCTAACAATGAATATGATGCAGTAAGTAACATAATATACCTATATTTGATTTACTCTACAGTTACTCTAAGGTGGTTTCCACCACAGACAAGTCTCCACACCCATGTGGAGATGTGATGTAGAATGTCGGCTAATGTGATGCTGTATTGTCTTTCCAGATCAGATTCATTGTAGAGGCACAGGGACTCCCAGAAAACCACCTGCTGGATGCTGGTCTCTACACCAGCTGGTTCTTCAGACGGGACCTAGACGTCTGGAGGCTGAAGGTATTGTAACATCCTCCTGCTTTGGCTCTGTAAGGACAGGGTGTTTGTTTTTTCCAGAAGATCCAACAATCCTTTTAAAATAGTTAAAAAATGTGTGAAGAAGTATCTCATATTCTGTGTTTCTTTAGACACCAGAGGAGTTCACCTGTGAGACGGGAATTGAGTCCATAGAGAGCAGGACTCTCATCTTCGATCGGCTGAGTGAATTGATGGACGTAGGTGGTCCCTGTTTTCTTGTATAAAAAAGATTTCCTTTCTTCCTTCCTTTCATTTGGCACTTGACAAGCCTTGTAACATTTTCTATGATAACCAATTAGATAGATCAATAGATAGATATATAATAGCACTAATTAACAGTGTTTATTTGCTGTTTCCATGAGCTGTGAAGTGAATTTGATTGAACTGTCATTGACTGTGTTTCTAAATCCAGCTCTACCCAAACAAGGCAGTTGAGTGTCAGGATGTTGGGGCGTTCATAGGCCTCAGGGAATGGATGATGGAGGTTGATGCTGAGCAGAGAGCCACGCCCGGCGACGCTCTGCAGCATCCCTTCCTCACCATGAGCCACCTGGAGGACTCCTACGCCACCAGCTCTTAGTAAGTGTGTGTGTCAGTGTGTGTGTAGGTGTTAACACTGTTAACAGACAAAGCAAATTGGACAGGTGTTTGATTGATAGATAGAGGGAAGGATGATAGGATTGATCGATTGATGTTTTGATTGATGGATTCATTGATTGATTGTCATACTTCTTGCAGTGTCCAAGCCTCCTTCCTGGCCATGAAGGCTTTCTCCCATGGCAGCACATCAGCCACTACTGAATCAGTCACTATTGTCCCGGTTGACAAGGCATCCACCACCTCTGTCCCGGTTGATGAGACTTCCATTACCACTGTCCTGGTTGACAAGGCTTCCACTACCTCTGTCCCAGTTGACAAGACTACTACTACAACTACTATGACGACTACCACTGACCCGGTTGACAAGGCGTCTACCTCCTCTGTCCCGGTTGATATGACTTCCACAAACACTGATCCGGTTGACAAGGCATCTACCTCCTCTGTCCCGGTTCACAAGACTACTACTACAACTGCTATGATGACTGCCACTGTACCGGCCGACGGGGCTTCCACTCCCTCTGACCCGGCCGACGGGGCTTCCACTCCCTCTGACCCGGCCGACGGGGCTTCCACTCCCTCTGTCCCGGCCGACGGGGCTTCCACTCCCTCTGACCCGGCCGACGGGGCTTCCACTCCCTCTGACCCGGCCGACGGGGCTTCCACTCCCTCTGACCCGGCTGATGAGGCTTCGACCGCTATCCCCACTGAGGTCAAGAAAAAAAGTAAGATACAAGTCCAAATTTGATCTGTACAGGTGTATTATTTCTAATTCATATTATATTTCCTACTATTGAGTGAAGGGTGATCATTTTACTAAACTTCAAATTTTGCTTAACTTGCAGAGTTCAGACCAGTTAAAAAGATGCGGCGATTCCTCTCCAGACTGAGGAAGGCCCTCCATTGTTGCTTTCCTCATGCTGAGGAGTAACAGGCTCCATTTACACTGCTGCTGAAAGTTCCCGATTTTTCCCACCAAACCAACACATTTGAGCAAAAATCAGAACTCAGCACTAAGACCTGCAGTGTGAATGTAGCAGTTTCATGAGGGCAAAATAATAATAATAAAAAATAAGTCTTTGCCCCTAACAAATGGTTTGATTGTGCTGTTTTTTGTGCTGTTTTCATTCTTGTATATGTAGATCTTGTATCTTTGCTTCAGATTCACTGCAACAAATACTAACAAGTACACCCACATTTAGGATACATCTATTACAAAATAGAAGTGCTGTTAAAAATACTGTTCTTTGGTGTTAACAGGTTTGTGACAGAGTTTGATCAAATCAAACAGATTTGATCAAACTCTCACTTAGGTGAAGGGAAGACAACATTGGGAAACACTTTAAAGCAGAAATTGACCTTTACCTACATGTTTGTAATGCAAAGTTTTCCTCCCATGTGGCACCTTGAGAAGCCCATCATGTCCAGCCATTTCCAATGTTTTCTAAATTTCCAACCAATCATAGTCACTGTTTTCCATTATTCCATTATTATTAACATAAAAAAATCAAGGTTCAGGTCCAGGAGGCACCACCCTGCCAGCCAAGTGACAGCATATTTTCAGCCTGTATAAAGTTCATTAAACCAACATTAAAGTCAGAGACTGATTGAAACTGAGACTGAGAAGGATGAGATACTATGAGATGCGATGGAAAAGATCCAGATGCCAAGACAGGTGAGGCTGAGTGAACCACAGGAGGAACCAGGTGTGGTAAACTGGTCTTGCTGAAAGGAACTAAGACAGTCTGAGAGATAGAGATGAGAAACACATCGGCTTCATAGATACAACAGAGGAGAGGCCCACTGACCACACAGCAAGCCAGAAGGGAAAAATATATTCCACCTGAATGGAAAAGACTATCTACTGATATTGGACCAGCATTCAAACTACAGAGTTCACATCTTATCAGACATAAGAACAAAGCAGGTGATCAAATTCACTGAACTGATTATCTAGACATGGTGAGCATCAGACAGTGATATCTGCTAATGGCATTCAACTGAGGAGTATCAAGCCTTCTCAGAGAAATATGAGTTCACACAAATGTAACTTCAAGCCCTGAGTTCCCACAGTCACATGATGCACTGGAAAGAGGGAACAAACAGTGAAAAGCTGCTGAAAGTCCTGGAATATCATGGAATTTGGAGAGGAGTATTCCAGACAGGGGAAGACAGGGAATTTATTCAATTTTCTGGGGAAGTTTAGTTGTTTGCAGTTAATAGTATGATAATTCTGTAATAATTTTGCCACTAAAGTAATATCAATTTGCAGTTAATAGTGTAATAATCCTGTTGATGTAATAAATTTAGTTAATCTAATATCGCCCCCTCCCATTAATGTTACAAACCTTTTCCTATGAATGTTATAATTATGACACTATTGAGTTTTTTTTTTACTACATTAACAGGAGGGTTGAAAGTTTTGTAAGCTGTTTACAATAATCACTAAAGATCTCTTCTATGCATATTCATCCGTTTTAGATGTAATACCATAGTTAAAGCCCCTACCGAGGAAAGTATGTCAGTATTACAAAAATGTCCACTTTCATATATTTTACATTAATTTACAAGATGTAGGCTACATGGTTTACATGATATAGAAATACATTTGACATTGAATAGGGCAAAATTGTAAATGTATTTTATCCTAGGATATATTATATAAGAGTATATTTTGAAAAATTAGCTTATCCCAGGATGCATTATTCATGAATATATATACATTCTACAAAAATTGATTCACTTACCTTTTGAAATAGCTTTCCAGGAAATATTATTCATAGATACATTTAATTATATTTTGGAAAAATATGTCAGACTCTAGATTGGCCCGATCAGGCCCGATGTGGCCAATTTCTTTCAGGCAAATCCCCAGACACCAACTACTCAGATGGGGTCCTTTTATAACAACAACATGGCTGCCTTCTGTAGAGGCAGACACCGGTGGAAAAGGACTAACTGTTTTCATATTTTGACAAGAAACCTGACAGGTAACATTATGTTATTTAAATCGGTGAACTTAACTTCTTCTCAGGTACATAAAGAATTTCCTGGCTCGTTGTGTTAAAAGTTCAAAGGTGAGCTAAGTTAGCTAAGCCGAGGTGTAGCCAGCCAGAACGTTACCCCGAAGTCCATTCAGACACCTGTCACTTTGATGTGTCCTAGCTGGTATACACCGAGTAATATATCTACCCGGTGTGTGCCGATAACCAAAGCAACATTAAATTGCCTGATTTTTTAATGGAGCGTGACGTTCTCTCTATACAAGAGAGAACGACACACGGTTAGTTAATAGATGATGTAACTGGTGTGACATAAACTTGAATCCTTCATGGCTGTCTGGGAATCAAAATATAATGTCCTTAGCTGAGTTAATGTCAGCGTTACACTCACAAGGCAGTTAATAAAACCATAACGTTATGTTTGATATGAAAACACGGTCGGTAATCCAACTGAAGAAGTGATATTAATACAACACAGGTTCATAACTATATTTAGATAAACATCAGAAACTATAATAAACTATATTAGGTAGATATAGTTATACTACTCCTACTACTACTCTACTACTAGTAAAAGAATGACTTTTCTAATTAATCATTCAATGTCCTCATACAGGGAAATATGACTATGACCTGGTCGTTATTGGTGGAGGCTCAGGGGGGCTCGCCTGTTCCAAAGAAGGTGAGTTTCTGGCTCATCTCCTGCATCAAAGAATGGACTTTCTCGAGGCTTTGCAGGGCTTAAAGGCAATAGTATACACTGCAGGGCAACCTTTTAGAAAACTAATGGCCAACAGTGGTCATTTGATCAAGAAGTTACCTCAGCATGGTTGACATTGGCCTAATTTTATAGTGTCAACCTCCATGTTCATGAGAGCTACATTTGAAGAACCTGCTATCATAGCCTGATATTTGCACTACTATGCTTTGCACTGTGATTTCTATGCAGTAATACCCTGACAACATATCCATTGTTTACAGCGGCACAGTTGGGACAGAAAGTTGCTGTTTTAGACTATGTGGAGCCATCTGTTAAAGGTAAAATAATTTTCTCTGAGGCTGCTGTATCATCCGACTACAAAAAGTGACTGAACACTGCATATGGACGGGAGATTCAAAGACGCTGTTGATGAGTATTCAGGCAATGCTTTTCCAAACAGGTACCAAGTGGGGCCTTGGTGGCACATGCGTCAACGTTGGCTGCATTCCTAAGAAGCTCATGCACCAGGCTGCTCTGCTTGGCACAGCAGTCAAAGACGCTAAGAAGTATGGCTGGCAGATCGCAGGGCCAATCTCCCATGACTGGTAGGCCTAACCTAACAGTAACATATGGCAGTGGTTCATCTATTGTGGGAGATTCAGAGACAATAATGATCATATAACATTAAATGAGTGGCTAAACAGCACCATCTAGTGATATAACTGCAGTAGGACATATAGAGACTGCCTGCAGTTCTAAAATAATTCTTTCATGACAACTTTGATGTGATTGCTATGTTGTTTTTCAAGGTACACAGAGAGAGTGCATTCATCTTTTGCTCCAAACTCTCCACTCACTGCATGTATAGGTTTTTGATGTTAATTTTTAAGAATACAAACATCAAAAGGGAGAAGGAGCCCACACACACACCAGCCAGTTGAGGCATCAAGCCTCAAAAAAAGGACATTAAGAAGCTGAGTAAGTAAAAAAATAGTTTTAATTTGACATGGTGCAAAAACAAAGAAAAGAGCATGATGGCCTTATGGGCTGAAACTTTTGCTCAAAATTTTATTTGTTTGTTCAGAGAAATACTTTGTGTTTGCACCATGTCAAAATAAAATACCCTTTTTGACTACCTCAGCTTTTTAATGTCTTTTTGTTGAGGCTTGATGCTCTAACTGGCTGGTGTGCAGACTTTTGGTTGTGAGTTCCTTTTCTCTTTTTTGAACTATGCCTTTGAGCCAATGCACCCCAAGTAATTAGTCGTGCCTTAGTCAACACAGGCACAGTCTCCAGTAGCAAGTGTTTTTATTCACATTTTTAAGAAGATTCACTCTCTAGCCTGAATTTGATCAGGATTGCATGTTGGCTGACAGCAGTCTGGTACAGTACTGTGGTGCCTCTTGTGTGTGTTTCCAGGGCCACCATGGCAGAGGCGGTCCAGAACCATGTCAGGTCCTTAAACTGGGGTCACCGGGTTCAGCTCCAGGACAAGTGAGTGACACAGACTCCATTTATTTTATTCCAGTGCTGTATGTTGCAGTGACATGTAAGGTTAGACCAATATCGGGTTGATATTAGCCTTTAATGAAATATCAGATACTGGCCACTAGTCATGTGATCCACTGCCGATATGATGGAGATTCCTCTCTGACCACAGCTACATAACAACAGTCTGGAAAACCTACAACCAAATTTTATTTTCCCTGTCCATATTATTATTTCAGTTAATCTTGAAGAATGTTTTCTTGTAAATTAATTCTTCATTTAATGTATCACAGAGGTGCAGTGACGGCGTAAATGCTGTTTCAGAGGCTTTTCCGCCCTGACAAGAATACAATTCTGGATAATTTTCACTGAATACTTGTAATGTATTTGGCATGAAAATGAAAAAATGTACAGATATTGAATATAGGCACAAAATATCAGCTTCAATACAAAAATATTGGTATCGGTTTTCAATAACCTTTTCAATAACATCTTTTGTCTCACTTCCCATTATATCCTTTCAAAAAAATGATGTGTTTTTTATTTATTTGTATTTATTTTTTTGCTCATTCTCCTGGTTATGAGACATTGCTGAAGGCTGTACATGCGGTTGCAGCTGCATGACTGATAAGCGAGAACCACATGTTGATTGAATGGCTAGCTGCAGGGTAAACAGGTGTTAACTTCTGTCTGGATGTGCCCACGCTCAACCAACAATACACTGCTATGCAACGGGAGCCTTCGCATGGACTCGGCCTATTAGAAATGGTTCTGGCATAATTTAATTTAATTTTAATAAGCAATTAGCCATGACAGGTCGTGCTTTGCGGTGATTTCAGAACAGCTGAGAGGCATCGTTAGGAATGATGTGAAGCAGAGGTAACGCGCTGGTGTAATAAATTGTAATAAAAAAGAACACAGATGTTCAGTTCACCTTTTATTTTTAATCAGTAATTAAATAATATTAGTTAAATGATATTCTTCCGGAAAGCAATATAGTTATACTATTGGTATGAATATTTAAATTGACAGTTTTGTGGGCATAGATGTATGGAAAGAGATTAGTGCCAGCAGAGATTGCATTTGAATTGCAAAACACTAGCTAGTTGAAGTTTTCTTGAAGTCTCATTTCTGCACTTTCACTTTCGCCTCCTTTTGGTTGGGAACTTGTTTACTACCAGCACCAGTACGCTCTCCAACGCTTTTGAATTGAACTCATCTGCTTTTCCCAAGTCCCTGGATGTGTGTCTCTGAGAGCTCAATTTCAAATTAGAAAGCTGAATTTGAAATTATAGTTGAAACGGTTCAGTATGAGCATGATAAATTCACATTTATACAATTCAAATGCAGTCTCTGCTGGCACTAATCTCTTTCCATATGGTTGTGTGTTTATCAGGTATTCTAAAATGGATTTCAGTCTAAACTGAGGACTGGCGCTGCCCATTCAATAAAGTTAATTTTAAAGAGTCAATGTATGATAGACATGAACTTCAAAGAGCGTGATGTCTGAAGCACTATACCAATGGTTCTCAAAATGGAAGGGGTTTCAGGGGTTCCTCCATGCAGCAAAGTGGGGAATAGATTCATTTCACTATTGTTTACTCGAAAATGATTCCCAATTAGAGTATGTACAAGAATCATAAGTTTCATTCTCACTATATCTTGCTGCATCACCAGGAGCAACCAGCTGTTTGTCCTCTGTTTTGCAGGAAGGTGAAGTATCTGAACATCAAAGGAAGCCTGGTGGATGAGCACACAGTTAAAGGGCTGACCAAGGCAGGGAAAGAGGTGGGGTGATCATTCATATAAAGGCATTTATTTATTTAACCAATTAGTCCTGCTGAGATTGAAAATCAAAAATTGGCATACATACATTGACTAAAATACAATAAAAATTGCATCACTTATTAAAACACATTTTTATTGACTTACTTTTATGTAATTGATTTTTTGTCATGTGGTGTTTCCTATGTATTATTTAATCTTATTTTATATATTAATTTATATTTTTAACCACTCCTCTTTTGAGTGTAATTCCTATTTTTTATCTCCTCCCTATATATTTTACAATCTTGTGTTTGTCTTCCCATAAACACTTTGTACGCCCTGCTTTTAGATAAGTTTAATATGCTTCTTCTTCTCATTAATCTTATTATAAGTTGAAGTGCAAAATCCAAATTCACCAGATCAGCGCTAAAAAGGTAGTAGCAGTTGAATTTTGCAAACAACAACGACCAATAACAATTCACGACCCTTTGGTTCTATGTAAACTCATATGACTCATATATGCACAGCCGCATTCTGGCTGAGAGCAGTGTTACCTGTTTCAGTCACTTCAAAATGTTTTCATCGCTTTAAAGATGAATACAGTTTTGTGGTTTTGAGAAGGATCTGAACCAATGCTGTTACTCTTCCAGATGATCCTGACCACCAAGAACATTGTGATTGCAACTGGGGGACGGCCCAAATACCCCACAAATGTAAGTATCTTCTTTCCCCCGACACGATTCCCTCTCTCTCTGTGTGCCGTGCCAGTGGACAGACGGGTGGGAGTAAACAAAGTAGCTGATACCACTGAAGAAGAGTTGGCAGGCTATGATGGTATTCGTAAGCGTCACACTGGTCGGGGCAGGCGTACAAGCTTTTGAACACTGCTGATAACCAACTTCATAAAGTATTACAGAGCTAAGCGCTCTCTCTTTGATACGTTTTCCATTATTGATGGGTTCGCTTTATGAATAGACTGGCAAATGTGACAGTGTTGAAAGTGTCTGCCGCTTTATTACAGATCCCCGGAGCGATGGAGCACGGCATCACCAGCGATGACATATTCTGGCTGAAAGAGTCGCCCGGAAAAACGTGAGACGCCCTCCCCTGCACGCGCACACACACACACACACACACACACACACACACACACACACACACACACACACACACACACACGTTAGATAGGGATATCTATGGCCGTCAATCTACATAGAAATACAGTATGCTCTTTGGTGAATGCGTTTCTCCAAAGCACCTTTCCATACTTTGAGTGTAGGGTTAGACCGATATTGTCCTTTTATTAAATTTATCAATCAGATATTGGACAGTCAATGTCATCCACCTCCGATAGGATGGATATGAGGCAGTTTCATTACATATTTAATGTATAATTGATTATGCATGAGTATATATTATTATTATCCTAGGTTTAAGTGACGTTTTAGATCAATTTAGATGTTTAAATGTTGTTTAGAGACATTTATTCTTGCCCTGCCAAGCATAAAATTCTGGTCCTTGTAATTTTTTACTTTTTGACATGAAAATGGATATAGATCTATAGGATATAGATATGATCCCAGTGGGAAACCCCTTACCCTGGTATTGTTGGTGCCATGCTCTACATATTAAGCTACACAGGGAATTGAACCCCTACCCCTGGCAGTATTAATGCCCTGCTCCACCCTGTGTTACCCAGCTCGCTGACACGACATGCACCTCTGTCACGCACTGTAACCATTCAGCAGTGACACGTTGTTTGCTTTTCGCTCTTCCTGTCATCCTGTCCTCACCTCATGACTCAGATTAGCGGCGTGCATCCTGACCTTTACAGAACAAGCCCTTTAATCCAGCCATTTACCTCCTGTCATCACCTGGTTAATTGGTCTTTCCCTGATGTTTCCTCCCGGCGCAACCCAGACACGATGACTGGCGGTTGTGGTGTGGCTGGGCTGTGGCGGCTGTGTGCTCTGTGGTGACGGATATGAGGAAATAATTATTCCGATATTCAAGCCGCATATGAATCTAGCTTGTTTTCACCTGGGGCAGAGATTTTTTTTTATTCTCTCTGATTATATTGTTTTTTTTTGTTTTTTTTTTTAAATGCGGGTTTGGATTATTTTGGCTGAACATTAATCCTGGTGTATTTTTGAAGGTGTGTGTGTACACTGCCTTACTCCAACTTTCTGTCTTGTTTAGGATCATCAATTTCTCTATAATTGTTCTGTCAAATCCCCCTGCTTTGACTTAGGTATTCCAACAAAGAATAAGTCTGCTGTTCAGCCGTTTGACCACTTGGTGGCAGTATGAAATCATTTATAGTCCGCAAGTCCTCATCTGTGGACTGCTGACCTACCTGCTCGCACTGTACTGCATAGTGGAACAAACCATCCTTAAACAATTACCACTGTAATATTCACCCACTCAACAAAACATCTTTGTATGGGAAGCAGAATTATCCACTCAGAAAGACCACTTGAGACCAGGAAGCCCTTTGATGTGAGTGGGACGGCTAGTGGGGTCCTCTGCCCGCCCGCAGGCTGTGAGGGCTTAGCGTTAGCATTAGCTTCCTCCATAGGCTTACTAACCTACGTATGCTAGCAGGAGCTGCTGCTGGTGTTGTTGTGCTGCAGAGCTGTCAGCTGTGCAGGTGAGGGCTGAGAGGCTGTTTCTGCAGGCGGGGCTAGTGGGGAGGGAGGGGGTCCAGGCGAGTGATGGGTGTCTAATGGGCCTCGGAGCACGTACACAACTGAATGACAGATTCAGGCCCCGGGGCCTCAGCCCGCAGGGGGCCGCCATCATCACGCTATCAGGGGAAACCACTGAGCACGTGCCAACAGGACTGATGGATGCTGGCCCAGGGTTAGAGCGATGTGTTGGTTTGCTGATATAGTGGTCTGATATTGACCTTTTATTAAAAATCTGATATTGGCCGGTCATTGTCGTCCACTTCGAGTAAGTTATTGGATATGGTGCAGTTTGTTGGATTGCATATTTATTGTATAATTGATCAACATTACACTGGTTGTCTATCAGAAGCCCTCAGCCTGGGTTAATTCTAATTCAAAATTTTGATCGGATTCCACACTGCTATGTATGGATGCTGTTATTATTGTTAGTAGTAATATTATTATTGTCCTGGGTTTCAACAGCGAGTTTTAGTGTCTTGTGGTCTAAATGCAGAGGCTTTCCCACCCTGCCAGGAATAAAACTTTGGAGGAAACAGTGAATTCTTTTTTTTTTTTAAGTAATTTTTTGGCATGAAAATGGTCAAATTTAAATGAATTGAATATTGGCACCAAATATTGGTAGTTTCAATCCAAAAATATTGGTATCAGCCTTCAAAAACCCATATTGGTTGAACCCTACATTTGACTAACCTTCGTTACAGTGTACACACCTGTTAGTTTCACCCAAATCTGACAGGACTCAACTGTAACCTGTGGGCTTGTGTCAGCTTGGGCTGAATTTCACACTTAATTGCTCTGGTTTAGGTCAAGCTTGGGTTTAATATTGTTGAAAAATGCTGTTATTGGCAACTCAGTTACAGTAAAATATTATCAGTTTCAGGCTGTAGTCAGGTTTGAGCTCATACAAAGTGCCTGGCCTAACGTTTTCAGTGCTGAGCTTTGAAGTGTTAATACATGTATGTGGTGTTATCAGCCAAACATGAATGGACAAAAATAAAGTCTATAATCAGGGTTTTACATGGTTGAATGGCTGTTTTGAGCATCCTCTGTGTTACATTTTCATGCAGTCCATGTAGCAACTTTGGCAAGGCCAAAACAAAACAATGGAAGTTTTACTGTAAAATATGTGGTCCATTGTCTTGTCTTTGGCTCTGAAACTTTGGTCCAACTGAAATGCTTTCAGGGAGTGTAAGCGACATTTGATAAAAATATAAAAATTTGACTCTCCTTTGCCAAAATACCCCATTATTGTACACCACCCAGTTTCTAGCCAGACACACAGGAGTATTCAGATACACAGTGTCTCTATCAGTGTTGGGGCTGCTCAGAAACTGCCCAAGGTTAGCGGCAGCACACCAATAACAAAACTCCTTCCTCGGGAGTTGTGGCTGCAGTGAGGCCTTGGCTTGAGATCCCAGCCAGGTGCTGCCTCTCAGGCATGCGTTCAGGAGCCAAGCCTCAAGAGTTTTATCATGTTTTTGTTTGTTATGTGGATGGCTGCTTGTCAAATTTGCCACCTCCGAGGGGAGCCCAGCTGGGCTGATGTAGTGTGTCGTATGGGACGTGTACCACACATTTGGACTGACCAACCTCATTTCCCTTGAGTCAATTTTTGGCTGTTTTCTGCCAGTGCCATCTCCAAACAGGCAGCATGGCTGTTTGGCACAGGTAGGGGAAAATCAAAGTGGGGAGCAGGGAACAGATTGACATATTTCACTATAGACTCTTATTTTTTGCCAACGTGATGACAAAGATGTGCACGCACTTTGGCAACGGAAATGGTGTTAAGCTGCAGTCGATCTCCTGAAGATACACCGACTTGGCTTACTCTACACATTGAAATCAAACTTTTAAAGCGAACATGTCTTTGATGTAGCTCTTGCATGTACAGTTGAGTAGATGTAATGTCACAGGTTTGATTCCCACAGACACCACCCATGCTAAAAATGTATGGATTCATGGTACAGGAAGGTAATTTGGATTCAAGTATCCTGGTATGTAACATGGATATCAATCATGGTCCTTATCATGGTAACGTGAATGCATATGATGACTTGTATGCTCCTAATTTCCCCATTTGGTGTATATGCTAGGTTTCTCCACTGATCCCTGTATATATCTGGCCACTGAACATAAGGCCATGTTGCAATGTCTTCCATCCATTCAGTAACTGCATAAGGATCTTGAGGTTGCTCACTGTTTGACACAGTCAGTGTGTGTAGGTGGCATGCCCTGTCTTTGATACTGAATGCCCTTGCATACTGTAGCTGGATAAACTATTGGACTCTTGGCAACTATTGGCCATTATTTCTGTTGCCAAAATGTGCCCGCATACCCATAAATGTCACCATTGTTTAACTGTAAAAGGGTCTATAGCAAGGTCAAATTGATCAACTTTCAGCTGGAAACTGCCTACAGACTCCAGACCACTGTGAAGTACACTGAGGAAGAAGAAGAGCTAGGGGAAAGGAGACAAGTGTCTCAGTGATGAAAGTGTGGAATCAAGCTAAAGCTCCTTGCCTAATCTTCTCTAAGCCGCTGCACAATACGCGCTAAGTGCAGCTGTGCATTACACGGACATGGGGAGAACGGGTATTGGAGCTTTTAGTGGATAGCGTTAGCATGTACAAGGGCAGGATGTGCCGCAGGCTCCCCAATCTGTCAGGTGGGGGAGACCTAAGGATAGGAGGTCCGGGTTGGGGCGGTAAAAACAAGGGAAAGAGGGGCCTCATCCATGCGGGTGACGGGCTTCACTCAGCGGGCTGATGTGTAGACTTGAGCCCTGAACACGGCACACCCCATCCGCAGGGATTAGCCTAAACACTAGCAATTAGCCCTCCTCAACGCCACGGATCTCAGGGCTGGATAACAAGTGTGATTTACCTGGACCACACACGCACATATGCAGCGACGCCGCAAGTGCACATACAAATACACACACACACACACACACTTCTTTTTGTGTCTACATTTTCTTCACACTTTTTCACTTCCCTCGGTTATGAAGTTTTGTAATTCATCACCTTCGTAATTCTAGGATTCAAAGTAAACATTTTTAGCCTTGGATTTGCTTTGTTTCATTTGGCCCAAGTGCATTGTACAAAACGACTGCCGTATACAGTACCTGTATTTTGATTGTATTGTTATTATTTCTGCTAAAGAGCTTCTCTTTCTTTGTGTTTTGCAGGCTTGTGGTTGGGGCCAGCTGTATCCTTTTGTGTGCCAGTGAGCCTGGCTTGTAACTGGAGCCACTGCATAGTTTGCTGTAAGAGTCCAGGAGTGTGGTAAATAGTTGAGTGATGAACTTCTTTTGCCCCAGACTTAATATTGTGATCAGACCTGTGTCAAATTTGCGAATAATTTTTCGTATTTGTTTGCCTCCTTAGGGTACCATATCAGTGAGATTTACAGCATTGAGACCCTAAATAAGATTGTCTGTCAAAGAAAACCTTCGTCCCTGTGGTTGCCTGTACTTTCTGGCACCTATATTATTCTCCTATGCGGCAAACCCAAGCAATCTGGTAAATCATGATAAAACAAACATTAAGAATTCTTTGCAAATACAAGACCTACGTCTGGTTTTGATGCTGCACAACAATGTTTTCCCCCTCTTTTAGCCTCTTACTTGGTGTGCGGGAATGATTCCACACATAAGTTGCTATATGCTGATCCAGTACATAAAAGCATTGTAATCCTGAACTGGTGTTGTTCAGACGTGGCTCTGGAGTGTGCAGGGTTCCTGACAGGCATTGGCCTGGACACCACAGTCATGGCTCGCAGCATTGCCCTCCGGGGGTTTGATCAGGTACTGCTCTCCCTACCACAGTCCATTGCTTTTCCTTCTCTGTCAGCTCATCTCTTTGTAAAGCTTATCAGAACTTTAATCACTTTAATTGCCAAGTACAAAATGTACAGGGATTGGCCTTGGTGACGTTGGTGAAGAGACGTATTCACAGCTACAGATTTTCTCACTGCATACTGACACATGGTACAAGGACAACAAAGATCACTCATACAGGGAAAAGAGACAGTGCAAGACATAATATGGATGGTACTAGACTACACATGCCACTCTATATATATACTTTCTGTAGCTATACAGCTTCAAGCTGCATGGCATACACTACGTTTGCAACTGTAGAGGAAATAATGGCAAGAAGTTATGCTGAGTAGATTGAGATGCATGCGTCATTTATGGTGTAAATTTAGGTTGTAACAATAATACTTCATAATGGAACTTAAGCCATAAAAGTTTTAGTTTTTGTAATCTTCAAAGGTGGCTATTATCTCCTTTTGGTTTCTGCAGCAAATGGCAGGTCTAGTGACAGACTACATGGAGGCTTATGGGACCAAGTTTGCGTGGAAGTGTGTCCCCAAGAGGGTGGACAAGCTGTCGTCAGGAGCCCTGCAGGTGACCTGGACCGACACCCAGACGGGAAACGAGCAAAAGGACACCTATGACTCCGTGCTGTGGGCTGTTGGTGAGTCGGGTGGTGTGTGTGTGTGTGTGTGTGTGTCAGGTTCAAGGTCAGCTCACTTTCAATTTGAAACAGAAACTTTAATTCACGTGATGATGGAGAATGTGATACTTTAACAATCTGCAGTTGAGGTAGAGTCTCTCTAAACACTAAGCCAGCTTGCTGCCCTCCTGCTTCGATAATAGTGACAAAGTCTCTTGTATAAACTGGATATCAGAACCTCTGAATTATGAAGAAAATCTACTTCGTGAATTGATTTAGTTGATAGTGAATTGACACCAACCGGGAATCACCAACAATTGCTTTTGAAGCGCCTATACAGCAGTGAACTCTTTATCCCCTATTTCAAAACCCTATCCCTATATATCCCATGTCCCAGTACCACCCATACCATTTTCCTCTGATGTAGCAATACATCCTTGTAATATAACGTTGGTGTGACTGCTTTCTCCCTGCCGCCATCAGTTTCATTGTCATCCTCAATAGAGTGCAGCGTCAGCAGATAGCAGAGGAATCAAGGCTGAAAACAAAGTAATAAAGCCTGAGTGATGGGAATGGCCAGGGGAAGCGTTAATCACCCAGCGCTGACTCTCTGGCTCCCTGACTGGAGAGGGGGCAGGACGGGGCAGGATGCACCCAGGCACAGGGTCACCGCGTTCCCCTCTTTGTTCTCCCTCCCTGGGCTTTCCTGCCCATGCCAGCCCTGCGGAAACCGAGCCTGCATCTGTCACTGCCATCCCTGCCCGCGGTCCCCTGCCTGCCCGTACCACCGGCCCTCCTCCTCCTCGTCTATCCATTCTTTATTCTATCGTTTCATTTCTCCCATTCCACCAGCAGCGTGAGGAACAATGGAGGGGACATCCGTCGAGGCCACAGCCGCCGGTTTATTTGTGTTGAGGTGGTCCCAAAGACGATGAGGCGCTTTCGAAAAATCTGACTACCAAGCTTTTCCAGGGTCCCACGTCAATAGCTTGTGCCTACTACCCCAGACTGCTTTACGTGAGTGTGTGTGTTGGGGGGACAGGGAGGAGGAGGGGGCCTGTAGCGTGTGACAGCGACAAGGATGTGTGTGACCCTGCAGCTGAGATGACGTTGTTTCCTCCCACGGCTGAATTCCCACGTCGTCTCAGCCATCAGCCGCAGCGTCGGCCATGGTCAAAATAGCGTGCGACTGGTGGTGAGAATGATATTTGCACTGAGTGTATGTATCAGTAGGTGCTTTGCCGTGCGTGAGATGGTGCAGCCGGTGCATTTCCTATGTCCCTTAGAGCCATGGCTTCTCTTCTCACCCAGGCTCAGTCAATAGTGCTCTTGACATTTTGGGACCTACCAAAACAGGCACACAATCTATCAAGTACACTGACTGCTGCAAATGATCCACCAAGGATTTCTTTTTCTCATTATTTCCAATGGAAAGGATGAGCTGTTGGCCCAAAAGTACCTCGAACTTTAAGGCATTTCGCCTTATACCAAAACAGCGTTGCATTTCAAAAAGGCGTTCAGTAATTTGCATAACAGCAGCAGGAGCCACAACTTGTGCCTCTGTGTTAGTGCTACTAGCTAAAACCTCATGAGCCTTCAGCCTGCTATATCCATGATAGCCTGACCTTGTCCATACTGTCATTAGTGTTGTGAGTCCGTGACGGCGAGGCCTCTCCTCTTTGATGTGTACATGCAGGAGTTACAAGACTACAAGACCACTTCCCTTTACTGTGACCTTACACTAGAGGCCAGACGGGGTCCCAGGCCTCTGCGGAGGTATTAAAGGCCAGAGGGGACCACAGGGACCGTACCACCGCCGTCCGCCACATCCTTCTCCCCCGGCCCCTGCCTCCCTCCACCCTTCCCCTGGCCCGTCCTGGCCTCGGGGCCGCTCCCATGTCCAGGTGCTCCCGCAGAAACACACCAGGAAACGGCACATTTCCACACTTCCTCTCCGCATGTGGACAGTGGGCACATTAGTCTTCCTCCTCACTCCACTCTCCAGTACTTGGGGATGTGATTTTTTTTTCCAGGTTATTTGGACTTTCAACTCCCATTTATTTCTAATGGGAGATTACTGTTTTCCTGCCTTTTTTCCGGCTTTTTTCTGTTCCTGATTGCATCCCTGAGCACTGCTCTTCTATGTCTCTCAGCCCCTGTCCCACTCGAAGGTTTTACAAACACTAAATTACAGTGGGATTGCCGAAGTATAAACGCTTTGTTTTATACCTTATTCTTATTATAGTGATGTACATAATAGGGCTGATACTGAAGCACCGAACACTTGGAATTTGGGCGATTTTTTGGAATGAACACATTTAAAGATTAATATCAGCACAAAATGCATTCAAAAACCAGTAACTGTCTAACCCTAGTACATAATACTGAACATATGAACCAATTGCTCTACCTCAATTGCCAATTACTTTCAGTTTCAGGTGTCATTCTCAATTGAAACATGTCTGTCATTATTCTTATGGCATAGCATATTGCGCTAAGCATTTGTGAACACAGATGCTAAACTTTAATGTTATACAATACAAGGCCTAGAGTTTCTTGGCTTAATGACATCGAAATTGACGTTAGGAACTCACTGGATATTTGTTGTGGCTTTTACACCAAAATTAGCTTTTATTATTATTAATAATAATATAATAACTTTGTTTTGAAAAATGCTGTACAGATAAAGAGACAAGGAAGTAAAACAGAGGTAATCAAATCAGGCAAGAGCACAAATTGAAAGCCAAAAACAATTTGAACAAAGCCGATAAAAGTCAAAAGAATTAGAACAAAGCTGAATAAAAGCAGCGCCAAAAACAACAGAAAAAAATGTAAGACTAACAAAAACCACATCAGGAGAATGAAACAAAAAAAAGGTTTAAAGGGATTTAAAAGATGGCACAGACTCTGCTAGCCTGAGTTCCTCAGGCAGGCTGTTCCACAGCAAAGGGGCTCTGACTGAAAGCCCGGTCACCTTTAGTTTTACGCCTGGATCTAGGGACAGCTAGAAGGCTGCTGCCTGATGATCTCAGGCTGCGTTCAGGCTCATAATGGGTGAAAAGTGTCCAAGACATAACTTGGGGCTAGACCTCATGGAGCCTTAACAGTAAGATCTTCAAATCAGTTCTAAAATTAAAAATCTGGCTGCACAGTTGCACCAGTTGCTAATGGTTGAGGGAGCTTTTGCTTAGACAGGAGCAGAGGGAGTTACAGTAGTCAAGGTGTGATTAAATAAAAGCATGGATTACATCTGATAGCAGTGCTATCAGGTAAGAAACATAAAGAGAAATTAATTCTGGATACTGTCGGTCACCTTTTCCATCTTTTTCAAATCACTCTCTGTGGAACTTTGCATACAGAGGGGCATTATAGATTAGGGTGTGGATCAAATGAATCTGTAATTTCTGGCTATATGGATTATGTATTATGTATTCCTCTTCTAAGTGACAGAAACATCTTTTGTCATACACTCATGCCAGAGAAATAAGTCTTTTTTTCTAGAGCCAGTTAACTCATCATTGATTTGCATCTTAAAATCCTTTTTGGCGTGAAACAGAAAGCGTAATCAATTTTTGGCAGCCTGTATAATATAAAAAAAAACGTCTTCCCCCTGACATTTCTCCCCCCTTTTGTCTTTGTTCATTTGATTGATCAGATAAGCGTCCAGCTCTCATTTCAACTTGTGGAGGTTTTGTTGTGGCTAATTAGCCTAGCGGTCTGGAGGCTTCCTCATAATGTCACAACAGGCTTTGTTCAGAGTGGCCTATCTGTCGGAACCCTGTATGTGTGTGTGTGTATGTGTCCGAGCTCCGACCAAGTCCCTTATCAGCCAACCCACTGTTGTTGTGTCCTCGCCACACAATGGAGCTGTGGTCGCTCATACAGCTCAGTGACTGGAGCTACAGACAGACAGGAAAGGCCAGATATGTAGAGAGAATGTCTATACTTAGCAGTAGGGTTTGACCGATATGGCTTTTTGGTGGCAGATACAGATATTTTTGCATTGAAGCTGCTGATAGACAATGTTTTATGATATTCAATATCTTTAAAGTTCTCTATTTTCATAACAAAACCGACAAGTATTCAGTGTTTCACCTTCAGAATTGTATTCATGTCAGGGTGGAAAAGCCTCTGAAACAGCATTTAGACCATCGTGTGACACTAAAACTCTTTCAATGGCAGGGAAATTCTGGGATAAATTTACATTAAATGAAGAACTAATTTACAAAACAAATGTTGAACAATTGGATGAATAAATACAATGAGCAATAAGTCAGGCTTTACAGACTGTTTTTATGTAGCTGTAGTCAGGGAGGAACCTCCATCATATCAGAGGTAGACAACATTGACTTGCCGATAAGGCCAATATTGGCCCGATATATCGGCAAAACCATATCGGTCTAACTCTACTTGGCAAGAGAGTGTAGATATCAAGATGGTTAGCTGGTATGCTGCCTTAAAAAGTTCAATTTATTGGTGTGTGTGCTTGTTTTAAAGACGACTATGACATTTTTACTTTATGTGATAGTGTGTAGGGGAGAGAGAAAGGTAAGATGGAAGAAGAGAGGGGGGTGACATTGGATAGATTTCAGGAGTCAGATTCATACCCATTTTGATTACAGTACATTTAATGTGTTTTTAACAGTTCTTTTTGTATGCTCCCTGTACTTTTCACTCAAAACACAGTTCCTTTACACAGTGGTTTTCGAGAATGAGGAAGTTTAATTTCACTATAATTCACTAGAAATTACCCCAATTACAGCATGTCTAAGAATGACTATGGTGTAGACAGTTATACAATTCATTACTAAATCAACAACAACAGAAATCTTCCTATATTGTTGTCCTTGGGACTAAACCTTGTCAAATGGGGCTTTGTGGCCAAATATGTAACTATCTGGGGGTCTGACCTCAGCTTTTGGGAATCAGTCCTCGCTGCCTATCTCCCCCTCTCTCCTTCTTTCTCTACTCTCTCTGTCCTCCTCAACCACCCATGCTGCGGTAATGGACAGGTCCCTGTAGCCCCCAGGTCTGACTTCGGCGGAGCGGTGGGGGGGGTGGAGTTGTTCCTCGGCTCCAGCCAGGAAAAGGGTCTCGGGGGTTTGTTATTCTTGCTGTCCGATAGCATCTACGTGGGTACCTCGGGGCCTGGTGTTTATTATGCTACCCAGGCAGGGAGTGAGGAGCTCTGGAGAGGGGGAGAAAGGGGGTGGGGGTGGGGGTGCATGGTCCATCTCCATGGCGACCGAGTGTCGACAGCATCAGTCAACCGTCCCCCAGGAAGTGGCAGAAATCGCACCTGGGGGGGGGGCGGGGGCGGGGGTTGGGGGTCCCACGGGGCTCATGGGATATTGTTTCCCAGTTGCTCATCAGTTTCTCCTCTTCTCCATCCCTCCCTCCTTCCCGGCCAGGCAGGTGTTTTCTTTTCTAATTGTAAGATAAAATTGTATCTGTTGGACAGAGAATGGAGGAACAGGGTTTTAGTAGGTAGGGTTCGACTGATATGGGTTTTTGAAGGCTGAAACTGATATTTTTGCACTGAAGCTGCCAATTGCTGATATTTTTTGAGTTTTTAAGTTGGACATTTTTACACCAAAAAGTTAAAACCATCATGTGACACTAAAACTCTCCACTGAAACCCGGACTAATGAAATTCTTTTAGATGGGTTAGCAGCTCCTTGAAGCAGGGTGAGGCAGGTTTCACTGCAGGTTTTACAGGCTGACACCCATGAAGGTGGATCAGGAAGGAACCTCCATTGTATCGGATGTGGATGGCAATGACTGACCGATATGTGATTTTTGCTAAGCCCTTGCCCGTTTTAAGCCCCACTCGTGTTCCAGCTGAATACCGAGTACTGTATGTGTTAGGAACACTGAACAGATAACCTCCCTCCCTCCAGTATCCATGCTTTTGATAACTCTTTTCTAATTCCTGGATACGATTTTCTGTGTTGGACGGGGAGTGGCGGGACATGCCTCAAAACCCTGTGCTAGCGTGCCAGCTGAATGGAATGTGTTATGAACACTGTACAGAAAGCCTCGCTCCCCTCCCACCCCTCTCTCTCTCTCTCTCTCTCTCTCTCTCTCTCTCTCTCTCTCTCTCTCTCTCTCTCTCTCTCTCTCTCTCTCTCTCTCTCTTTCTCTTTCTCTCTCTCCCGATGTGTAATGTAATATTGACCCTGTGCGGTTTCCTCCCCATGACCCTAGGCAGAGCCCCCGAAGTCAAAGCCCTGGGCCTGGACACGGTCGGCGTGCAGCTCAACAAGGAGACGGGGAAAATAGTTGTGGGCGCCGACGAATCCACCTCAGTGCCCAACGTCTACGCTTTCGGTGATATCGGCGAGGTAGGTGTCCCAGTCGACACCGCTCTGACAGCAGAAACAGCCCTGATAGACATCGTAGATACGCCACCACACAGCAAAATTGTCAGTGTTAATTAAACTCGGAGAGCGTAAAAATCAACGCTGTGCCAGTGTTTACAGAAGTCCACACCCATCAGAGTTAATTTAACACTTTTTTTGATAGTTTTGAACAGCCGCCCCAGAGCCATGTCAGCTCTGTGAGAGGACAACCAGCTCTCCAATCAACACCTGTCAACTCCAAATAATTGTCACTGAAAAATCATCACTTATAAGCATTGGGAAATTTGCTATGCACTATCACATAAAATCCTAGTACCTCTAATTTTAGTGATTTGTATGTTTTTATTTGATCTGAAGGATTACATGGTCCTTCGTAAGTAGAACTTGTTGACTCTTTAGCTAGTGATGTAGTGGTAAATAAAAAAGTGGGTAAACTATGACCTCCAGTCAGTGATTACCATAAGGTAAACAACGACCAATATAAGCAAAAATCAATAATATTTTCAGAAAAGCATTGATTTATCCATTTTTCCCTTAAAGTACCTTATTCCCATATAGCTTACATCAGTTTGATACCACTTACTAAGATATGTGCTATGAATTTAGGTCATAAATAATACAACACATGTAAAAAGGCGAGTAAACTCTAACCCACAGATAAAAAGGCGGGTTTACCCTCCACCACATCCCTGTCAAGGCCGATGAAACTCATTCAAAATCCAATGATAGACTTCCAAAATGCACGGTCGCCAACCTGAAAGCAAGGCTGTTTTTCTACATGCATAAATGACTTTGCAGATGCATGGTGGTTATCCAACAGCAGGGATATGTGTCCAACAACTACTTGCTGAACACTGAATGTTACGCGAGGCCCTTCTGAGCCAGCCGTGTTAATACTAGTTCTACCTGCTGGATATAATGTCAAGTGTTGTTTTTTCACCGCGACCAGCTGTGCGCTTACTTCCTGCCTCCCAGGCCTCATGACACACACTCGCCGTTTGAGTGACGCCTCGCTTTGATGAGTCGTGCTTCGCCCCGATCTGTCTGTCAACTTTTCACGGCAGCGGGAGGCTTTTTAAGAAAAGGGGGGGGCAGGGTTGATATCTCCGCCGATGCGTCCAGCGCTTTGTTGTTTTTTCTTCTCATCGACAAATGGAGACACCTACAGAGTGCCAAGAAAGACATTAGAATGACGCAGGCTGTCTGCCGTGTAAACAGTAACTGGAATACCGCTGCGTTTGCACACACACACACACACACACACACACACACACACACACACACACACATATGCAGAGCTGCAGGAGATGTCTTGGACAACAGGATGTGTGGTGATAATTTAACAGGTTGCTGATGGCTTAAGTCATGCTTTTAGAATTGCCCCGCAGCCCTACTATTTCCTGTACTGTGTTTTTGTGTGTGTGTGTGTGTGTGTGAGAGAGAGAGTGTGTGTCTGTATCCATGTGTCTGTTTGTTTGTCTGTCCTGGCACACATCCAGAACCACTTCTGTGTGATAAATTCAAAAACACAGTGCAACAGAAACTCTGATAGCTTTTTAAGTGTGCTACCCTGTTTAGAGGTTTAGCACTTTCTACTCATTGTCAATCACTGACTCACGGCCTAGTGGTTTGTGGGTATTTCTGCACTGTGTGTGTGTGTGTATGTGTGTTTGAGAGAGAGACTTGGGTCAAATAAAATTTTTAAAACACCAGTGGGTGCTCTGATGCTGTAAACCCTGCACTTCTCTTACTGCAAGCTGGTTAAACAAACATTAAAAAATATTTTTGCAATGGGTCTAGTGTGTGTGTGTGTGTATGTGTGTGTGAGAGAGAGAGAGAGAGAGATGCTGAAGTTATTGATGTTGTCCTCTGGTTCCAGGGTCGTCCTGAATTGACCCCTACGGCCATTAAAGCGGGAAAGCTCCTCGCCCGCAGACTGGCTGGTCAGAGCACTGAGCTCATGAACTACGACAACGTAAGACATCACACACAGTGACATACACATACACTAACATACACACACTCACACACACACACACACACACACACACACACACACACACACACACACTGAAAGGCCATTGACCGTAGCCCTGTGCCCAAGACAAATTTCCCCTCCGGGACAATAAAGTTTACTCTACTCTACAATAATGTCCCCCCATCTTTCCACAGCCCGTGTCTACGTGGTCGTTTGAGGCTATTGTTTTATGCCTCTGTTTGAGGCAAATTAGAGCCATTCCTGGTGCATTGTGGTTGGAGTCCCTAACGTACCGCCCCACCCTGCCTCCATTCCCTTTTCAGTGTGACTCATAGTGTGTAACAGCCCACTCCCCAGCATTTTCCAAAATGCATTTCTGATGACAGACATATTGCCTTAAAAGCCTATTGTTTTTAGACTCAAGTTTATAGTCTTTATAGGTTTTTTTTTTATAGTGTATTGTGTAAGTTATGTTTATTGTTTGTGGGTTGTGGTATTCACTCTGTGTATGTGTATGTGTATGTGTGTGTGTGTGTGTGTGTGTGTGTGTGTGTGTGTGTCAGGTGCCTACCACAGTGTTCACCCCTCTGGAGTACGGCTGTGTGGGTCTATCTGAGGAGGAGGCTGAGAGCAGGCATGGCAAAGAAGCTTTAGAGGTAAGATGTGTCAACATACAAACCAATATATACTATACTTCACACTCACTGGTGACATATGATGAACTTGGCTCCAAAATTATTGGAAAAAAGAAAAATTGACGCCTACTTTTACAAAGTGACTTATGGCTTGCTTTTAAAATTATGGGTTGTGTTAAGACCTTTAGTAACAAAATAATTCTGTTTTTTCATCTGTGTTTTTGAGGTGGTGACCAATGAATTTCAGATTGCAACATTTTTCCAGAATGTAGCCCTTAATATGTTTACAGTACATTGCTTTTAGTGTTACGGTTAATCCCCTTTCAATTGACTTATGTCAACATGGAAAGAGAAACTGCTAATCCCCTAATAATGAGAGAGCAATCAGAAGATTCTCAGTGATTTCTTCATAACTTCCTGACGTAATTGAACTGAATGTGGATTCACCCCAACTCTGATCGCTATAGGGAGGACTTGGATAAGATGCATGTATTACGTTTGAGTTTTATACCATGAAAGTGCATGCATGTGTGTGTTTACACACGTGTTTCCTCATACAGAAGATACTGTATGCCTCTTGCTGGATGCTTACAGTACCACACAGCACAGTACAATATAGTACAGTACTGTGACTGCACACATTTTGTAATAAAAACTCTTAAAGTGCCCATAATGAGTTTTTATTACATTTCTTTTATTACATTTCATACAGTTATCACAGTATGAGAGACTACATGCCTTGCTCAACCCATTGAGCTCCACAGGGAATGGAGCCCCTAACCCTGGCAGTGACAGTGCCTTGCTCTGCCGCCGTCAACCTACATAAAAAGTAGAGCGTCTAACCCCTAAACACACAGTCTGAGACACACATACAATGGAAAGGCGTGCAAGTGTGCATTTTCCACGCTTGCGTACGTGCGCGGCGGGCCAGATGCTAGCCAACACCTGCACCGGGCCGACCTTAAATGGTTTAGCAGGCGAGGCGGGGCTCCTCGCCGTGATTGACAGGTGAGCAGGAGGCCTGATTGAGGTGTGTATGGGGTGATGACAGGCGCTGGGAGATCTGAGGAGGAGCTGCAGCACCGGCCCCCGACAGCTGCATGGTCCTCACGACTTGTGTCGGCACGCTCGCTCCCAATATAAAACACACTGCACACAGGTCTCCAGTGAGGGATTCGAAATGCATCGCCAGCATGAGCAAGCTCTGGGATTTTTATTAGATTTTTACACTTACACTTTGATTAAAGTGGTGCTCATAAGGCTTTATAAGCACATTGTGAGTGAGTGATAACTGTTAGAATCTGATTATGATATAAAAACACAATATACAAATTAGGGGGTTGAATAATTTACGGGGCTATGACATTAAATTTAATGTATTCCGATTTTGTCAGATGATTATATTACATAATTTTATCTCTGCTTCTAATTAGTTTATTATCTGCTTATATTCCATCATAATGCACTTCGAGTCATGAGTCTTTTTTTACTCATTATGTTATTGGCTTATATTTGTTTTAATTTTATTGTCTGGAAAGCACATTTTGAGATGTACCGTGCAAATAAAACTTACCTCCCCAACAGGGCTGCTATATTCTGTTTAGGAAACTGGATACATCACTGAGCAAAATGTGTACAAGAATTGGAGATCCTCATCACTGCTGGAGACCTCCTCAGTGTTTCTGTTGGCAACTTTATAACCGGTGCTAGTTTAAGCAATAACCCACAAGAGGCCATGTTTTACAGTGTATTTACAGCATTGTTAGGCATGATACAAAGTCAGAGTAAAACCCTGCTGAGCTGTTCTAAAATCACTGTAAAGTACTGCATTGATTGGCTTATTGCTTTTGTAAAATGGCTTTAGGAAGAATGCTTAAAATGTTCCACAACTATCCATTTTATAATACGATTTTTTCTGCACATTTTCCTACACGTATATCCTTTACAATAAAGTAACAGTTGGTATAAAGTGTTTGTAAACCAACTCCCCTGTGTGTGTATGTGTTTGTGTGTGTGTGTGTAGGTCTACCATGCTTTCTACAAGCCTCTGGAGTTCACTGTAGCTGAGCGGGATGCCAGCCAGTGTTACATAAAGGTAGGAATCAACCGCGGACCAGACAGCCCTTTGGCACAGAATTTTTTTCTAGGAGCACATTCAATCGGCATATTATACAATGTTTAACTAGGAATTTAGCATATTCCTCTGAGATGCACACACATAAATATATGTAAATTATGTCAAAGGACAGGAGTAGCCAGGACTCCTGCTCAAGGAGACTTTGAAAGGGATGGACTGCAGAGATGAAATGGTCTGTTTAACCACCAGGCCATCTTGCCAACCCCTGATGTGTTCATCTGTGGTGTAGCAGAAGTCTGCTTTGGGCTGGGTGTAACCAGCCACTTGTGCTATTCTACCAGCCAGAGAGATAGATATGTTCCTTAAACTTGATGGTCGGTTGGACAAATATGCCAGCCACAGCCCAAAGAAGATGAGGCACCTCCTTGGCTCCAGCTCCTGGGTGTAAATCTGGCTTTCTCCCCCTGCCTCAGGTGGTGTGTGAGCGGGGCGGAGACCAGAAGATCCTCGGCCTGCACTTCACCGGTCCGAACGCTGGAGAGGTCACCCAGGGCTTCGCTATGGGCTTCCAGTAAGTTCCTCCCAGCTGTTATAATGAAAGCATGTAACAGATACAAACTCTTATCTCTCAGTCTAGTTGCAGTGCGCTGTCCTGGGCCGGATACAACTGGCAGATAATTCCTAGTTTGTTTAAGATAAGATGAATTTAAGGCTAAATTGAGCATTTTGCTGTGTTTTCACACCCCATGGGAATAACCATCGGAACGACTTGATGGTAATACGCAATGACATGGGAATGTTCATGCCACCAAGATGTGATGATTGACGTTTTCTGTAGGCTTTGGTTGCTCCTGATTGGCTTTTTCACGTTTAACACACATGCACTTAGTGAGTGATACTTTTGATTTCATGTTTTACAACAAACCAAACATTGCAATGTCAACCACAAACAAAAAAAATTCAGCAAATAGTTGTGTCCTACCATGGCATTTTAAAGATTTGTGATCACAAAATGGCTTATGTGATGAAAATCATTCATATTGTTGATTTTATTTGAAATGAATTTAATAGTCACACTACACTTGACTACAGGTATTGAATGGTGTTTTTAAGTACAAAGCTTGTATCTTTCGTCTTTCTCTTTGCAAAAATTAAACTGAATAGACTTTCAAAAACTGAGACTGAACTCAGCACACATGCTTTAGTATCACCAACACAGTACTGCAAGGGTTAAACCGACAACAGGGATACCCAAACTTTTTCAACACAAAGGGCCAAAGGCCAAAACGAAACATGGTGGGCCACGAGACAGTTGTTGATTATTTTGAAATGTAACAAGAAGGTATTAACTTTCTAGGTCTTATGTCTTCATGGAGTTTGTTTATATGCCTTGTAATAAGTAAGTGATCTCAAATATGATTAAATCGGAATATCTTATCACCCGTACGAAAGGCTTAAAAGAATGTTGTTGAGGCCAATTCTGGCCCGTGGGCCCTAGCCTTGGCAGCTCTAATCTATAAGTTATGAATTAGTAAAGCGCTACTTCTACCAGGTGTTTTGGATCAGTAGGACGCCCAAGTGTATCTGTAAAACATGTCATATATAAAATTTATAGCAGGGTGTTTTGTCAGATCCTCACACAAGACACAAGCCTTAGTTCCAAAATGAGATGCACACCATGTGGAGGATAAAAATACTCAAAAAATGACTTACTCAACTTACAAAATGATTGATAGCATGAAGTCTGACAGTCAGACAGTCAGACAGTCTGAAAAAATTATAATAATACTACTACTTTATAAAGGATAGTAAGTAACTTAAGTCCTTGATTAACAAATACTGTTTCCAATGGAACTATTCAAAAGTATCTCAGTATCAGTACTTCAGCATACAGACCCTGTCATAGAAATAATGAAAGCCAGTGGGAGCAGAAGCACCATGAATGACCTCTGTGTGTGTGTCTGTGTGTCTGTGTGTGTCTATCTTCCAGGTGTGGGGCCACCTATTCCCACCTGCTGGAGACGGTAGGGATCCACCCAACCTGCGCCGAGGAGCTGATCAAGCTCAACATCACCAAGCGCTCCGGCCTGGACGCCACGGTCACCGGCTGCTGAGGTTAAGCCGCCCGGTCTCTGAACCCTAGTGAGCACACAGGGTCCCTCAGTGGTATTAGAAAGGCGTTAGTTGGTGTCCACCTATCTGCCTGCTCTCTCGTCATCCTCTGAGTTTAGTGCGCTCTCTCTCCCTGTCCTTGTCCGCCTCTCTGTGGCCCCAAAATGGCCTCCCGGTTTCACAATGCTCTCAGGGTTTTTCACCGCGCGTCCTGTGCGACTGGGTCTCGTCATAGGCAGTTCATGCAGGTCATCACGGGTGTGCTGTTGGCCAGGTTAGTGTCACTGACACGTCACGTGATAACCAAGAGAATGATTATCCCATATACACCCAAGTTGTGTGCGTACGCCCTGAAAGCACGGGGTTATAGATCCCGGTTAGTGAAAGCCCCGGCCGCAGAGCGAGCGTCCTTTAAATAAACAGGCTCATCCATCAGGATTAGGGCCCGGGCTCGGGGTTCTGTTGAAACCGTACGAGAGACGCGGACCGGGCCCTAACGTTTTTCTGAATATATATTCTGCAAATATTGTTGTTTCTCTGGCTGTACTTCCTGTCCATTAGTCTTGGAGGTGACACATACCGTACTCCTCCCCCCACCCCACCCCATGACACTGATGGATGGCCCCGGGGCCGTCGCTACAGCGTCACCGCCCCATTTCCCATGGACACACACAAACAGTCGGTGGGCCGCCTGTCAGTCAGCCGGCGAGACCTGGCCAGAGAGCCCGGCTTGTTTAGAGCCCTCTAAGAGTCCAGCGAACCCCCAACCCCTCCCCACCCCAGTCCTCCTCCTCCTCCCATGCCCTTCTCCTCACCAATGCACAAAGGAATACAGTGGGACTACAATAACAGGCTCTGTCGGACGCCTCAGCCCAGGCCGGGGCAACCCTACCCCTCCATGCTAGAGCCGTGGTGAAAACTCTGCTCCAGCTGCAGTACTCAGCCTCACCCAAAGGTGGCACTATTGCCCTCCAGTTCTCCCCTTTGCCAGCCAAGAAAGCAAGGAAGGAAGGATAAGGCAGTCAGTGGATAAAACATAAGCCTGAATACATTCAGGGTGCACATTTAATCCCTTTAATCCTTATAAAAGATATGTGCTTTTGGACAAAGTTGGAAAGCAGACTGGCTTTATGGGTGCCAAACTGATAAGGGTTATCTGTTGTGTATTTACATGGATGGCGGGTTAGCCCTCAAGAGTCATCGCCCTCAGAGATAAGGCAAGTTGTTTATTTCAATAAAGCAGTAATCGACCGCTACAATTTGCCAAAGTACTCAAATATTCAACCTGTTAGCTGTACTGCACATCCTCAGCTAATCTTGGGTTTATTAAGCAGTGGAGGAGAAGGAGGACTGTGAGTAAAGTGGGTTGCTACAGATATACGGGGGGGGGGGGGGAGGCCGCTGGGCCTAGTTTATTTGTGTTTGAAGTCTAATCTGCCTGACCTGATTAATGATCCTGACGAGGGGAGTGACAGCGTGCTGGGAGATGGAGAGAGGAAAGAGACAGGAGAGGAGAGAGCACGAGAGAGAGAGAGAGAGAGCGAGCGCTACCAGGTTTATTTGGACCTGGGCCTGAGGAGAGAGAGCGGGGACGCTGCCTGGTTAGGGAGGGAAGGAGGGATTCCTGTGTGCTCTGTTCAGGGCCGGGGTGCTGACTGAAGGACCCTGACCTCCGCTCAGCAGGAACAGCTTGACTCTATCACTCGGAGCACAGAGGGCTCACATGCTCCAGCGCTGCACGGCAGGGGCCCGGGGGCCGGGGGTGGGGGAGGGCGGGGTGGCCGCGGGCGGGGGTGGGGTGGGGGGACCAGGGCCAACCAGCACGGCACCGAGCGGTAGCGCCGTGTTTGCCCAGGGTAATTGAGTCTATATTCCTGCGCTTAACGAGCCACTTCAGAGACCCCAGGCTGGGCCCAAGGCAGTGTGAGGGAAGTCATTGAGGCGATCGGTGTAACAGTAATGTCTGTTTGCTTTTTACCCTCCTGCTTCCTCTCCGCCTCATCTGCCCTGTTATTTCACTTACAGTACGGCTGCACACACGCACAAAATGAATCAGGATTTTTGTCCGAATAGTGTTTTTTAATGAGATATCCGTCTATTTCGAGTTTGTTTTTTCATTCATTGTTGTCGATCAGAGTGCCTCAGCCTCAGCCGTGCCCCCAGAGGTCAGGGTTCAACTTTCAGGTCGACCAGCTAATGATGACTTGCACTAAAACCCAAAACTGGGGAGTGCAGGTCTGATGTCACCTGGTCACCAACTTTAGTTACTGTAAATAGAGGAGTCTAATTTGCCATAAAAGCTTTGTTATACATAATTTATATGTAAAGTAATAACATATTGGAATGCACTGTCACCATTAAAATAATTATATCCACTGATTGAGTGCTTGTAGGTGTTCTTTGTATGCACATATGTGAATGCATGGTTACTAGCGTGTATGTGTGCATGTATGCGCATGCATAGTACGTGTGTGTATATAAAGAGTTATATTTCAAAATGCTATATCCATGTTGGAAAAACAAAATTTGTTTACTCTCACTGAGATGAGATAAGATGAAAGCAAGCCAAATTATAATAGGATACAGTAAAGAATTTTTTTTTCAATGCATTCTAAACATATTCCACAATTCCAACTTTTCAGGAACATATTAGTATAAATGTATGATTGGGAGAGTTAAAAAAAAAATCACAGCATTATGAGGTTGTGCAAAATGTCAAAAATAAAGGGTGTGCAATTGAACATACTGAGACTAAGAAACAAACTTAAACTGTGAGATAAATCTAGAACCATTGACAGTGTTGATGTAAATATGCATACCTCTCTGGATCAACACGGTTCTACCTCAAAATATGCTACATGGCCCAGCCCTAATATTAAGCAGTGTTGCATGTGGGGTGGTCACACTTTGACCCCCGGTCGTCTCTGCTGACAGGCTGCTCTGCTATGCGGCCCTGTCACTCAACCCTCTGCACCAACAATGGCAGAAATTCCAGTGTGTTTGTTTGGTTAAGGACAGAGCTCTCTGAAACCCCTGAACCTCCTCAGGATCCACAGCAGCCTCTCTCACCCTGAGACCGAAGCTGGTGTCAATCTGAACCCAGACGGCAGGAGTAAAGTTCACCCGCCGTCTCGAGAATAGTCAGCCCCATTTAGCAATTGTGTCTCTTATGTCCCCTCCACAATGGAGCAAACAGGCTAAATCCACCTTGAAATGCACTTAGTAGAACATGTCAACATGTCAGGGTGCGCTCGGTTATACGCTCCGTCTTAATCCGGCCTATTGAACGTTGACAGTCGTGTCTGCGAGCCGACATTCACGAGGCCTTTGTCACTTCAGGCCTTGAGCCCTCGCAGCCACGCTGGAAGAGCAGAACCACTCACATGCATTAAAACACACATGTTGGGTACACAGCCCCACGGCCGGAGCAAAAACCCCAGGAGGAGGAGGGGGAGTAGGGGAGAAACCGATACATACCTTGTGTAAACATTTGCGCAAAAAAAAAAAAAAAATGACGCTAGGAACAGAAAAGGCTCAACCGAGGCAAGGATTATCCCTGAGAAATGAATAGGGGCCAATTATGACTGCTCTGTTGTATTGCCAGTATCTGGCTCAGAGCTGTCAGCCTGAGATGCCTGCAGGGCCCGGACAGGGTGCGGTGGCTTCGGGGAGGGGTCCTCGCCGGGCTTGACGGAGAAAAGGGGCCCTCAGACCGGTAAGCCAAGGTGAGTCTCCAAGCTGCTCCGTCGGATTCTGCACTTTTCTCCCTCGTCTGGCCTCCCAGGTTCAAGACAATTAGCTCAAAGGGCCCCCTGAAGCCGTGTACTGAGCCTAATGGTAGGCTCATAAAAACAACCATTTGAACAAGGGTGTTGAGCCGGGCTTGTATGCTTTCAGTGTCATTTGCCTTACAAGTTTACACCGTTCGGGGGGGGGCTGGTTACATTACCCATTACTTCAGGGCTGTTGTCGCTTGGTGGGGACTCTTCAGGCCAAGGTTAGTTTGGAATCAAGGTTGCGACTGAGTCTGCAGCCTGACTCACTCCCTTTCCGGAATGTCAAGGTTGTCTCTCTCTGTTCTTTCACCCACAGAGCGGATCTGAAGACTGCATATTTCAGGGTAGGGTATTTGGCTCCAGCTGTCGCCTATACAAAGCCTCAACGTCAACGAGATGCCTCCCTCCTTCACTTCTCATTCAGCCAGACACTGAGGTACAGTAGGAGGAGGGCAGCCTTAGAAAGCGCTTGTCTGAGCGGAGAAACCGGATTCGACAAGACACAGTTTTGGGGTTGCCGTTGGTAGCTGAGTGGAGGTGAGGGTCTGTGAAATGAGCTTATCTGACCCCCCGATAAGAGCAGATACCCTCAGGAACTTGCTAAATTTGATACACATGGCTCCCGGAGAGGCCTTTATCTAAGAGGATGTGGGTGTTTGAAAAGGAGCTAGATGTAGCACTGCGGTCGAGCTTGGCTTATCCAGACCGGTCCAGCCGACCGCAGCCTTACGTAGGCTTCCAGCGCCTGTGGCCAACAGTAATGAGGGTGTACGACAATGTCATAGTTTGCGGTTCCAATCCCCAGACGTCAATAAGAGAGCAATTATGATCGGCGACCTCAACTCCTAAATCATCTCGTCAGGTCTGGCCACACAGGAAGCCGCATTATTACCTCTGGATGCTGCTGGGAGATTTATTGAGCTGATGTTTGCCGATGGCACACAACAAAGGGACATTGTTTGTGTGTGTCGTGTGTGTACGCACGCCAAACCACCGCTGATCAGGACATTAGCAGTCTGCATCCAAAAATAACACATACTGCAATGTTTGGGGTTAAACAAGACATGCCACACACACAATATTTAGACTAGTAGGAATTATTATTATGATGTTGTCGTGCCTTCTCACCTCTAACAACCTTCAAGCCATTTTGTGTTTTATCAGCTAAGAATATTTTTCATCAAACAGTCAGTACAGACTAATTAAGCGTCTTGGGAACCTCATCATTGCATTCATAGTATTTCAGTATTACATTACTTTGTAGTCATATAGATTAGCGTTAGACTGATATATCAGGCAGATATTGGCCTTTTAGCAAAAATCTGATATTGGCCAGTCAGTGTCATCCACCTCTGATATGATGCAGTTTGATTGATTACATATGTATTTATAGTTGATCAACACAACACTGGTTGTCTATGGGAGGCCCTTAACCTGACTTGATTCTAATATGATTGGATTCCACACATGAATGTGTTTTTGACAAAAATTCTTGGAGAAACACTTGATACTTTTTGACATTTTATGGCATGAAAATGGTCAAATTTATAGATATTCTCTGGCTATTGTCAGCTTTATTCGAAAAAAACATCAGTCTCAACCTTTAAAAACCCATATTGGCCGAACCCTGGTATAGATAAATAGACAGATACAAACAAACGTCTACAGTAAATGATGACAAACTTCCTCGTGACACTTCCTAAAAGCTTCCCCAAAGCAGCGGAGGATGAAGAGAAAGCGTCGGCGTCGACAAAGAGCTGTCAATTTCCCCCTGAATGTGTCTGCTGTGGGGCTCGGGTGTTATCAGCCCGAGTCACATCACATAAATCAAAGCGTTATCTTCCAGCGCTGCGACTCTGCTCCGCACTCTGCAGCCAAAACATCTTGCTGGAGCTGCGGGGAACTGGCCGGGCCCGGGGGTTGAGCGAAGCTAGTTTAACTGGCAGGGGCGACACATAAACACATAGTATGCACACACTCGCACACACACACACATAAACACACACAGAGATGGACTTGTTATGTGATGCAGATGGACTGCATGCTGGGCTCGCCCTCAGGCTGCTGTCGATGCCTCTCTGATTGATTCTGTCTTTCCTGTTTAGCCAATATAAGCTCTGTGTAGTGGGATGGCCAGCTTGTGAATGAAAAACACACACACACACACACACACACACACACACACACACACACACACACACACATACTCATACCCTGCATGCAGTGTGTATCTCTTAGCTTTGCTTCTGGAACTCACAGGTTTACTTTTATGCCTGCCGCTGTTTATTTGTCGGTCACTGATATGATGAGAGATGGCTTGCGTGGTATGTTTCGTGTGAGACTGTGACTGCGTGTGTGTGTGTGTGTGTGTGTGTGTGTGGGGGGGGGAGGCAGACGGGAATGTACGTGCATGGGTGTGTCAGCAACGTGTGCTCGCTTGTGCGTATTTGTATGTGCATGCATACTGTATGTGTGTGTGTGTGTGTGAATGTCAGTGTGTGGGCATGTGTCTGTATTCAGTGCACATAAACACTCCCTAAAAATAAAGTTGTTGTGGAAGCGGAGCAGAGAGAGAGAGAGCTATACCTCCGCTCTGTGTTTCCAAAACAAATCCAACATTTTCAGATGACAGTTCTATAATAGGGATGTCACAGTCACGGCCAAACTATGGGACACACACACACACGCACTCACACACAGAGACCAAAGTATATATAACCGGACCAGTAATTAGTCTGTGTAATGCAACCCTTGGCCTTATGTCGTACTGTATGACAAATGAGGTAGCAGCAGGAGTATGGAGAGTGGTCATTACTGTATGTGGAGGCGTCTGCTGGAAGGGGAAGCATCTTGTTGTGTCTCAGCTCACTGATTTGGATTCAGTCCTCCCAAAGGCATCTTCAGACTGACTTTGTCTTTGTTCCATTTACCTGCAAACGGTGCAAAGATTAACTTGGTCTCAAGTTGTGTAGCAGCTGATAATGTAGTAACTGATAACTGATAATGTAATAATTTGTAATGGCAAACTGTAAGAAAATGTCCCTCTATATGAGTCAAAAATGTCATTTTGTGATTTCCCCCCCCCCCAGATAATGTAATTCATTATTACATTAACTGGTAATTATGACATTCAAAAGGGGTGTCATGTTCTTTTTTGTTTATTAAAAGTTTCCCACAGAGTTCTTTTCTTGTCGGAAACAGCATTTAGACCACGGGACACTAAAACTCTCCATTGATACCCAGGATAACACTAATCATCAGCATCATCATCATAATAATTGGAAAAAAAAACTGTATGTGGCAACCAATCAAAATGTCACAGTAGAATCAATTCAGGTTAAGGTTTTCCCATAGACAACCAGTGTAGTATTGATCAATTATACAACAAATATGTAATCAAACAAACTGAATTATATCCACCATATCAGAGGTGGACATCATGGAGTGGCTGATATATCGATGTAACCCTGGTTGCTATTACTGCAACTTTTGGAAGCAAATTGACTTACATTAGCATTGCTAATAAATGCTGAAACCAGGCTGGTGCCAATGTCTCAGGAACAAAATCAGTGCAGTGAAAACTTTGTGTATATCTTAGCAGGGGGCTTAATTAGTGATCACTAGGATAGCCTTCTAATAATCTTGAACCTTCCCTTTAATATTTGGAGTAAAATAGCTATTTTCCCACTGTCTGCTGCTCTCAGTGTAAATGACCATGAGAATCAGCCTGGGCTGCACCATCAGCATTAAGGGGGGAGTTCCAGAGAGAACTGATAAGAATATTAACTTCAGACACTGGGTGCCTCTCCTTCTTGACCGTTCCAAAGGGATGATGGTTTAGTGGTGCTGATAGTGTCTGTGCATCTGCTCTCTCCTCCCCACTGCATACTGATTCGGGTCTTCATTAAAGTCCTGTTTTGTTCTACTCCTCCGAGTCGCAGCCAGGCCAGTCAGTCCTCACCCTCCCTGAGATCTCTCCATTCACACCCCCGACCTGCCTCCGCCAGCATGCCCAAGGAAAACAAGGGGAAGCCTCCGGATCACATTTTCCATGATACCTGCTCATCCAACATAAACTCCCATACACATTATCATCTCTCTCTCTTCTGATAACTTCGTGGCTGACTCATCCACTGACACCTGCTGTTACTACCGCCTTAAAAAACTAGATCCAGGGAAAGTTGACTGAGCATGCATGCTGTTTTTCAGCACTATCCTGTTTCACATTCACGCACACGTTCACGCCTGGGAGCTGCCCAGTGCGACCACAGTCTGCTACTGTTGTTCACTTTATGAAAGCTGGGAGTTAAGTGCCTGGCTTGATGGCACTTTAGAGGGAAAATCTACTCTGGAACACTTTAAAACGGTTAAAACTGGCCCATTTTCTTGTTTGATAACTTTCTCCAGACACTCTGAGGATTCATACCAGTGATCTTCTGGGCACAAGCCAACTTCTCAACCCTTGAGTTTACCACCATCTTGTCTGCAGGTTCTATTATCAGCTTTGAAAGAGCTCTGACAATCACCACTTTTACATCCAAGTTTTCAAATCAACGTGACAATATGAGGCCATTTCACAGGACCAGGAGCACCTTAGGGAGCAAACACCGTTCTGTCATGATGTTCCCATATTCCTAGAATGCCTCCATGCACACTGATGAACAAATTCAAGAGTGGTTTCAAGAACTCAAACTCCTTCCATTGCCTCCTCAACCACCAGATCTAAAGATCATTGAACTTTTATGGGATGTAGATTTCATACTTTCTTCATCCCTCTGAACTGTAGGCTTTCCTTATCATGATATTGGCTGATTTATGGCTTAGCAGGAGTGTACATATCTGATGTTACTTTGCCTAACCCAAACTCCCCGTATTTCACTGAAGAAGCATTCCTTTTGCTCATCGGTCTCCTGGTACAGTAGCTCTCTGTGTCCTCACTATGTATCCATTACTGTACGGTCTGTCTCGGAGGACTTAAAAGCGCTCTCTAGTTTTCCTCTCTGGAGCTTTGCCCTCCACGGTGTTCAGCGGTCTACCTCTCCCATGATGAGAGAGGAGCCTGGTGAGCGGGTGCCATGCAGCGGCCTGCGTCTATTTCCATCTCTCTGTGGCCTGGCGGCCGCTCGCTCCCCAACCCACAGCCTTTCTAATTTAGTGATGAGCTGTAAAGTGACCCGCCTGGCCCCTGCGGCCAGGCGGCGAGAGCGAGAGTGGGATTCCAGGGATTTCCTTACCAGGCGGTCTCTGGGTTGGACCGACGACACACACACACACACACAACCCCCACACCCCTCCGTCCCCTCCTCGGACCCACGGGGAGACCAAGGCACCAGGTCTCAAGTGCACCCTGGCATTGTCCTGCTTCCCCCCCTCCTGGGTAAGCCGAGATGCAGAGGAATAATTGATGACGATGTAGGCCGTGGCACGGAACCAGGCCGGTCAGCAGACACTTTCTCCCGCCTCCCGCCGAGGGGTTACCATCCCGCCACCTCCATTTGCACTAATTGGTTGAAACTCACCGCTCCTCCAACCTCCTAGGCCCACCCTTATCATACATGTCACCAAGGGTTTATGTGTCCGATCCGTCTCATTAGCAAATTAGATTTATTGGTAATCCTCCTCCCCTCCAGGTTGAAAACATATCTCACTTGGTATAATTTGAATATATGATGACTAGGAGCTGAGAATGTATTTTATGTTTTAAATGTGCATTATTACATTCATACTCGCATAAACGCACCAAACACTATGAGTAGAGTTCAACAGAAATGGGTTTTTGAAGGCCGATACTGATACTGATATTTTTGCACTGAAGCTGCCAGTACACAATATTTTGTGCCAGTACTCAATTGTGTTAAATTTGAGCATTTTCATGCCAAAGAATTACAATTATTCATTGTTTCCCTCAGATTTTTATTTTATGACAGGATGGAAAAGCCTCTCAAACATCATTTGGGACACTGAAACTCTCCACTGAAACAAAGGTTAATAATAACAATAATGATAATACATTCATATTCAAGATATTCATGCATGCATGTGTGGAATCTGATCAAAATGCCACATTGCAATCAATTCAGGTTAAGGGCTTCCCATAGACAACCAGTGTAGTATTGATCAATCATAAATATGTAATCAAACAACCTGCATCATATCAGACGTAGACAACACCGACTGGCTGATATCTGATTTTTAATAAAAGTATACAACCAATAATGAACAATCTATTTTAAGAATACTTCAGTGCCATTTTTGATTTATTAGATACACAATGTAGAGGCAGGAGAGATTAAAAAAAAGAAGGGATAAGAGTTGTGAACCAGATTCAAACCCACAGTGTTGCACACGGCATGCACCTTAGCCCACTGAGCCACCTGGATGCTTGTACTCTTTATTGTTTCATTTAGGGGTGCAGGGGGACTGGCTGACTCTAATCCACGGCCACAGAAGAGGTTTAAAACACTCTGGTTTCATCTAATCTTCCCGCTCAGACCTAGCCGAGCTTGAAACCCGCTTTCTCCATGATAGGAATGGACAAATAAAGGTCTCTCCCAGCACTCTCATGAAAGGGGTCTGTGTGCTCTGTGGATTAGGGCCTTGTGTTTTTTCTGTCTCTCTTTCTCAATTAGACTGAAAAGGATGAAAAAAATAAAGACTCTCCTGTTTGCGCAGTATCATAAGGCTTTGCAGGTTCTATACTCATCGCTCAGTCCTTATGGATTTTGAGGTATTCACAAAAATACGTCAACCAGTGTTTGTAGATAGTATTATAGTAGTGGTAGGTGTTTAAAAATCTCTATGTTTACAGTTTAATGCCTAATGTCTTATAAGGCATCAAAGTTCATCAAAGTTTTGAGCCCAAATTCTCTAATAGATAATCTAATCGAGAATATCTATTATTAGAATATCTATTACAATTTTAAAACCCCCAATTATTCTATTCTTTTCTATTCTATTCTATTCTTTCTAACAGAAAATCCAACTGGTTATTTATTTTTTCATGTATTTTTGGCTTGCTTAGATTCAATATTTTGATGGTTCTGCTTTACTGTTTTTTTCACACACACACACACACACACACACACACACTGCAGCAGCAGCAGACTGAATTGAACTGAGTGAGTGAGAGAGAGAGAGAGAGAGAGAGAGAGAGATTGCCCTTGCTTTTTCTATCAGGCACTTTTAAGGGCAGCTCACCTGCTGAAAATAAGGGTCCTTCAAGTTCAACGGCGCATGTTTTGTTTCCTCTCCTCGCCTTGCTAAGCTGGTGCAGCTTTACTGACAACTGTCAAAACACCGATGTCTCACTCAAATGGTATTTTGTGAAGTTTTGTAAACGCTTTCGTTTTACCATAGTCACTGTTCTTTACTCAGTCAGCGCCTCATACTGGAGGAATGGACTATCTGTGTTGTTTGGTAGCTAATGTTGCTAGCTTGTTGCTACATGACAGAGACAGAGTATGTAAGTTAAGTGCTTGTAGATGTGCTTTATTTTTACCTTTTCTCTTTTTGAGACCATTATTTGAGGCAACGCCAAAGGTTCAGACTGGTAAGAAATGAACACCGGTATAAATACAACGTACAACGTAGCCCACCCAAGTAAAGTAGGCTAACTGAGAGACTGAGAGACCTGACATTCAGCAATACACAGGATCTGTTGCCAAAGGGACTTTGATGTAGCCTCGATAACGGTCCGTTCTCTCTTGTATGGAGAGAACATGTCGCCAACCTCCATTCAAAAAGCTGGTAATTTATATCTGCCGTGCTTATCGGCAAACATACATACCTCGTAGACCATCATTTAAAACTTTTTCTGAATCATTTGGAGCCACCTCGCATTTCGGCATACAGCCAATACAACAACCAGCATTTTATGTCAGTAAAATGTAAAAGTTTTATAACTGGTTCACCTGTTATTCCCTCACAGTCTTCTTCCACCAAAATGTATACAGTATTGTGGAGAAGTAGTGAACAGTGTGAACCAATTACAAAAGTTGAAATTTGACTGAAATATTGTGCTGCTTGTTGGATCTGGGGTATGACGACTCTCACAATTAAACGTTATGTTCTATGATGTATCTTTTCCGAATAGCAAGGCAACATTAAATGGCAGATTTTTAAATGGAGTTTGGGTGTGACCCTTCTTTCCATAGATGAGAGCATGGAACGTCTTGGGGCGAGCTCTGATGCAACTATCCCTAGTTTGGTTGCAGTTTTGAATGAAAGGGGTGTGTGGGTGAGCTGAGACTCTATGTCTGATCTAATTGCATTCTACTTAGTTGTCACTAGTTGTGAAATTGATCATGGAGCTCCCATATTCAGCTAGTAGTATCTGTCATGATAATGCTGCACAAGTCAGACAATTGTAATGGTTTTGCTTTTATTCAAGTTGCCTATATATAAATGCTTGACATTACTTTTGGTGGGTACTGGCCACTCTCTAGAAGCTGTTTAGAGTCCAACATTTCGACATTCATCACTCAGTCTCCCTAAAGTCATCACTCACCACACCCCTGAAGATGACGAAGTGTGGCATCTGTAAGAAGTGTTTTCAGTGTGTGCTTCCCCCTGTTGCATGTAGTCTTATTGGGATTACAGCACAGCAAACATCTGCTTGTTTTCATATCTTGGCTGCAAGCACAGCGAAATCCCCATAGCTCTGGAGGCCGTCACACCCGAGATGTCTGGTGATGTACGATGACACTACAGCTGTCAAACCTCTTGTGTCCCTTTATCCTCTAGTGTCCAGGTAAATGACCTCATGGAGGAAATAGGTGATAATGCAAACAGATAAGGTCCCCGGTACCTGTTGACCACAGTCAAGACCTCCTAAATCAGGACCCTCTGACACAGTGCTCCATCAGTGCCTGCCTCAATGACACCCACAAGGCATTGAGCCCTTATCTGCAATGGCCCCTGCTTAGCATTCACGCCATTGACGCGAACAATGCCGCCTCTTCCCGCTCACTGCAGCTGTGAGTGACAGTGGGTGTTGGCGCACTTGTGTCTGACTTCAGCCTCTATCTGACGCTGGGCTGTTTATCCAGCCCAGATACCCCCACCAAGACACAATAAAGGGTGTGTGTCTTCCTCGCCGCTTCCTACGCTGTTTGTCTAACTGGACTTTTATAATGGACCTGGCTCTCCATTTGGGACGTCAGTTTCCTCCTCAGAAGGATCGGTATTAGCGGGGGCAGGGTCAGGGCAGAAAGGCTGACTAATGGCTGTAGAGCCAGCTCACCACCCACCCATCCACCCACCCAGTGAGGTGGAAGTGCCCCTTGGAAAGACGGTGAAAAGCAGGGAAACAGTAGATAAGGCCATTGCCTCTGATAAAAAAAACAGAATGACTAATGGCTGTGGTATGATGTGGCAGCAAAGGAGGGATTAGGCTACTTTCTCTGAAACTTTCAGCCACAAAGTTTTTTTTTACTTTGTTGGCGAAGCTGCATGAGTAAAATGCTATTCTGGACTGATAGGTTATAGACTGGGCCTAACTTTCTGCTGGTAGGCCTATCTAGAATGCCTGCTTTTGAGTTATGTGTAAGCTACTTTCAGTTTTTCATCACGCAGCTCAAATCTCATATTTGACGACGATGATATCAGAACAGGGGATCTCGGGATCCCATGCCTCCATAATGGCTCCTGTGAAGCTGGGGCATTATACAGCTTCTATAATAAACCCTCCCTGTGATCAGTATATCCCTCCCTCCCCGCTCTTATTTATGAATGGCAGAATATGACAAGGGGGCAGCTCAGGTGGGTAGCTGCCGATCACATGATACCAGCTCCAAAGAGTCCAGGCCAGGAATGTGGACAGGACTCCCCCCCGAAAAAAAAACTTTGAAGCCCCATATCATAACGAACGGTCTCCCAATGCCCCTCCCTACCCAAAGCCTCATATGTGCGGCGATGCTGGGGCGGGGGGGGGCACAGATAGTGGCTGCGTTTGATCTGAAGGTCGCCAGCCCCTTGCTGGTGTTGAGAGATCCTTGGCGGACGAGGCTGGCTCTTATTTAATAACATGAAGGGGAAGCGGACCTCTCTCTCATAATTAGGCCTAATTACCCAGTAGGTGTGGACAGACGGCCCAAGAAGAGACAAACTGCCTTTATCCACGGACTTAGAGTCAGATTACCCAGAGCTGTCTTATCTGTTACGGGGCCAGCAGGAGCCTCAATCCTCCTCTCTTGCCTCTTCCCACTGGCTCCCAGACCCGGCTCAGGTATATTAATCAGTCAGTCTGATTTATTATGCCCCGTCCACGACACACTGATTTAATTAGGCCCCAGCTAGTTACCCCGTTCTGTACTTTCTGAGATTTTTCCCGTGGACATGTTTAATAAGAGCACCGGAGTAATTGTGCGGCCCAGAAGGCCAGGCTGCCCCGCAAAATTCACTGACCTGCCGGGTTTGTGGTTATCTATTGCTCAATCACTTTATGAAAGCTACTTAGGTTTATTAAAACTGATGGGAGGCAGAGGGGTTTTGGAGATCCGGAGAGAGAACACGTTTTTTGTTCATCCATGGAAAAGTCCTTGAGGATCCTTTGACCACTGATCAGCAAGATACCTTTGCATTGACTGGAGATGTGTTTTGATGTGAAACATATGAGTTTGACAAGTGGCAGGCTGGTTTGTTTGCTCGGCCGCCTCTCCGGGTTAGCTTGAAACAATTGAAGGGTCCTCGCAAATAGCTTTGAGTGACATCCTGCCACTGGCTTGTTTATTTGCCAACCGTTTCTCCCTCCCACGGCCGCCTGCATGTTTGTATTTGGGTTTTCGGGTGACTCGCTAGCAGCCACCACAACAGATCCATTGTTGAGGGCAGTTCAGGCACTGGAAATGCTGACGCCTGGAAAACAGGAGAAACAGTTGACTGAGGAAGTAGTGGCGGGGAAAAGTGGGCATTATAGCCGTCTATTGGATGCAGGTTTGGCGGGTCTCTCTCACTGTCCCCAACTTCTTTGTCAGTCACTGTTGCTGTTGTCTTTGATTGACACGGAGCCTCGATCACAAGTGGAAAGTTTTAAAGCCCCTGGTCTTTAGGCAGTGAAAACAACCAACTTCAGGCTGCTGCGTCCCTGACTCACAGGCCTGCTGTAGGAGGACAAAAAGGGAAGCTTAATCCACCTGTTATCAGGGTGAGCCTCCCCCTGTCATACACACTCTCACACACACACGCACAGGACTCTGGCCGAGGAATGCTGCCTTACCCACCCATTCACAAGAAGAGCAGCTTAACTAATAGACCCTCACAAAACACTGTTGACATTTTTCCTTTTCCATTTTCTTCATACCACATAAAAACGAGTTAGTACAGTTGTGCAAGCCCCAGTGGGTTTGCTGTTGGTTTGGTCCAGAGATATACATGATACAAGGCTAAAATGGGATGTGAGTATTGTAGAATTTCCCCAATATTAGTATCTGATATTAAAAGTCACATGTTGTGTAGCATGCCAGAAATCAAACCAAATTACTTTATTTTTTTGTCTTTTTTCCCCACATATGGAGGATGCTAGTTCTGTCTTTTGGAGAAAGATGAACCATTTCTCACACATTTTTTGTAATGACACAAAATTGTCATTCTATATTGTGAGTATTTGATAGGAACTGTATTCATCATTGGCTGATACTTAAGTACTCATGTGGTATTAGCAGTAAAAAAACGTGTTGATGCAGTATCTAACCGTAGCTTTAGGGAACATGCAAAAAAAGGTGGTAGAATAATTGGCAGAACGGAAGATTTAATGGGAGCCGTTTCAGAAGGCATAGATGGCTGTTTATTGACCATCAGACAGATAATAAAGTGTAAAGTGAAGGTGGAAAACTTATGTGCAGATATGCAGTGTTTCTGTCTGTTGTGGTATAGGGATAGCAGAGCTGAGATGACTGTGTGTCTTTGTGAGGCCTTCAGACTGTGGCGTTGTGTGCTTAATTAGGCAGGCTGGCCAGAGGTCCGTCTCTCCGCTTCACAGATTCACATGGACAATTTAACCACTAACCTCCTGAAATGAGCTGCTCCTGAATGCCTCGGGGTCCGGTTTCAGCGTCTGCCGATTGCAGGGAGCAAGGGGTTATGATAAGTAAAAGTAGGGGAAGGGCCGATTGTTTGTGTGTGTGTGTGTGTGTGTGTGTGTGTTTGTGTTGGGGGGGTGAAGTGGGGGGTGGGCGTAGTGCTCATTAACTCAGATGACCCACCTTGAATAGGTAGCCTATACTGGCTGAGAACTGGATTCTTTATGATTAGGATAAAGTAGGCCTAAGTCTAGCCTTGTGCTTTGTTCTAAGACTTTTACTAGTAGGATTAGACCAATATTTACCTTTTATTAAAATCATATATTGGCCAGTCAGTGTCGTCCACTACCAATAAGATGGAGGTTCCTCCCTGACCTCCCTTTTTTTAAAAATATTTATTTCAGACGGCTGACCAGAGAAATCATTCCAATGTGGTGTGGGAGGATTTTACTCAACAGGTTCACGGGTGTCAAGCCTGCCAAACCTGCAATGCATTTTTATTTTGTTTACACACTTTATTTACTCATTTAATTGTTCAGTAATATTTTTGCGAATTCTTCATTTAAAGGTAGTAATCTATCCCATAGTTTCCCATGGCATTGAATAGGCGGTGGGTCACCCTGCCTTTAGGGACTGCCAACCCAAACAAAGGAATGTCATTAGTCTTGGTTTCAGTGTTGAGTTGTAATGTCATGAGGGCCTGAATGCTGTTTCAGAGGCTTTCCACTCAGCCAAGAATACAATTCTTGGGGAAACACTGAATCCTTGTAATATCGGCGCAAAATATTAGCTATCGGCAGCTTCAGTTTCAGCCTGCCAAAACCTGTGGCGGTCTAACCCTGCTGTGAAGCCAATCACCGAGAGCCACTCACGTGTGATCTTGCCGTGATTTGACGTTGACGCATCATTTCCTCTCGGCATACCTGCGGTCGGTTGGGTTTCCTCGGCTGCCCGGCCTACAAACGACATAAAAGCCTGAGCTGCTGCCTCTGCCTCTGGGACAACGGCTGTTGATCACAAGAGGAGTGAGAAGCCCGAATCTCTGTCTGTTTACTGTAATTAAGCTGTCAGAGGCTGTGATTTATGACGTATTGAGTAAGAGAGGTGTTATCACGTAGCCTAGAAGGAGGAAGATGTAGAGAAAGCTCCTGCGCCCAACAGCCACAGGCTTGTAGCTACTAACAATAGAGAAAATACAGACACTGCATTAAACATGCCTGTCTGATTGCTGTGTCGAATAGAAAAGGCTTGGAGGCGAAAACAAATCGCTCTCTGACAATCAGTCTTTGCTCATTGTTTTTACATAAACAAATTGGGATGACTAGGTTTCTAAGGATTTGGAGTGTTAGGCCCAGACTTATGTTTTTATCCATCTCACGTTCTCATATTCCATTTCATAACAGGAGTCAACTGAATCAACCCGATCTGGATGGAACCGTTTTCATTTTTCATCGTATGCTGAAATGGCATAGTCAGTCTCCAATCTGCCGTTTTTGTTAGAGAAACTGCATTTTGCAATGTTGTGAACATTCCCAGTGATTGAAGTCAGTCACAAAATGAACTCATTTCTCATTTCTTCCAAACTGTGATCCCTGTGAACACCACAAATGTAAACCCAACAAGGTTTCACTTAACTCCTTCGCCTCAAAAACACCAGCTTGCGTTTAATGGACATCTTTGAAGCTCGGTTCATTTCTGGGGTTGTTTTCTCTTCCACAGGGTGAGATGATTTGGGTTTGTGGCCTCCGCTGCATCCGTACAGTGATCCGGTGATGTCTCGTCCCGCTCCGTCCCCCATCTACACCCTGAGGGGGGCCGGCGGGCCCCTCAACGCCCTCCACTTCAGCTGCCGTGGAGGGGACCCCCCCCTCCTGTTCTCCGGGTGAGCCATTCATCACAACATATCTCCATGTTTTGTCTCTTTGTCTTCCTCAAACAGTCGAGAATGTTTTCATTTATCTATGAAAACGCCCCTTCTCCTTCCTTTTGCAAGTAAGCCTGAGGAGCTTAGGCTAGCAGAAACAGCATTCCTGCGGTTTTATTGTTTTTTAGCATTCATCTAATTGACCCATCTGTCATTGTATTGTCTGTAAAGCACTTTGTCACTTTGTTTTGTTTTGATATTATTATTATTAGTAGTAGTCATAGAAGTATTAGTCATCCCCCACATTGAAGTGGTAGGGGAACTATGGATCCATTGCTCACTAGCCACACACGATATCTCGGACACCACTGATTGAATTTTAACGAATCTTGGGGGAATGATGCATCTCACCACTGCGTTCCAGCATTTTCAGAATGACACCAATTAGCCCAAGAGGGGTGCTACAGTTACAGGACAAATCCAGGTGAAATTTGTTACTGATTATCCCAGCGGGGGGGATGTGGGGGACGTTTACTTTTACCTTGTATTGTTGTTATTAATAATTCATTATAAATCCTTCCGAAATCAGCCTTGTTGTTGTGTTGTGCAGGTCAGGGACGGGTGCCATCCATATCTGGAACCTGAACACCAGGAGGGCTGAGAAGGTTTTAGAAGGCCACTCTGGTAACTCGGTCATCTGGATCAGCACACTGCAGTCGACAAACGCCCTCATCAGGTCAGTATGACGCTTCCCTGGGTCTTGCCTTCCTGGTGGGGATGCTGTATTCTGTTTAGCTATCCGCAACAGAAGCACGTGCATTACTGTGCAAAATGTGCACAAGAATTGGAGAACATTGTCACTACTGGAGACATCATTAATGTTTCTGTTAGCAACCGGTGCCTGTTGAAATATAATGTTAGTTTGAGCTACAGTGTAAAACGTTTTTAGAAACATGCTTTTTTTTTTTAAAGATTAGATTACATTAGATTTGATACAATTTTAATGACCCCTCTTAGAAATTGTCTCATTGCAGCAACAAATAATAGGATACAGCAAAGAACCAATAAGACATAAATAAGAATACAGAGCAAATGGAGGGTATTAAGCATAATGCAGCCAATAGTTACAACACTAGAGCATATTAATAAAAAAAATACATGGATGAAAAAATTTGAAAATATATGAATTTATAGCACACACAGGGTGCCAAAACAAGACGGCAGTAGCAGATGCTGAGATGAACAAAAATGAGGAATACATTTTTCCCTTTAAATGATTTTTCTTTGTTTCTCCCTGTTGGTGGAGCAGTCAGGGGCGGGACATGCGGGTCTGTCAGTGGGATCTGAGCGAGGGTCGTGGCGAGGTGACGGACTCTGTGTGGACCGGTAGCGTTGGCTTCTGTCAGTGCTCCCTGCTGGAGATGAGCCCTGGGACCCGGCTACTGGCCTACCCTGGACAGCAGACGGAGGAGGTCAGACATCAGGACTCTTTGACTGTTTTCATGCCCAAAAATTCCCCAAAATTCCAAGGATTCAATAGGTAAAGCAAGCATTCAAAGCATTCAATAGGTAATTCTGAGGTAAAGCCTCTGAAACTGCATTTAGACCCAGTTGGGGGATTTGAACCAGCAACCTTCCAGTCACAAGCCCACATCTCTAACTTTTAGGTCAATGCTTTGGATGAAAGTGTCCATTAAATGGCACTTATGTTCAAGATAAGAAAACATCCTTGAAATTACTGGCAGGTGGGTGGTGAGCGGGTTAACTGGTTAAACAGTCTCACTTGAGGATAAAAATAAAGCCAACCTGCACAAACCTGACCTGACGTGCCATAGCCAGTCTGCTGGATTGGCTTTCAGCGTCCGTGCATATTTGTGGCTTTTAGTAGCCTAAGTAACTGGAAAATTGGAAGTCCCACACCATGGTTGTCGAGACTAACATCGAAGTTGGCACTGCTTTCATCTTTCTCTTCCACCATACTGTTGTGGTCCTGTGCATCTATTCTGATCCACTCATGTGTAATGGCTTGAATTTAATCATATGGCCTATGAAATAGTTTTTATTGAGCGTCAGTGAATGTGATGTGAGTCAACATGATATGTGAGCATGCACTTTGCAGCCAGGAGCTGTCAAACAACAATCTTAAACGGCGTCATTAACAAAGCCGCTTTCATGTCATAAGGCAACCTGCGCATTAGAAGGATGGACTCCAGGATGGGAATTTAATACTAGCCACCAGCCAAATGCAGGTTAATTTTGGCGGTGGCTCACATGCCATTTGGTGAATGCTTTTATCCAAAGCACCTTGTCACTCTGTGTCTGCCCCCATTCTTTGCATGGGTAAGAAAGTCCGTTGATTATGCTACCAGACATTTTGGAAGGCAACGAACAAGGCTGTTTTTTCTTCTAAAAAGCACTTTGACAAGTAAAATAGTTAAAGTGGCTGCTAGATTTTGGAATGAAACCCACTTTTTGGAATGAAAGCCCACTTTGACTGGTGGTTTAAAAAGTGAATTTCCAGGCCTGATAGTACAGTAGACTGTGCTCTGGAATGAAGTCACATTTGTGTGTGCACATTACAGTATGTGTCTCTTAGCAAATGTGTGTTCACCCACATGGTGTAACGTTTGGTGTAGGGTTTTGTGTAGGGCCAGTCTGTGTGCGGCGAGGCGGGACGGGGAGGGGGACGGCCAGCGATTCAGCCACCTCTTATTGCCTCCAGATTCATGTTACTCACTCCGCTGTGGAGGAGCCACACTTGAAAGGGACAGAGCAGTCACCTGATCCAGCCAAACGTGCCTCCGCTAACTCCAGTCTACAAGGCCAGGCATCGGGGCGCCTGCGATTCCCACCACCTCAATAATGCCATTGTCCCAACAGGCAGACCGACAGACAGACAGAAACACGCACACACACCCAGTCCGCAGTTGATTTTGTCATTTTGTCTCCCCACCCCATTCCACTGAGATCACTGGTCGAGGCAGATGCTTATCACGTATCCACAAATTAAACACTCACACAAATAAATATCCCTAGAAACCATACGCATGCAAAGCGGTGTGGTTTAGCTCCATAGGCAGTAGGTAATAAGTACGTAACACAGACTAATAATTTCCTGCTCAGCTGTTTCAGGCGGTTTTACTGTTTACTGCTCGCAATGAGACTCCTGCCAGCGGATTGCTGCCATAGCAGAAACATTAATTAATAGTGTGGGTGTTTTATTTACGGGCAGTGCGATGCCACACAAGAACAGCCCAGCACCTGAGGCACAGGCAGCTCCTTAAAGGCCCTCTTTGTCAGGCGAGCGGAGGTAAACATGCAGGACAGATGTGGCGTAGCGCTAAAATACAGATCGCTCCCTTAAAGGGATGTTTAATCTGAGGCCTAATGAGGATGAATATGCGGATCATCAGCAATGGAGGAAGTCGGCGGAATGAGTTCTGGTGCTGCGGTGATGTCCGTACGCACGCACACACACACGCATGCACACACTTGATCGCGGGCTTCATTAGGCTGTGTGTATTTTATCAGAATCAGTGCCAACGCGTGCAGGAAAACACCATTCATGTCGCGGGGTCAGGCTTTAGCAGGATTTATTATAGACAGCGGGGCGGCTGCTCTGCCCTGATGGATGGTACTGTACCGCCGGTGGGAGGCACTCTGAACTGCCGAGGCCCTGACCCACAATGACAGATTCAGGCTGCGGCTTTATTAGTTGAATTCAAAAGGCAAACAAATCACGACTTGGCAGACAGCTTATAGTTACGTGATATTTTTGTGTGTATGTAGCTGGGTCTCAATAATGATAATACATGAATGAAAACATTACACAAGGAAATAACAGGCAAATTCATCAACAAATAAAAGGAGTAAAACCATTTTGTATAAAAGTCTGTCTGTAAAAATGTGTCAAGAAGTGATTTAACAGGTGACAAAGATTTTTACCAGCCGCAACTCCATAGGCTTCGCCTTCCAAAGTCTAGGCGGCCGAGATGGCAAAGGCCTGGTCATCTTTGGCTTTTAGTCTAAGCAGGACAGCGCCAGATTGTCAGTTAGGCGATTTTAGCATGGCATAAGTATGTAAGTAACCTAACTTAAAGCTGCACTGGGGAGTTTCGCATGTTGACGCCCCAAATGGCAACGAGAGGTAACTGTTTGAAGACTTCAATACCCAGATATTCAGGTAATGTGACATCAGTAAATTCCACACTCCTCGGAACGGAAATTCTTCCTCTTAGTGTCTGGTGGGGGTGGAGGTGGTGAAGAGGTTCAGTCAGAGTCCAGCTTTCTCTGGACGGAGAGCTCACTTTGATGCTTTTGTATTTTGCTCAGAAGTTTCTATTTGTTGCCTCCTGTGTGGCAAGAAGATTTCCAGCCAGTAAACATACCTGCCACCAAAATGATAATGAAAATAATTTGAGCAAATAGGGGTGAATCTATGGTGCCTCAATTAGTGAGGTATAGATGAGGAAGTGGTGTTGCAGCACCACTTGGTGATTTAGGCTGATTTTTGCTTAGTGCAGCTTTAAAGTTTAATTGTCTTGTCTCCTCCGCAGATCAAGATCATTGAGCTGCCCAGTAAGGCCCCAGTTTGCAGCCTGATACCAGATGCTAAGCTTGGGATGGTCATGTGTATCAAACTGTGGCAGGTAAGCACAAGGCAATCCTCTCACATGTATCATTTTAACAGCAAATGTTGCTATTAGGGGTGTAACGGTACACAAATATCACGGTTCGGTACGTACCTCGATTTTGAAGTCACGGTTCGGTTCATTTTCGGTACAGTAAGGGGAAAAAATGCAAAACAGAAAATTGCTTGTCGTTTATTATGAACTTTTGTAAACAACAGTTTATAATTTTTTTAATAAAATTTTAAATGAAACATAATAAAAAATAAAATATATAAAAATAAAATAGAATAAAAAATAGAATACTGCTGCAAACTACTACTAATAAGTTCTCCAATAAATAAAATATTCTCAAATAAATGAAACAAAATATAAAATATAATAAGAAATATATAAAATATAATAAAAAATATAAATAACTAGAATAATCTTTTCTTTTTTTAGGAAATGAACTTTTCCACATTGACTAAAGTGCAGCATTTGTTATTGCTTTGGCCCGATCTGAATTACCAGTGAAAGGCTGTTTAAATGACGAAGGGAGCAGCGTTTGCACTACGCTCGTTTTTTTCCTTGCAGCAGTGATATTCACATTCGCGTGGTGCCGTTTCAAATGAGTTATCAAGTTTTGACGTGTTGCCAGAAACATACCCGATCACTACTGAACAAAGGAGACCTTAACGGTAAGGGAGGGTCTTCAAGCTCTGGCTTATCGTTTGCATTGGCCATGACGTTCGCTAGCCAGAGGCTAGGCTAGGCTAGGCTAGGCTAAGCGTGCTGTCTGTGTAGTGCGCTCAAAGTGCGAGGCGGAGACTAAACAAACTTCCGGTCCGCCACTTAATATGTTCGTGTGGGAACTCGGATTTGAAGTATGTTCCGCACGCAAAACAAGCCTACTGAGATTGCATTCGGTACACATCTGCACCGTACCTAAAGTCCCGTACCGAAACGGTCCGGTACGAATACGTGTACCGTTACACCCCTAGTTGCTATGGTTTCACACTTCACCTTAAACTGCAATACCCATGAGTCCCGACACGCCAAGTTCAGCGAGTTCACTTCAGCGACCAGCATCAAAAGCAGTCAAATCCGTTCCTTCTCTTTCTTCCTCCTTGTAAATGTTACCGTTTCTATATTTACCAGCTATAAACTGATTGGCCAGCGGCCCACAACAAGACGCAATAATAGATGAGTCAACAAATATGCGCGCGGAAGACGTGGCACGTGATTTATAGCCCACCAACTCATCCTGGGCCATTTTTCCAAGCGTTTCTTCTCAGTTGGCAGCGAGTCCCAACACTGTAATTAGAGCGTTTGGAAGGGCCGGGGGTTCACAGCCATATATCAGCCTGCAGCTGTACATCCATTCTGAGCCGCGCCGGAGTTCGCTCTCTGTTTTGTAAATGCTGCCGAAAGTTTTATTTTCCACCCATTAACGAGACCCTGTAATTATTTTCATGCTTAATTATTAACTCTTTCTCGAGGGGTTGGAGTCGGGGGAGGGGCGGAGCGGGTTTTTTGCTCATGCAAGACTTAAACAAATTGCGGGTGGTTTGGATCCGTTTGTTGGGCCGTGCAGTTTGGTGGCAACAGGAATCAAAACACAACCTGTGGTTATTTATGCCGGTGGCAATCGGGAGGCTGAACCCGCACACGTCAGTGCAATATCGCAATACTGTTCAGAATCATTTTAATCGGCAAGTACAAAAGCCATACAGGTGACATTAATGCCGAGCCGTGTTGACGAGTTACAGAGCCTCGCAGTACACACTGACACCGTGTTTGTGTTTTTCTTTTGATTTCAAAGCTTCACCCACCGTTTCCTTTCATCGTCTGATTTATGAACCAATGCAGTTTCAGCGTTGAGTGCCAGGAAACATAATTATCAATTATATAATATCAGTGTAATACAGCGCAGGCAGCTGTCTGACTTCAAAGCCGAAGGGCCCAGGTGATTCTAAATCATTCCAGGCTGATTCCTTTCAAGGCTGAGGCATGTTCATCTGTTACTGTCACCGAGCGACTCGGAAAGTCCATGCAGTGGGGAAAGACCGCAAACCCCGACACACACACACACACACACACACACACCTACAGGCAGGTTGAAAACACTGGCCACACATTCTGTCAATCAATCATTGGAGAAGAAAAAGCTCATCTTGTCTTTCACATCAACTCCTCATGTGCTACTCACTGTTTCCTTAACCTCACACACGCCGGGAGGCGGCCGCTGACATAGTCATCCTCACGCTTTACCTCTCTCTCTCTCTCTCTCACACGCTCACACACCAGGAAGAAGCCACTGACACAGCTATCTTTTTTCTCTCTCTGTTGCTCTCTCTCTCTCTTCCTCCCGCCATCCCTCCCTCCTTCCCACCCTTGAGACGAGAAGTGATTATCCTCCATTATTTCTAAGACAGACCTACCAACAGATTTATTGTCATCCTTTAAGCCCTCTATGCTCGAGTTTTTGGGCGAGATTAAATGCCATGTTTAAACTGCAGTTTCTTCTCAGTTCAGCCTCCCTTCAACAAAATCCCACCCAGCACTTTTCCACAGTTCAAACTCTCAGCTCCATCCAGAAGGTGACTGAGCACACTACCTGATCTCTCCGAATCTGATTGGCTGTGGAGCGGTGAGCGCTACAGCGGGCGTGGAGGAAGAAAGTGCCTCCATATGTGGGTTTGTCCCGTGCGGGGATGTCGGGCTCGGCCAGAGGGACAGTAGTGATGTATGATGTGCAAGGCTTTTAACGTGAACAGAGGCTGGCGGGGAAAAGGAAATGTTCCTATACAGATATCCATCACTCTCAGCTCATCACCTCGCCGCCTCGCGGCCATGACATCATGGCGGACCGGGGCGAAAACCGGGGGACGCGATTGGTTCCTTATGTGCAGCAGTGCCTGCCTGGGCCACATCAGCAAACAGGGCTCTTGGTCTCTTGGCTGTTCCTGGCTTTGGAGGGACTTCCCACATGATCAACAAGTGACATAGAAGTGTTTGCTGCTAATACACAATTAAAATCAGTACGTCACACCTGGTGATCACTGGAGACTACCAATACCAATATCAATAGCTGATATTTTGTGCCATCAAATAAAAAAAAATGTATTTAGTGTTCTTGTTAGGCTTGAAAAGCCTCTGAAACAACATTTAGACCATGACAGGACACTAAAACTCTCCTGTTGAAACACAGGATGATGATGATGATACTGATACTAATACTACTGATAATAATTAAACTTGATTAAATATAGAATAAATATGTTGTCAGACTGCATCATATCAGAGGTGGATGACATTGACTGGCCAATATCCAATTTTTAATAAAAGGCTAATATTGGATTGATATATTGACATTGGCATTGTATTGGCAAACCAATACATCAGTCTAACCCCACTGGCAGCATGCATAACATTTAATAACAATAATAATAATAATACATTATATTTGTATAGCGCTTTTCTCTACACATAACAGACAATATCAATGAATAAGACAGAGAATAGAACATATCAAATAGGGGGAAAGAGAAGACAGTTAAAATAAAAGACCAAGAGGCCAAAAGAAAGTTAGAGATTAAAAGCAGTTTTGAAAAGGTGTGTTTTTACTCACAATCTTTGGCTTTAATGTTATTGATGATGATTAACAAAGGCTCTTATTCAGCCAGTGACAATTAACTGTGTTGTATATAAACAACGTGGCTCTTATTAAATGGTCTTATACCACTAATCGGTCAAATGTATCAGTCTCTGTTACCATTTCCCTAATAGACTCTGGAAGTAGTATTGAGAGATTCTGATGCCAGAGCGGACAGTAGCTCAGTGGGTTAAGACATACACCACATTCTTGTGACATTATGAGTCAAATCCAATTCATGAGCCATGCAGCTTATAAAATAATCATAATGATTACAAGAGAAACTACCAGAATGACAGTGCCTTGCTCAAAATAAAGCAAGTTGTCAACATACTGTACGTTCTGCAGTTTCACTAGAACCACTTTTCTGTCATTTGTGTTCATTACCCTCCACTGTATACCATAAAAGCAATCTTCAATCAGAAGCCGGTGTGGTGATGAACAGGTTGGACACTGACCAGTGCTGTAGAAGACCCAACCCCACCCCTCTCTCTCGCTCTCTCTCCGTCGGCCTTGCCTCTTCCTCCAGCCTCCATCCATCTGTCTTTCCAGCTGCTCTGGAGTGATGAATCTCCTCCCGAAGCCCCGGCCCCACTCCAGCAGAGAGCCCTCTTGTAGAAGGGCCTGTGGAGGATATAATGAATTAGGTGTCTACCCAGGGTTCCCTGACCTCCGACCCATGACATCATCAATCAAGGAGGTCCTACACTTAAGTGAAGTGCAAAGGGCCACGGCGGGCCCCCAGCCTGGAACGCTTAGCCCGGGCCCTGCCTGCAAGCAGGGGCCACTGATTTTCACTTGTTTTTATTTGTTTTCATAATCCCTTAGTGTTCGTCCTCGCTGACGTGTTTGGAAGGAATACACGGCTCTGTCTATAATTTGTTTAAAGCTGGAAAAAGAGAAATATATATATAGCGTTAAGTGAGAAGAGGACTTGAAGATGGATGAAAAAATGTCAGCCTTGGCTCCCTCGCACATATGGAAAGAATTTCTCTCCCTCCTTGCTGCTGCCTATGCAGGGCACACTGCTATTGCTGGGGGCCTGTCGGCAATTTAGAGCAAAGGCACAAAGAGTCTGTACAACAATGTACATCTGTCTTTTGTGCTCTGTCTTTTAAGATTGTAAAAGCTTTAATCATCATTTGCATAACGTCCCAGGCAGAGGTGGATGTGAGGGGGCGTGTTTTAGGCAACAGGAGGCGTCGTCTTTTACATACTCAGAGAGAGGAATGGTGGGACTTTGGGAGGGAGGGAGGAAGGCAAGGGGGATTGCAGTCTTCTCTTTTTGTAAATTTCCCTAGCCCTCCCTCCCCATTTCTCTCTATCCTTCCCTTCTTCCCTTGCCTCCCTCAGTCCCTCCTTCCCTCCAGCGGTGCCATGATATATGAAGCCCCCTGCTTTTATCAGCTCACCTTTATGTTCTCATTCACTGAAGTGATTTACAAGCTCACTGTATTCCTCCGTGCAGCTCCTCTGCCTGGCCGATAACACACACTCCTTCCTCCAGAGACAGCCAGTAAGCAGATACTGAGAGGTTATCTGGGACTCCCAACAGAGGGCATATAGTCCACAGACAGGGTGTCAGACAAGGCTTTGTGGGTGACATAGGTCATAGGTGACTCTTTTATGGGCGATGTTGTCAGCAGGTCATCTATGTCATCAGGAAATATTCATTACACAATGTTGTCATGTCTGCATACTAGTGAATTAGCGGTTAGTACATATACAGCGTTGCATCAGAACACACTGATGATGGTGTAGTCTAAAACGTCTTTGTTCTTGCTAGTTTTTGGAGGGTTTTGTCATCATAGCACTTTATGTGTTCAACTTTTTTTCTAGTTTTTACATCATATCCTCAGTGTGATCATTCTTTTTTAACTCCTATACTGCTTCCTTTTCCCTTTTTATATGCATACAAGTACATTTATGCTCAGTATGTACTTTGCAGTGTTTGCTCTATATTTTTGTAACAACGGTGGTTGAGGGCAGTTTAGGTGTTGGTTGAGTGTCCAAGCTTGTGTTTGTACCATGTTTCATTTATGATGCAGTTTGCAGCATTAAAACTGTTCTCATTTGAAAGATCTACAATGATGAATGCACCATTTGTAAACACTGGGCCTGTACTAGTATTTTGGGATGAAAATGAAAGTCTTTTGTGCGTTTTATGTGTGTATACAAGTTTGTTTGTGTTTGTATGTTTGTCTGAGCATGTGTGTGTGTTGTGCTGTATTGTGCAGTGTTGTATATTCGCTATGCATGCATTTGCCCCTATATATACTGTATGTGTTCTGCAATGCACTGTAATTAATACTTTGGCCATTTTTTTCACTTATTTTAAGATAAAACTTTGATGATCCCTGTGGGGAAATTTGGATGTTGCAGCAGCAATAGTAATGGGATACAGCAGAAGAAAATTATTAAATTATTAAAAGTATAGCAAATGGGATTTATTTAAACAAAATACATGAAAAAAAGAACTACAGTACTATGAGAGGTGTGCAAAATAATAGCAGTAGAACATACTAAGGAATGAAAAATGCGTACAATATAAAATATACAAAATTGTATGATACAGAAGTAAAAATACAATAAATATAGGTTAATGAAATTGCATAGATTAAATGCATAGAGTAAACCAAGTCTTTAGAGGGACAGTGTTGTTTTGGCAGTGTGTTAGCCCACTGTATTTCTCAGTGGCAGCAGCGAGGCCTGTGGCTCGGCGATATAGATGAGGAGCAAAGTGACGAGTGCTGTAATGGAGTGCTAGGAGGAGGGAGCGGCAGGCTGACGAATGGAGCCCACAGCGTCTCTCCTGGTGTCAGCGGGAGCTTCCAGGATGATAACCTCTGCTCTGCTCTGCTGCTAGCACAGCGCAGCGGTTTCTGTGGCTTTTACCGCACAGCTCTCATCTCACGTCGTACCCCCACTTCTCTCTTTCCCTCTCGTTTTCCATCTTTTCCCAACCCCCCTCCCTCCTTCCCTCTGTTCCCTCCCTTCCAGCCAGACTCGGGTCCCGGACCGCTCCTGTTGGCTGGCTACGAGGACGGCTCCCTGCTGCTCTGGGACGTATCCCAGAGGTCCACGCTGAGCCAGGCGGTCGCCCACCCTGAACCTGTCATGTGCCTGACCTTTGACCCCAAGCGTCTGAGGGGCATCTCGGGCTCCTCGGAGAAGAACCTCTCCCCCTGGATGCTGGACGGACAGAACAACCTGCAGGTCAGCAGATGAGGGGTGTAGGTTAGCAGGGTGGCCTAGAGGAGTTAAGAAAACTGTCCTGTAACCAAAAAAGGTTTATAATTAAAAATCAACGCATTTCATTTGCATCAGGGTTGCAGGATTGCATGCATTGTTGACAATAAATATATTCCATGCCGTTACATGAATTAAATGGCCCTGTGAGCCCACTATTTTAAAGAGGCTAAGCATCTGATGTGTTCCTTTTCTCCTATATGCGTCAACAAGTTTCTCTCATCCCAAGAGGAGGCAATTTAAATTTGCTTAGAAACTGAAGAGTGGCTTTTAAGAGCTTTCAATTTTAAAGGTCTTTACCCAAATGGAATGATTGAGGAATTTAATTAATCTAATTTATCTTTAATATGTTGTAATGTTCTCAAATGTAAGATGGGATTCTGTCTGTAAAACGTTAAAACCCTCTGGGGCCTCATACACCAGGAGACAGCATTTGTTTTTTTTAAATACTGGGGAATGATTGATAAGTGGGCCCTGAAGCGGCCATTTTGGATGTCATGGAATATATTTATTGTAAACTATGCATGAAACCCTGTATGCCTGACAAAGGCTATCACAGCCCAAACCCACGGTTCTTAATATTAAAGTGTGGTCAATAATTCTCCAACTGTAGCAGAATTATTTCAATCTGTTGTTTCATTTTGATTTATGCACCTTGGAGGAGCTGCAAGGTTGCAAGTTTTTTTTTTGCCCATAACCAAAAAGGTCACAAGTTCAATCCCTGCAACAGCCAATGTGTTGTCCATGTGTCCTATCGAAGTGTCCTTGATCAAGCCCCCGAACCCCCTACCTGCTCACTTATTGTCGCACAAGGCGTTCTGGTTAAGAGTGTCAGCTAATGCCTAAAAATGTAAAAATCTAAAAGAGGAGAAGAGTGTTGCTTCTCTCTCCAGGCTCTCTGGGAAAACATTGGGGGCCAAAGAGGAAAGAGGCTCAGCAGGGCTCCAGGGCCATAAATCAGCCGCTGGTTACACAGCGTTGGCAGGGCCAGGGCCAAGGGCCGGGCCGTCACTCCAGAGCCCAACCACCCACACACACACTGACACGTAGTCACACATTAGGCCTGGGTAGTATGATCAAAATACCATCAAATATAGTCCTGGAAAATATATCACAACATTTTTCTTACTTGTGACGGTATAATATTTGCCCTTAGTTGTGTTTTCCAATAAATATCACACAATCATTAACATATGACTTTAAGATGCCAGCCAATGCACTCACACAGGTTTATCCTCCGTAAATATGGTTTACTCTTTACATTGGGATAGGAAAGAGACATAAATTATTATATTTATCGCTTAAAGAAATTAAAGCAATAAAACACTGTTGACAGCGATAATGTAAAGGCGCATACTTTGTGGATCCATGCCACCATACCTTGAAAACACGGTGTACTGCCTTGTCCTAACATGTATAACTACACATACACACTTTGGGAGAGGTCCAAACTCTACACTAAAGCCGGTGCCAGAGCATCTTCTACCATCTTCTCTACTCTGACTGCTGCGGTGATTCAGACCAAAAAGAGATCACATCAGCTTTGTACCATAATTCATCTTGCATAACAGCCAACGCATCAGAGTCGCAACGCCTCATTTGATGCTATATTTTCTGTTGATTTCATGAGCAAAAGGGAATGGCCCCATATTTCAGCCAACCCCCATGAATCAGAGCAGAGGGGAACCTGAGGCTGATATAGTACACTCCTGCAGTGGGAAGGGGTATTATTCTTTCCGAGGCTTTTTACAAATGAACGCTTGAATTAGAAATATTTGCAAAGCCCTGTTTTTTTCACCCCGAAAATGCGTCTAGAAAAACACTGGGAAGGATTTGATTCAATATACCAAAAACAGGAGGAGAGTGGTTATTTGGTTTATTTTGCTCAAGCAACAAAATATTGATTCAGCATGTAATCCAGGATGAAGATGACAGGAAAAAAGCACAAGGAGGAGGAAAGGATCCAGCAGGGGCTTTTAAATTATCCCGAAGTGCAGCTCAGTGTGACGTCCAGACAGCTATCCCCGGTTCTTCCCACAAAAGTATTTTTGTGTGGCAGTAGCGAGGGGGGGACCTGCCGGGCAGCGGCCCCCGGGCCCCGGGTCCTGACGGACGACCCGCGAGAGGTAATAAAAATATCAAAACCTCGGAGGCCCCTTAGCCAAACAAAAAACACATCTGCAGTAAAGGGAACAGTAGTTCACAGTGGGAGGCTGCAATAAAGGCTGAGGAGGCCGTAAGTGCCACAGCATCCCACTTCCCACAAATCACCCCCGCACCACCACCCAGTGTAGTGGAACAAGCCGGCAGGGCAGAGGGATGTTGCTGTTTGGGAGCTGGAGGGGAAACTGAATGTGACACAACACAGCGCGGTTATGATTTAGTGGAGGTGAAGTGAGCTTATCAAGCCCAGATAAGGACAGATAGCCTCAGGAATGAAGGTTAATGTATTACACATGGCTCCCAGAGGCCTTTATCTGCTCGCGATGAGCTTTGGAGACCCGGCTGGCTCGGTATCTGTTCCTAGTAATGATGCATCATCTATTCAGCTTTTTTTTCCCCCTCTCCTTCTAGAAGGCATTTTTGGTGAATGTGTCAGGGTGAGAGTATGAGGGTGTGGCCGTTCAGGTTTACAAGCTTTTAAGCCAGGTGGACATATATTTAGGCGGCTACTCAAATGTATTGACAAGTGCAGTGACGGGTTCCTCCAGAATATGGAGAAAGAGAGTGAAGTGGAGAGTCGGAGAAAGAAAAAGCGGCTATAGACAGAGGAAGATTAGCAGCGTAAATCAGGCATGGCTGACAGCGAGCTATTTCTGAGACTGATGACAGTTCCCTATAGGTGGGGCTCCTGATCCTCATCTTCACCAGAATGTAAAAACATTCCCACTGTCTCCCCCCGGTCACCTGCATGGTATCTTCCGTGAAACAGGAATTCCTTCACCCCTCAACCAGTTTGGATGTGACGTGACCAATAAGTCAGTCCAGATCAGGCCCAACCACTATCTGCAGTTGGACTGATGTATGTCTTCAGTCACAGCTCTTCTGATGCATGGGCCGGCTGTCATAGAAATCATGGCTCTTTTGAGTTTATTTTTCCCCCCTCTTTCTGAATGGGACTGCTCACCTGTTTGACACGTCCATCTCCTGTCAGCCAGAGCCAAGCTCTGACAGGCCAGGTGACAAAAGGCTGTAATCTCCCCGTTGCTGAGTGTGATTCAGGGTCGGGGTGTGTCAGAAATACCTGCGAAAATCCTTCCAGCCGCTAGGCTCGAGTGAGTGAGCGATGATGGGACGTTTCAATAGATCAGCGTGAACGCCAAGATCGGTGCCAAGACCGAGGGGAAAGAGGGAGAGAAAAGGAGAGTGAGACTTGAATGAGATCTGCCAAGTGGACGCTCCTTTTGAACGTCTTTTCTGTCGGCGAGATGCTACAAAAGAGGATCTTGAAGTGTGAGTTTGTATTGGAGCCGCTGTAGCCCACAGAAAGTCTTGTGGCCCAGCTGCTGAGCAGAGCTGGTAGCCTCCTGACAGCTGAGATTTAGACAGCAGGCCTGCTGTGTGTGTGTGCGCATGTGTGCGTGTGTGCGTGTGTGCGTGTGTGCGTGTGTGCGTGCATGCTGTAACGCAGGCCAGGAAGGAGTGTTCAAACAAAAAAATGAATGATGAGGCCCAAAGAAGGATTCCATCTATGATGAGAGTTTGATAGTGAGGGAGCAAGGGAAAGAAAAATGGGGCGTCAAGGAAAGTGAGCCAAGACTCCCAGGTTAGAACTAATGGATTTCATTAGGAATTGAGCCCTGGCTAATGGCACTGCTAGAAGATCCGCAGTGTTTCCTCTGTATTCATTCAACAGTGCTGTGGCACCACAGCAAGAACAACATCACCACTGCTGGAGAACACGAAATTAAAATGCCACTATAACTTAGCCAAATGCCCTTTTAAAGGACAAACAAGCATAATCGTAACATTGAGAAATTATATTTTTTATTACGATACAGTATCCAAAGAACAAAATGTTTAGCACTGCAACCCTGACCAAAACAGGCTGTGTGACTAAAACAAAGATTACCATCAAGCATCACTGTTACTGCTACATAAAATCACAGAGGAAACCCTGTTCACTGTTGTCACTGCAGGAAGTGTCTGGTGGAGGAGCCAGGCTATAAGTGCAAATCAGGACCATCCATTTAAAGTGGTAGCTGAAGACAACCCTGCAGCCATTTCCTCACTACTTTTTCTCTCTGCTTTCTCAGACTGGAGAAAGTAAAAACAATTAGCGAGCCGGCCATGCTGAATGACTATTACTACATCATTAGCCGTTTACTGCTTACGATTGACCCCTTAATGAAATAAATGCCTTTTCCTGACACAAACTATGGGAAGCAAAACAAACAAAAATAGACACTTAAACCCATCATTATCAGGCCTGTAATGCAAACCAGATGGAGTGAAGTTGGGGCATACCAACTTCTTGAGGTAATAACAGGGCTCCAAACAATCTTTCACCCCCCAGGGTCCTTTGTAGCGTTGTATCTGGCTTGTTTGGTCTAACAAGCCCCGCGCTGTTTCACACTATTGGTACCAGCGATGATGGGTTGATTAACTCAAAAAAAGTTCCATTAATAAAAAAAAAAAATCACACCACTGCCTGTTCTGAGTTTAGCTTTCTTTTAGCTCCATTTTGATCAATGACATTCCTCCCTGCTCTCCTTCTCCCATTGCATTCCACTTTATCCACTCTGGCTAGGAGTACCTGGCTTATATCTTCCACATGCAGCCTGTGGATGGTTCCAGCCCGGAACAGGAGCACGCAGATAAATTCTCCAGCGTCTCCTCCCGCTCAGGGCCATTAGTCTCCCTGGACACAGCTTATGAAGTCAATTTTACGCTGTCCAGTTTGATTTCAGCTCCCAGAGCCAGATGTTTGTGTCCTATTTACTGATGCAGCGGAGATCCCCAGCCCGCAGGAAGAGCACGTTCGCTCCCCAGGAATGTCCGCCACAGCAGGCCCTTTAGATAGCGATCTTAGCCGCCATCCATTACAATATGTCAGAATGTTGCCCCTTTACAGAGATTGATACAGTCCTAGGGACACTGTAGATCACAGGGAGAGGGAGCTGTGGCTAATCTTTAGCAGGCAGCCGTTACAACAGTGTATTTATCGGGTCTCTTCTCCCGCTGACCAGACCTTTCAGTGCGAATGTAATTCATCAGAGGTGCTTAAAGCAACAACGCCTCTGCAAACAAGCATTTCAGCGAGATGGTCTCTCTCTTTCTCGCGCAATGTGACAAAGGTAACTCAAGCCCCGTCGCGCCTCCAGAATACGCCTCTTTAACTCCAAACCAAATAGTGGGACGCCGAGAGATTTGCCCGCGGCCCTCGTGCTGTAATGTTTTATGGCCGATGATTGAGTCCCAGGAGTCGACTCGGCCAGGTTCAGCAGACATCCAGCCCTCCGCTCTGACCTCAATCATCAGATCAGCTGATAGTCTTTCCCTGTCGCTGTTTGTGTTGGATACGCTTTCCTAGACGGCAATGATTAAGTAACTTGCTGACCTAATTGGTTTGTCTGACAATTGTTTTTTGGTATTAGGAATAGATATCTCTGGCAGTAACAACAAAGAAACTGCTGATCATCGTCCTCATGTTTTGCTATGCAAGATTTTAGGGGTAGTAGCCTTAGAAACTGCATTCTTGTACTGAACTGTATTTATCTGCACTGTGACAGCCGTGAGTGTGCGAAAAGCATTTAATACATGTGCAAGTGTCTCTGCATGCATGTTGTATGCATGGTTGTAAGCTGCAAGCACCTCTAAAGACTCTCAGCCTCCTCTCTGTCTGTGGTTCTTCAGCTCCAGGACCCTGTTTCACTGGTCAACCCCGGGGTTTCCCAGCTGTCTATCCGGGGGGACGGTAAGCTCGTGGCGTCGGCGGGTTGGGACCACAGGGTGCGGGTGTTCGGCTGGAAGAAGCTGCGGCCGCTGGCGGTACTGCAGCACCACACCGACATGGTGCTCAGCGTGGCCTTCTCAGACCACCAGGACCCCAGACGCAGGCTGCTGGCCGCTGGATCCAAGGACCAGCGCATCAGCCTCTGGTCCATATATAACGAAGGAGCTGACACTGGTTGAGCTAAAGACTTCTGGGTGGATATTTGTATACTCTTTATTGATTCTTTCTTAGAGAGTCTTGCCCTCATCTGTATTGATATTGGTGTGACCCAAGGTGGTGTGGCACTAATCTGGAATAGGCAGGAGCACTGGATTGGTCTCTGGATAAATGGATTCTTTATATTTTGTTCAGGAACATATGTCTCACTTGATATAGTGAGTATGCAATGATTATGAATATGCAAGAGGAACTGAATGTAAAGTCCTGAAGTAGGACTTTGGCTCCGCTTGGAAGGACTGCATTCCAGATCAAGGCCTTATCCACAATGGACAAAAAAATCTGGCGGTGTTTATTTTCTCATGATTTAATATTTTGATTTTTGTATACTATTTCTTTAGCTGTTAAGCCAGTCCAAATAGCTGAGCTCGTTCAAATAATTAGGTACCAGCTAACTTTTGCCTCCCACTGTTTGCCAAAGCCTGATGCTCTGTGCAGCTATATTATTGTGTTGCCTTATCTGGCAGGAGATTTGCTCCAGTGGACTTGAATTTGAGGTACAAGTCGCACCTGAGCGGCTGTGTAATCCAGTGTTGTTATTCTAGCAGGCCTTAGTTTAACACGGGCCCTCCAGTCTGACCTGAGTTGTATTTGTCAAACAAGGTTAATCACAGCAGCAGCATAGAGAACACAGAGCTGTTGGTTTAGTAGAGCTGCTGATCAACAATGGCCCTCCACAACCAACATTGTCTGTTTATGAACTGTTGCTAGGTTTCTCTTAACAAATGTTGCCTCTTTGCAAAGTAAAAAAAGATGAATATGCCATATATAAAATTCAAAAACTCTACAGTAACTGTCAAGTAATCATTTTAGAAATTAAAAATGTATAGGCTATAATTTATGTATATCTTTTGATTAAAGGAAAATTCAACATTTGGACTATTGCAACTATCTTGCATTAACTTCTACATTTACTTCACATGCAATGCCAAATGCAGATGTCCTTTTTGGAAATATTATATTTGTCATGAAGAAGGTCAATGGTCTTGTTATGGAAGTCCCAGAGAAAATAGAGAGGTGTTGTTTTTCTATCCACTGTCTCTAATAATATCTCTGTGAGTCAATGAGCAGCATGGGAGCTCATGTGCTGCAGCGCCATGCCGAGAGGCCCGGGCCGGGACTTCAAACGGCACGCAGACGTTCTGCTTCATAAAGGATCTGTCTCCTGGGATGACCCCGAGTTGAGAAGCTCATCATGCTTTACAGGAAAGGCCCGAGAAATCAAAGAGCCAGACTAGCATTATAGCCGCGAACCCTCGGCAGAGAGAGGAAAGACGAGGCCGTTCGTTAGACAAACCGCCTTGCCATATTGCTGCTGTCATGGAAAAAAACATGTAACTGCAGGTTTGGTGGTTTTTCTTGCTGGAATCCAAAGTTTTGTGTTGGATGAGTCTCATGACCCTTGGGCACTCTAAACCTGTTAAAACCCCCATTTTATAATTTCCAAAATGCATGGGCACCAGTGAGAGAATAAGTCGTTACTTTATTGCTTAAAATTTTACTTTTTTGCAGATGCGTGTTTGCAGATATGTTTTGTCCTCGTCTCCTGCAGAGCTCCATCCATGCCTTTTGTCCCTGACCCCGCTGGTGACATCTTGCATCCATAATAGCTTCCTACCTCTCCTCCTCTTTGAACAAACACGAGAGGTGGCGTGAGCCGGCTTCCGTCCATTCTCTGATAAATCACGCGGCGGGTCCATTGGTGCAGATGTCTGCTGAATGGAGCAGACAGCAACCCACTGGCCTAAGAAGGGGCAGGGGAGGGGGGGGGGGGGAGTGGACCTCGTAAATCACTTCATAATGGATCATTTAGGAAGTCAATAAATGGACAGGGAGACCCCCACTACAGAGCCGGCTGCACAATAGGCCCTGTGCTTCACTTATCACCTAACGTGTGTCTTCCATGGCCTTGGAGGGCAAGGGTCAGCCTGGCTTTGTGATTGGACATAATCCGTTTTCAGTTGTGTGTGTGTGTGTGTGCGTGCAGATGTGGTTGTGGGTGTTGCTGTGCAAGTGTGTGTGTTGTTGATGCCGTCACCCCCTGGGCCTAAATCACCCTGGGTGTATTCATGGAGGATTGTATTACTAGGTGGGGACGACGCACTGAGCCCGATTGTTTAGAAAACACAAATGATGACAACGAATGATTGCAAGAAAATAATCCCTTTCTGCCGGAGCCCAGGCCAACGCTCCGCCTCACGGTCAAGTTGATTTTATTTATTTTTTCTCGAATGTGAATTAATACGAGTGTATCAAGGCTCTCGCTCTGCGGCGATGATGTGTTTTGATGTTCCGCATAAAACGTCCGTCAGCGGTGTCACGCACAGCGGAAACTGCAGTACCATTTGGATGTGGAACACGTGCTCTGCTATTTAGGTTGAGGACTCCGGTTGGTTTACCTGGCTTGTTTGTAATAACCGTCCCCAGATATCGGCGGCAGAAATGTACACAGAGGTAAAGCGAACGCGGTGAAGCCCTGATAGGCCTGTCACAACAGATGTTCCAGATGCAGCTGAGTGTCAAATGATGCCTCGGGTTGCATTATCATCCATCCTCCACCTCCTCATACTTCACTGGCAAGTCCTTGGCACCCTGTCTCTTTGGAGCTCGACACATCTGGGCATATTCAGTGTTCAGCGATTTTTCGACCGGGCCCTCGCAGGTTTCGCCCTTCCTCTGTGTGAAATGAATGATAGATGCGTATATTATTATGGTTCAGAATGGCCTAGGCCTGTTGAAAGCATGCCAGAGCCTATTTAGGTGTGAGTGTAGAAATGTAATGTAGATAATATTTTCCAATGCAGGCACCACACTCATCATATGGGTTGGCATTGAATTGCATTTCTTTATAATTCCTCTAGTAGGCGCAATTTCTTTGATATGCCAACTTGGAGAAGGAGTTCACTCTTTTAATTCTACTGCAAAGATTTATAATAATTGTTTATACCCTTGGCCATAAAAACGATATTGCTATGGCTTAATATGATGTAGCTATGCTTCATCATATTGGGAAAAGTCATTCTCCTATGTCCCAAACTTAGGCTATTATAGTAGGCTATTATAGGTCCTATTTAGACTATAAGATTTAACTTCTATAGGCTAAACCAGGGGGTATCCTAAGGCTTTAATGTCAAGCACCCCCAGACAGATACGCATTAGGCCAGGGACCCATTTGATGAGATTTTGTCTGAGGGACCCCCATCTGAGGAGTTTTGTGTTGCTGGATATGATGTGGTACAGAATTGGACAACTACTGCAGGTGGGGTGAAGAGAGTGGGGGGAGTGAACAGGTATTCCTCTGTCATTACCTCACTGTCCTATCTTTAAATGAAATTATAATGAAATAAAATTGTTGCTCATTTTGCTGGTGGACCCACTGCAACCCCCTCAAGGGGCCCCTGGAGGTCCCTGGACCCCAGTTTGGAAGCCACTGGACTAGGGATGTAGCCTAGTGGAGGGTAAACCCACCTAAACCCTGTTTACCCACCTTTTTTAGCCTGACATATATATTTTTTTACCTAATTGAAAAGTAGTAAGTAGCATCAAACTAATGTAAGTTATATGATATGGTCTTTTAAGGAAAACCTAGCAAAAATGAATGCCTTTCTGAAAATATAGTAATTGATTTGTATTGCTGGTTGTTCGCCTCATAATGACCACTGACTGGACGCAAGGACTGGAGCTCATAGTTCACCCCCCTTCTTCTTTTTTTAATCACTGCATGGAGTTATACTGAATGAGACGTTGTCAGCAGTCTCATTGATGTTCCTTATGCCGTGTCTAAACGGTAATATCTATGTCCCTATACGGCCTTTGACCTGTCTTCACTCACCGGGCCCGGGCCCACATCAAGGCCCGGCGGTGCGCGGATAAACTCAACCGGGTCCCGGTGTCCTCCACGGCTTCCTGCGGGACCGACCGGCCGCTCCTCAGCACCTCCTCAGCACCTCCCGCCCGGCCTCGGCTCACACCAAGCGGGCCTCGCATCTCCGGAGCGCTGCTTCCTGACCAGGCCGCACAGGAACACGCAATACTGAACTGGAGAACTATTTTACGATAAAGAACTATAATACCCTATATGAATATGATACCATACGAGATGGGAAAAAATACCATACAGTCGGATAAGGTCGCTATAAAGTTGCTATTGAGGACCAGACGTCCTTAGGAAAATAGTGTTAGGGTTGGCCTAAGCGTTTTGAATCGGTTTAAAATATAGTTTTCTGGCCGATGTCCAATGTTTCTGACATAAATATATTTTCATGTGTAGCATAATTTAGCAAAATAAATATTATGAGATTACTATTAGGCTAATTAAAAATGGTCAATACATTTGCGGGCTGTCTCTTATTGTCCTGAAAAAATGTTCGTCATCAGCTGAATTTTATAAATTTAATACTTTTTGTGCACGAGACGTCATCAAAATGTTATCACTTTTATGGCCCATTGGCTTCTTAATAAAATTACGCTAAAAAAAATTAAGTTTTAGGACCAGAGCAATCTTTCCAGTAAGTGAGTGTCACATGTTGTTGGTGTTTCTGCCCCAAACAAAAAAATATTATACAACCAATTAGTCGCCGTTTAAATGAGTGGAAACATTATTTAACCTTTGACACCTTTACAAGCCATTAAACAGTCAGAGGTCAGGCGCCCCCAGGCATCCTTTTTCCCGGCTCGCAGCTCAGTGGCAGCTGGGTTCAAGGAGAAAAAATACATTATTGAAATGAATCATTAGGATACGTTTCCTTTTGTACCCTGACAGTCACAAATCCCCAAGCAGACTGTGTATTTTTTCCAACAAGATTAACCTTGACAACAAAGCATTCCTCATAGGACTTCAAATAGGGGATGGAAATGGCTGCACAGATAGGGGGGTTTTGACATTCCTAAAATATCGCCCAACTGTCCCATTACATATGAGCAATGATATCCTTTTGGGTTGGGGGGAAATGTAAATGCTTTCTTTTTTCCTATTTGTGTGACATGACATGGTGCTCTCATTTTCTGGGAAGTGGTCTCGTTGAAAAGCCCACTTGGGGCATTTGACCACTTATAAAAGAAGATTAATTAAATAACATTTTTATCAGATTGTTTGGGCAGCAATCTGATGAAAAATACATGCAAAAATGCCTCATAAGTGACTATGGAACGACATGTATTCTAATTATTTAAATGTATTTTTCCAATTAATTGTTTCAACTGTTTATTATTCTTATGAAAAATGTGATGCCATGACCTTTTTACTGCAACAATACATAAATGCCCTGTAGCTGCTTATTTTAATCATCATCAATCACTGGAAGACTACGGTGTGTAATGATATCACAGTCCTTAGTTTAGTTGCACACATGGTCTGTCAAGAGACTGAGAGAGTTATGTCTTTGTGTGTATGGGAAGTATGGTCTGTGAGTGAGTGTGTGTACGTGTGTGTGTACGTGTGTTTTTCATAGAACCAGGTGCAGATCTCCACATTTGAACTGCAGTGCATAATAGTGCGGTCTAATGTTTAGACAGCTTCCAAGTCCTCATTCCCACTGACTGCAGGAACGGCGCAGCACAACCCATTTCAACAGGGCAAATCCGGTCGGAGAAACCTGAACAATGCTATCAGTGAGGTAAGCTTTTTTCCCTCCCTCCTAGCCATGCAACAGCAGACAGCGCTCTGAATGGAAGACCGGTAGAAAGACCTATATTTTTTTTTTTTATGAATTACAAGAATTTAATGTTTATTTTACAGATACAGAACAGTCATTCTGCTTCATTTATTTACTTTGAATTGCTGCAAGTCAGTGCCATGGTACAAGCTTCTCAGAGCGGCTCAAGATGTTCAGAACGTTTCAAAATCATATCTCTTTTTTTCTTTTTTTTTTTCCTCAAACAAAAACATTTCGATGTGTTTCGACACCCTCTCTGATGAGCTCAACATGCAAACATCTCGTCTACCTAGAAGGTTGATGGACTATATAACATATGGCTTTTTTGAAAGCGAGAAAACAAAGAAAATCAAAAAAAAGTGCATCCAACACAAAACAACAACAACAACAACAAAAAAAGAAAAAAGAATTCAATTCCAGTCCGTGATCAAAAGTATCGTCCGTGTGTTAAGGAGAGGTCCCTCCTGTCCCCTCTGTTTGCTGGCTCAATGTCTGCACTGCTCAGGTGAGAGGCGCCCTGATGTGGAGCTATTGCCGTTTTTGGGTTCAAAGGTCAAAGCCGACCTCTTCCGGGGCTCAGAGCGTGTGCCCGTCCTTCCTGCAAAGATGCATTTCCTTTTAAATAAATACGGCAGGGTTTATCCAGCGACAAGGAGCGTGCAGCTTGTGAACGCGCCCCGCAGGTTGCGTAAGCCATGTGGAGACAGAGTTGCGTTGTGTTTTCCCGCCTGTCCGCATTCCCACAGTGCCGCTGGCCGTTCGCCCCGGTGGGCAGCAGTCATTATCTGGGCCCGTAGTCGTAGTTAGCGGGGGCGCTGGTGGCCGAGTACATGTTCGCCGTGGCCGGGTTCATGTGGTGGTGGTACGTGTGTCCTCTGATGCCGGGTAAAGGGTAGGGCGATGGCCGGGTCTTGGCGCCCAGGTAGTGTTCGTAGGTGGTGGGGTACTTGTAAGGGTGGTGGTGCAGGGTGTCCGGGGGCAGCGAGTGGGCGTCCGGCCGGAGGTCGTGGGGAGGGCTGGGCCGGCCGCTGGTGAGGGGGACGGCGTGGAGGCCCCCGGGGACGGGCAGGGCGGGGCTGAGGACCCGGGACATGAGCTGGTGAGCCGGGTCGGCGTGTATGGGCGTGCCGCTGGGGTCTCGCTCGTAGTCCCGTCTGCTGTCTTCTGGAGGGGAAGAGAAACCAGGATTAGTCAGAAACAGCCAAGCACTTCTTGGTTATACTGGCAGGTTGTGTGTATTTGTTCCAATATTAAGCATGTCTAGTTCTGTACTCCAAAATAGGGTTCAACAGACATGGGTTTTTGAATGCTGATACTTATCAATTGTAGCTGGCGATACTCAATATGTTGCACCGATATACAAAATCTTTGAATTTGATCATTTTCATGCCCAAAAATGACAAGTATTCAGTGTTTCAGGGTGGAAAAGCCTCTGAAACAGCAGTTAGACCATCATAGGACACTAAAACTCTGCATTGAACCCCAGACTAATGAAATTCTTTTAGGTGGATTAGCAGCTCTTTAAGTCAGGGTGACCCACCACACCTATTCACTGGTAGAGGAAAGTCACTTACTGCTTTTAAATGAAGATTTAATAAAATGCATTAAGAAAATAAAATTCAATTGCAGGTTTTACAGACAGTTTTTATGTAGCTGTGGTCAGGGAGGAACCTCCATTGTATCAGAGGTGGATGACATTGACTGGCTGATACGTGATATTTAATAAAAGGCCAAAATCTGCCTGATATATCAGTCTAACCTTACTCTGAATGCTGAGGACAAGAATGTAAAAGAAAATTGGGGGGGGGGGGGGGGGGGATATGCGACCATGCCAAAAACCATATTTCTCGCAAAGGTTGAATAACTTCATGTGACTTTGTTTCAGGTTTGATAGCAAGAAGCAGTGTTGAAACGAAACAAAGAGCGAGCTGCAGACCTTTCTCTGTGCCGTTCTGCTGAGGGGGAGATGACATTGGGTTTCTTGTTCTGGCAAAGGCACTCATTATTGGCAGAGAGCCTGGCCTGTGATTCCTGGGCCTGCAGCAGGGAGAATGGATTCAGTTACACACTCATTTAATGAATGTCAAAGGTGCAATTTCTGTATTATATATTAAGATAGATGATTTATGTGCATTTTAAGAGTGTACATCGATGCATGTAATGAGCATTTGCACATTAACAGGCCCTCGAGTTACTGAGACTAAAATGTTAGTTATGTAAAGCAACCTGTTACATGATTCACATTAACCTGTTATAAGATACAACAAGAATCCCCGTAAATTCCAGGGTCGTCAATTCAATTCATATAAAAAACAATTAAGTCATATGCAGACCTGGGTGAATATTATTTGGAAATTAGTCTAAGCGTTTGCTTTAAAGTGCTTGGGGAACTAGACGAGTTTACTGCATTAGGACAATTCAGTGTCTAGTAATTTGTCAATCACAGAAAAGTATACTCAATTAACATTAGCCAGTGATTGTCTACACACTCATTTTGTTCTTTCATGTGGCAAACTCCATCTATCTGGCACCCGAGTGTGATAAAGCAAACAATTAAATTATTTGGCAAATACCCTCTGGCCCCAGGTCGGCTCCTTTGTGCCTCTTCACACTGTGTGGAAACATGCAAATGAAACTGGCTGATTTTTTTTCTACATGCAGATCCTTACCAGTCCTCTGGGTCGCAGTCCCTGAAGCCCTTTGCGAAGGGATTACTGGCTATCTTCAGCTGTGTGATCTGAAATCCACAAGACGGCGTCAAATAAACCTCCTTGTCATATCATTAGACACAATGTCATTTCCAGTATATTCAGATAGGCCTAGACACCCATTAGTGGCTGTAGGCTGGCATGATGAAGAGCTGAAAAAGCCACTTTCAAAAATCACATCTCAATAAGCCCCTAGGTTGTCATCTGTGAAATATGTAAGTGAATAGTTGAGCACCATCTTCATGTCCATTCAAACTGGTTTAGAGTGCAAATCAATTAAAATAACTGCTGGTTGTAGCCTACTTATTTATTATTTCCTGTATTGTGTATCCTGCAGTGTTTGCACCTTTTACAGCTGCAAAGATATTCATGTGGTATAATTAGCTTTTCATTCATCGATTTCCATACAGACAAAACACATTCCCACCCCCAGGTCTTTTGGATGCTCTGAAGAGTTTTAGGCACCTGATCCGTTCATAACATGCAGAAGGTTTCTCATAATACAGTTATTATGCATCCTGACACCAGCTCATGTTTGACAGACTGAAGTCTGATTAAGACTATGAATTCTAGACAGTCCTAATTACATTAATTGCAAGAAATATTTTATTTAACCTTTATTGATTTAATCAGGTTAGTCACTGAGATTAGGAATCTAATGATTTTCTTTTTAAATGAGACCTTGCAATTAGAAATAGAGCTAAAAAAAAAACCAATCATCAACCACACAGTAGGCAGCATAATCAAATTAAGGACTTGTTGAAATTAAGTTATTCGTGAATTGATATTAAGGCAACAAGTTCGTCTACTTTATGTAAATTGTAGGCAATCAGGGCTTATCAGGGCTTCAAGTGTAAAAATAATTTCCACTGTAGAAAATCAGTGACGTACAATACCAAAATCCCTCCTAACTCAATCCTTATCTTATCTACTACATTTCTTAACACTGATCAACCTGTGGTCACGGGAATATTATAATGGCACTACACTCCTCGCTATCGGCTACTTGTAATGTTGCTGATCTAGGAATTTAATCTTATTCTACTGTTGCACTCATCGCAAGTCGCTCTGAATCACCGATGAATGCCTAAAATGTAAAATTCCAACTGGTGCGAGTGGAAACCGACACCGGGGGGTCAGACTGATGGAAAACAGAGCAGGAAAAGACGCACGAAGACGAGAGGAATCGGACAGCTGTGCGCACACATCAGCGGCATGACAACATTTGGGCGCAAAAAATACCCGCACTTAAATAGACTGTGGTTTATATTGACTATAGCATAACTGATTTGTTTGTTCCTCCGTGCGTAAACGGTCTCTAATAGTCCGTGTTGTAAACCTGTGATAGGCAGAAGCAATAGCTGATTTGTTTTCTTGTTATACCCTAAGAAAAAAAATCCCTATAATATTCCTATAATAGCCTATATTTATAGGGACTTATGTGTGTGTCGTAATCAATAGTGAGTTTATAGTGACTTTATCGTACTTTGTAGTATTTTTTTCATCTCCTATGGTATCAATATAATATTCCTATAATATTCCAGTAGGATATTATATCTAGGATAGTTTATAGTGTGATATCTAGTATAGTTGTTTTTCATAAGGGAATCAGGTAGCTGCAGTGTTACTGTGTTTTTGCCCTTCACATCAGGTGAAACTGCTGCAGCAGCCCATGTGAGTCTTATAGTGGGTCATGGCGGCTCCTTACCCGGTGGTTCTGGTATGCTGTGACCGCCGTGAAGCGGGTTTCCTCAAAAACAAAGGTCTTATAATTCTCCTCGGCGTATTTCTCGCTGTCTTTGCGGGGATCCACATAAACCACGTGGAACCTGGGCTGGTAGCGGTGCATGGAGTTGAGGATGATCTGCAATGGAAAGAGGACGCATTAGCAGTCCTAGAAGTATTAGGCATGAAATAGGCTGCAATGCAACAGGCAAGCATCGTGTTAAATGTCCAGTTGGCTATGTCATAATTCGGTCTTGTCGTTTTTATCATTATAATGAAGAGCAAAGATTAAGCTAAATAAATAAATAAAAATCCAGAAATGTATTTGGAAGCCATAGCCTATTTAAAAAAATAAATTTCCCTCTAAGCTGATTGTTGGTGACCTATGTCTAATCACATCGACCAAATAGCCTAATATTTTTTCAGCCATCACTAATGTAGTCAATATTAGCGGGGTTCTAAGTTTTTGCTGGCAAATGTTATTAGATGCAGGAATACAGCTTGACGCTCCTGTCACATGTGCAGTTAAACGTGTAATTTGAGCTTGCAGAACAGTCATAGCCCTGAATAGGCCTACCTGAGAATAATGAATAGCTCCATTCTCATTTGGAGTGCAATAATTTATTTTTAAACACGTTTTAAAAAAAGTAACCATGCAACAATAATAATGAAGTAGCCTATAGGCCTACTGTATCCTAATCATACAGACATATGCTGAACATATGCATGAGGTGGCATTTAGGCCCATTTCCATCCAGTAGGCATGTTTCACCTTTGTCCTCATTGCTGGCTAAATTGAAAATCCTTTCAAATTTCCCCTTTGCTTTCAAATTCCATGTTGCAGGCACACGCGGAAATACAGGCAAGCGCAGAGGAAGATCAAACGGAAAAGGCTGAATTAATTTCCAGTGGTGAAATGTTCCATTGCCTTGCCGTCATTTTTGGAGTTTTGCAACCCTGTATCATCCCATTATTACAGAAAATATACAGTCTTATTGCAAGTTGAATCAAGCTTTACAATCAGTAATAGCCTACTACAGGATAACACTATGTATCGGTACTTGTATCAATCAATTTGAAGGTGAATAAAATTCTCCAACCTCTCCCTAACGAATATTCCTATAAGAACTTAGTTTGTCTAAGTGGTGAGTTTATAGTGACCTTATCCTACTTTATAGTATTTTTAATCTCCTATAGTATCACTACAATATTCCCGTAATATTCCTATAGGGACTTTGCGTGTCTGTGATACTCAATATTGGCTGTATGGTAGGCTATTTCTATCTCTTATGGTATCAGTGTAATATTCCTAGCGTGTTTAAAGTGAGATTATCCTAATTTATGGGTTGTTGTTTTTTTTATTTTTTTTCTCCTATCACTATAGTATTTCTGTAATATATAGGGCTAATAACTTAGTTTGCTGTGATATTTGTATAGTAGTGTTCTAAAATTGATTATAGAATTACCACCGTTTTATTGTTTTTCATAAGGGCGTGAACTCTCTGACCCCTAGCTGAGCCTGTAGGCTATAGCGATGCCCTTGTGTTCATATTGGAATCTTTAAGTCTTTATTGCATGCATGTGATTTATTTACTCTTCCAGCCGTGTACTCACATGGCCGTTGTCGTCCAGCAGGTTGTTAGTGAGTTTGAGTTTATCAAAGGAGACGATCTGCTTCATCCACTGGGCGCCTTTGGCCGGGGAGTCAGGGTGGTAGTGCACCCTGCCCGGGGTGGCGGGGTCAGCTTTACCGGCCACCAGCCACGAGGAACTGTGGAAGGCATACCTATAGGACAAAAAACAATAAATACATTTAAACAAAATAAACCAAAAAGGTAGAGGTGTCATCATTAGTTTTCTTCTTTTAGATCTCTGTGGACTCAATTCAATAAACCAACGTTAGAACATTAATACCCATACACAAATATAGGCCTATTTGCATATATTTTGTATGCATGTTTGCTGTATGGAAACCACATATTTATAGTTTAAAAAATGCTGTATCTTTTAACGTTATGATTATGATTTATGTAGGCTACAATATATGGAGGAAACGTATGTCAGTATTACAAACAATGGTGCACTTTAATTTATGTATGCTCTAGTGCATTTGCATGTATTTCAATGCATGGTACAGAAATAATTTGGACGTGGAATAATTTGAGTGTTGCTTATCTTATGCCAGGATCCATTAAACAAGAGGACATTTTGAAATATGAGTACAGAGCCTACAATACAATAGTACAGTACAATACATCATTCATAAATAATAATTTTACTGATTTTTTTAAAATATATGTATTCACCCAATGATACATTATATATAAATATATTTACTTGGAATAGCTTGCCATGATAAACTACTGAGAAATATATATAAATATATATGTTTAAATATGTTTTATACGATGTTTTTTTTTATGTATTTTTGCGCATAGGACTAAAAGCTGCACAAAGTGGATATGGAACCCATTAAAAACCTCCGGACATATTACAATATTTTGATGGTGCCATAATGACTAATTATGTGTTTCAGTTTTATAAAGACACCCAACATTACCTGTATCGTTTGTCGTCTACTGGTAGGAAGTCCATTAGGAGCATGTAGTCCGCCATGGGATCCATCCCAAATATTTTCACTTGGAAAGTTGGAAACATTCTCCTGGCGAGGAAGAAAACGTGGGATGAGTTAAATGTAGGCCTTAGATGCTCGCTATTGCTGCTTTTGTGGGTGGGTGCACATTTTGTTTACATGTTCCACTTTTTAAAATTGGATCATTTGTGTGTGTCTGTGTGCGTGCGTGTGTGTGTGTGGAGGGGGTTTGTTAAATAGCCTGTGCCCGGCTTGAAAATAGTGTTTTAATTATTCGGAATGCGTCAGAGCAGCCAACGGATATTGCCAAAAATATTTCTCAGAAAGCCAACGTGTTTAGAGAGCGACAGTCAGCTCCGGGCCTGCAGAGCACGATGTGGCCCCCGAGGTTGGGGCTGTAGGAAGAAGACAGAGGCCCCGAGCTATTGAAAATGACGTGATTCAGTCCGTGCGTAACCGGAGCAGGACGTGGATAAAACTCTGCCTGATCCAAATGAGGCTTTGGGTCTGTAGCCTCCTATAGCTCCACTTTATACGCTCTGGCAGTGCGCTTTCATTTCTCTTCTGCCCGTTTGATGAATTCCAGACACACGTACACACACATGAACACACACAGAAACACACATGCACAATTTACATGGACGTCATTTAGGTATGGCAAGGTGTGGCGCTCGTCGCACTAGTTTTTATCATTAGAATGGAGAGAAAAATATTGCCAGAAATGTATTTGGAAGTCATATCTAAGATAAATCACATAACGGAGCATTCAGGGCCGATATTCCCTCTACATTGGCCACCTAATAATTTATCACACTTACCAAATAATAAAATCTTGTCATTAGTCATCGCTCAACATTGTCCCCAGACATTCAGTGGATATACGTGAAGTTTGGCTATTAAATGAATTGGATGCAGGGACTTTGGGTTTAATCAATCGACGCCCCCGCCGCACAAACACATTTGTTTTTCCCCTTTTCTTTCCTCATCCAGCTCCGCTCTGCGGGGTGTATTCCCCAAGAACGTAAATTGAAAGTTGAGTAATCCGCCGAGTCAGTGAAAGGGATCCTAAAAAATCAACGCTCAATTAACGTCAGTGTCGTGGCTAGGTGAGGCTGAAGGAGCCTGTAAAGTGCTCTGCTGCGGATCTCCTTTCCGCTGTCAGGGAGAGGAGAGGAGAGGAGAGGAGAGGAGAGGAGAGGAGAGCGGCTCAGCTCTACCTTCACTTCTGGAACCAAAGAAATCAATTGCCTACCTGTTTCTATGCCGTAATACTTAGCCTACAGTATGGCATTAAATAGGGGCTCTGTGATACATGTCATGTCTAGTGTTTACTGGCTGAAAATAATGATGATAATGTGATATTTTACGGCCCCCTGTAGGGAAATCCTCCTTTCTCTTCCCCCCTGCACAGAGAGGTCAGAGGTCAGATCTGGTAGGGATTCAGTGTTTTTGCTCAAGGACACTTCAGCAGGCTGGATGTTAGCCGACACAAGAAGCTTGAACCCGGTGTCTTTAACCACCAGGCCACCCTGCTGCCTAATATAAGGGAATTCAGTAGGGAATGACTAAATGAAGCTGTCCAAATACAAAGGCCAGATTTAAGGCCTGATGTGCGCAGTCCCGCTCCAGAAGCAGCTCTCCTCCTGTTTTATCACCAGACTTGCACCAAACCGAAACCAGGTTTATGCCAAGCGCATGCTGTTTATTTAACTAAAATGCTATTTCTTTCTGAGACGGTGAAGAGGAAGGGGTGGGAGGCGGACAAACTGTAGACCTATAATTAGGAAATAATGTCATCCGAGGCAAACGCATGTCGAGACCCGAGTAAAAACAAAGTTGCAACAGTGTAATAGGCTCGTATAGGGAGAATGTGTACACTCGGTTGTTATGATTTTGTTCGCTCACACACGTAAGGACTGTCTGTGGATTAAAGGCCGTATAATGGCCCGTAACAGCGGCGCGTAAAATTGAGGTTGACGGTGAAGGAAAACAGCCGAGAGTCGCGCCGACTGCCCTTAAAGCCCAGCAGGATCAGATCAACATGGTGTTTACAGCTGTAAGGTTAGCGTCCAACTATCAAACCGCCTGCGTGTCTTAATCCATGCGTCCTGAATAGTATAAAACATCTCCACTAAGCAGGCATATGCTGCTCTATTGCACGAGCTTTTATTAAAATACTTTTAAGAACACCAAATGGAAAATATGTCCAGATGCGTTAGCACGAAGATGAAGTTAGTGCTTTTATTTATTATTATTATTTTAGCACATCCAGCTTATTCAAGATTATGCTGAATGTGTTTTGAATAAAGCTAAAAACCAACATGACAGGCAGTAATGCGTGAGAAGTAAGATTAGGTTCACTCCTGTAGTATGTTTGCATTGCTGGGTTATTTTTACCAGTCTGATCCCATAACATGCTGCTTGAAATGTATACTGTTAAACAATGACGTGGAAAATTAAAATGTGGCTAAACTATCATCAATATAAATAATAATATATCAATATAAACATTTGTTTTTGTTTTTTTCTCAGAAAAGCATTAATTTATGCTTGCTTCATTAAAATACCCTATCCTTATATAACTTACATAAGTTTCATACTATTTACCCGTGATGTATACTATGCATTTACATCACATACATTTATATAAGCCTTAAAATGTTAAATAAAAAGGTGGGTAAACTGAATTTAAATGGGTTTTGCCTTCCACTCAACAATATACACCAATGTCTCACAAATACTGCTACTATACTAAAGAATACAAGACCTGCAAGTCTGATAGAAGTTATGATGGTTCTTTACGCAGGATATAGCCTAGAATAAAATTGCATAGTATTTATATGCTATATTAAAAGTATGCCTAGTCCAAACTGAGAATAAACGAATTAGTCCAGTCTATAAAGTTGCATGACGGCCTGGGGAGAAAAGTGATTTCCCAGCTCCAGGCCTGTGTTTTTATTCACTCCTCCACTCACCTGCCGGCCTTGGTAACGATCATCTCCGTGCCCAGTTGATTAAACTCGTCCCATAAAGCTTTCATCTCCAGCTGGACGTTAATGTTGGCCACTTTGGGGTTCTTCTTCACTATGCTCTTGCTGTTCGGCGTGGAGCTGGAGGACGACGAGGAGCAGTTGGGAGTCCCGGCGTCGCTCGGCTGGGCCTGGCCCGGGTTGGAGCCCGGGTAGTTGTAGTTGTGCTGCGCGGCCGGGCAGGGCTCGAAGTGGGCTTCATGCTGGCTGTAGGGGTCCCCGGGGGACGGAGAGAGGTGGTAGCCCCCCGGCGTGTTGAGGCTGCTCAGGCTGCTCGTCGTGAAGGCTGCAACATCGCAAAAATGGGACAGCTGCGTCAGCCACGGGCTGGATATGGCTGAAATCATCCCAAAAAACTGGATTTACCAAATATGCCTTGCACTTTGGGTGGGTTATAACACAATAGCAAAAAACAGAAGCAGGATTCAGTGATCTCCAAATGAAGATGTCAGGCAGAAATGCACCTCTTTCGATTCAAAAGTTTCCGTCTCGACTGCTCATTAATCCTTGAGGTTGCATCCACTGCCAGCATACTAGGCTGCCTGCTCTAAAATAGCAAAACGTCCGAATAACGACGATAGATTTACCAAAAACGTTGTTCGCGGAGAAATATTGAACTATTCCGCGCAAAACGAGCTTTGAGTGTGCTTAATGTCTTTTTTTAACCGACCTACTGCGCTCCAAAGTAACTCCAAGCGGCCTCTGTTGTGCGCTACTGCTGTGTGTTAAACTGCAACCCAGTCTCCTCTCTTATCTGACGCAGAGGGCCTCCCCTTTACGATAAAACCGGTTCTTATTTCTATTTAGATAAGGAACTGCAGGTAATGTGCCTTTTCCTCGCCTTGGGACGAGACTGATTGACAGAGAAGTGCGCCCCTTTTTAATGGGCTTTCCGGCACCCATTTAACTTTTGGATAAGGGTATCGCCCACATCGCCCTCCGTTCACAAACAATAGAGGATCTGGCTGGCACAGTGGAGTGTAAACGGTTTACAAGGTAAACACACATTGATTTGCATGAGCAAACAAACAGGCTGCAGGTGACAGTTGCTTCGTCGTTATTTGACAAATGGTAGATCTATGGAATTGGATATTCATTCCCCCTGAGCTGGATATGCTTATTATGGTCTGTTTTTACCATTACGCACACAGGGTGCCCGTGTAAACCCTCCTCCTCCTGGCTTCATTTTCAATGTATGTGCTCCTGTCCATGAGTTGAAGTTGACTCTACTGTACAACTCTTTAGGGTTTTGGAGTGGGAAACTTTTTTTCCACTCTGGCTGCTTTGTATGGATAGACTTCTCCTCTCTGATGGTGATTACGAGGCTTTGCATAAATTTGCATTATTTAAGTCGGCCGACTTTGTCAGAATTTATTTTTGAAATGATTTCATTCATGCGTTGAAAGCAGCACTCATCCCTCCGTGGTTTTTCTTATTTTGTTGAAAATACAAATGAACCGAGCAGATACGGGGCAGACGTGTGTTATTTCGTGGGTGTTATGGGTTGAGATGTATACATGCTACAGCAGCTATAATACACACCAAGGGCATCAACAAACAAATTTACCTTCCATTTCCCGGGTGACAGTGCTGTAGTGCATTTTAAAGGAACTGTGGTTGTGCAGGTCTGGCTTGTCCAGGCCGGTGCCTTGTTTGTCAAACGCTGCGTTTCCTGCTTGCTCTGCAGCCGAAATCAGAGAGGCAATACTGAAAGCATTTGCCTTTGGAGAGAGGGGACCGCCGTCGTCCATAGGCGAGGGATCGAGTCGGGAAAAGCCGTCCCACCTCCTCCTCCTCCTCCGCTTTCCAACCGCGCAGAAAGCAGGAGAAGGCTGCGCACAATAGAGAGGAACATGCGCCAAAATGGGGTTTTCACATTCCGCCACCGGTGCTCCTTGGGTGCGGGAGTTTGGCGAGCTGGAGAGACTGCTCTGAAAGTATTCCCACGGCTATTTTGAAGACGCGAAAACCTGTCCGCTGCTCAGATTCATTTGATCAACCAGCAAAACTTGTCCTTTGGTATCAAAACATGGTTCATCCGCGCACAGAGAGAGAGAGAGAGAGAGAGAGCTTCCCTTGTTTCCCCTCCAGTCGGTGGCGGGGTGGTGTCATCTGAGTCCTGCCTTGAGGAGAAGCTACTACTGCTGCGAGAATGTCAAAAGTGAGAGAGATCCACGCCTCCCTTGCACTAGTAGGAAAAAAGTGTGTGCGCTCTGCACTGGATGTTTTATTTCAATAAGACCTTGTCAGTCATTTGAATTCAACTCCAACGTCATTGCAATGTCCGGCTTCAAAGTGCGCCACTTTTCCAGTAAATTATAGGCCTATATATGCTTGTGCGTGTTTTAGCTGTCCGAGCCCAGATAGCGCTGCTCCGTCCTCGAGCTTGCCTGGAACATCAGGCTCTGCACTGCAAAAAATGTCCATCTGAGCGAGTCATATGGGGGAGGATGGAGTCTTAAAATCTGGTTTTCCATAAAGCAAGAGAAGAAAACAGGCATCGAGGCTAGATAATTCCATTTGTTTCCAATATACATATTTGGAGTTGTTTTTCTTTTTCTTGAATCAAGTATGTTGAAATAAGCCAGGTCACTCCACTATAAGGGAATGGTACTTAATTCAAGTAATAATAATTAAAAAAAAGATCTTGACACTAGTGGAACTGAATTGGAAGCAAGTATCTCACCACATTAGCAGATTTTTTTTCACCTGTTCCACGAAAAATTAGATTTTCAGAGTACATACTGGACTAAATGGCTTGCTAAGGTGGATATTTTTTGCAGTGGGTCTCATCGGAAAGTGAACTTGACTATTGGTGCTGAAATATCACTCATCGCAGCTGTATTCACATAAGCTGAACAATTGTTTTACTCGTGTATACCATCCATCCGTGCGTCCATGCAATCACCTATTTGTCCGTTGCATCATTTATTTTTGAGTACAGCCCTCTAAGACACTTTTTTCCAAAGCAGTAAAGTCACATGTGTAGGACTGCAGCGGGCCTGAAATGAAACCCCAAGCAAAATCCTTCTTTGTGCGTCATTTCACGCAATTTTATCTCAGATTTACGCAGCCTTTCGCATATCAAACCTTATTCCTCACAAAGACGCACAGAAACTTTGCCAAGCGCCGAGCGCCGGTCAGTAAACAGAGCGAGAGAATAAACACACACGGCGGCTCAGTAAGGCCAGAGCTGGACTTGACCTCTCCGCCTTGCGCCTCCAGTATCGCCTTTGGTTCTCAGCTTATCGAGGTTCAGCATTAATGAAGCAGCAACCAAAGATGTGTTTTGTTGGAGCTGCTGCGATAGCGGCCGGATTGAGTCTAATTTACACTGGAGCCATTGAATAAAGTGTGAAGGCAGCAGCGGGGTACTAATGGGATAAAGCAGTTAGAGGATTAGCCCTATTTGTTTTGGATGTTTCTCTGTAGGAGCCAATGAGCATAAATAAACTACCGCTGCAACGTGTTGTTTTTGGCAAATATTTTGACACATGGATAGATAGATAGATAGATAGATAGATATATAGATAGATAGATAGATAGATAGATAGATAGATAGATAGATAGATAGATAGATATGTAGATAGATAGATAGATAGATGAAAATAACACATTGGAAAAGATTAATTCCAATTTACGCACGATCCCAGTCTCAACCCAAACTCACAAACTGACAGTACTCCATTCACTCCTGTTTATTTATGAAGTGGGAAACTCATCACGCATGGCGCGGTCTAAAGCATCGCCAAAGATCATGTATTCCGCCCAGTGTGTCCCGGCCTTTCTTTTTTTTTTTATCAGATGATGCCATTGATACCGGCTCACTTCATCATTGCCAAGTCGGAAGCCTCCTTTGTAAATACTCAGGTGATAACAGACAAAATACAGGAGCAGATCAAAATGGGAAGAGACTGTGTTGGAATTCGCTCGCAGGCCTCAGCAGCGGCCAAAGCACAGCGGAGGCATTCAATCGTGCATTTACAAGACTAGTGTATGTTTTGTGTATAGTGTGTATTTTTTTAATGAAAAGACTAACTCAGGTGAAATTTTAGGAGGAAGAAATATACACGATTAACAACGGGCTACAGTTTAATTTCCTATAAGAATAACATATAAAATTAACATAAGGTACGATAAGGTCACTGTAAATTCACTAAGTACCACCGAGACACTGTAAGATCCTATAGGAATATTATAAGAATACTATAGTGAATTTTCGTTAAAGTTATCATAAACTGAGATGAGAAATTAAAGAACCTTCTGAGGAACCCAAATCCCTCCCGAAATATTATAAGAATATTATAGTGATACTCTAGGATATCATACAGTATACAGTACGATGAAGTCACCGTTGAGTGCCACACTATAAGTCCCTATTGGAATATTATTGGAATATTACATGTTATTATTTTATATATTATATACAGGTGTTTGCAGATCTGAATCCTCCTACAATAAGCCTTCACCCATGCGTAAAAGTGACCACACTAATCAATAGTAGTCAATTTTAGATGGATACTATATAAATATCACAGCAAGTCCCTACAGGAATATGATAGGAATATTATAGTGATACCATAGGAGATAAAACTACCATAAAGTACAACAAGGTCACTGTAAACTCACTATAAAGTAGGCACAGACGTTCCTGTAGGAATATTATAGGAACATCATATCATCACAGGAATATGATTTTTCGTTGGGGTTCAAGCAGCTATAATACGAGCAACAAGGAAATGTCTCCCTGCCCATTTTTTGTAGTTCTGACTGTCTGATCATTTAAACATTTTCTCATAGTTTCCTATGGCCGTGCGCCTTCTAATGCGCATTGGCTTCCTTATTGTGCGCCCTAAAGGAAAATTATCCTCTCTTTTGCATGTATATGGCTGCCTAAAGCCTGTCCTACAGACTGTAACGCATGGCCCAGACTTAACAACGAGACAAAGTGGCCTTAGTGTGCGAACAACGTTTACTGACTGGAGGAGGATACAGGCCTAAACACAGGCTGCACCGTTTATACATGTGTCCGATGACTGATGGACACAGAGACATATAATCACATTTCTCTGCTGCTCCATGGTCAACATAAAATTAGAATATTGTATGAAAAGTCGAATCTTTTTTATTTGAAATCTGATGTTGAAATTGTTAACTTATTTACCATGTGGCCAATAAGGGAAATCGAGACTTTTGAATACTGTAACAAAGTATTTAAGTGATTTGAAAATTGGAGGCCCTGATAGTCCAACTCACCCTGGAGGGGAAACTAGGCTTTGATTTTGTGATGTCAGGCTTTCAAACTGTTTTTCAATAAGATACTGGCGAGCAGAAGTCTTTTTAAATTGATACAATGGAGCATTTTGGTGTGAATTTCCACGAGACCATCCTTCATGAAACAGGCCTATAAATTCAAGACTTACACACCTACATAGAGCTAGATTATAGCGCCTAGTCATAGCTATAGCGGCCCGAATGACATTTCCTTTTTCTTACATCGACAATATCCCATGAGATTTTATATATTTCGTTATTTCATGTTATTTATTAGTGCATCCACAAAAAACTCATTTGCTGTGATCAATAACAGAGCATAAAATGAAAAGTCTTTCATTCAGCTTTACTGGTTTCAGTTTAGTAGTGATCGTGCATTAGCCCAGTAATCCGTGATAATACTTATTGAATTTTACAGACTTTGGATAAGAAAAAGTAAATATGTTGGGTATTGAATATGTTTCTGAGTTCTAGGACAACAGGGGAATATTATTCGCCCCGTCATGCGTCAACTTCTATTTTCTAATTTATTTATTTTACAATATACCTTATTATTGTTACAGAATTGAAATGGTCGTTTTGTCTCCAAAAGGCACAATGAGACTTTATATTAGTTTAAATGACAGGACACCGTGCAAAAATGAGTGTGGGCCCAATAGAAGGCAAATCAGTGGAGTTCAGTGCCATTTGGTGTGCGCTTTTACGCACTAAATGAGTGTATATACTATCATTTTTTTCTTTTTGTGAGGTTTGTGAAGTAAAAAAAACAAAGTAGCCTAATTCATCTCCCGGATTGTAATTTTTTCTCACTAAAACTAGTTTTTACACATTTTGAATTATTAGTGACACCGATTAGAGCCTCTCACAGCCTGTTTTATGCCCGTTATTTGTCTTTTACAGGAGAGCCTGAGGTTCCTGTGCTTCCTTATTTAGGAAAGGCCTGTGTGGTCCTGTGTGTCCTGTTGTGGTAACATGATAAATCACTAAACCAAAGACTCCCGCCCATGCCTCATTAAATAGCATAGATCTCGTAAATGTCAAGGCATGGTCTCTGCTATTTTTGTGTTATTATTAAACATATAGATGTGATTAGGTCATCGGTATATCTGGGGAGACCTGTGGGCTCTCTCTCTCTTTCACAGATAAAACACCATAAAACCTGCTGTGATTTTTTTTTCTTAGTGCATTTTGCTTCTCCAGTCTTAAACTTATATATAATAATATATTAATACATTAATTACACTTTCAGATCAATTAACGGATAATAAATCATAGGTTTATCCACTGATCATAAAACAATGATTTTCACATTCACATTGCGTGACTGAGGCTGTAGGGACCGAGGCGGCGCACTCCACGTATAAAACCCTATCCTATCTAAATATTAGTCTAAATCCCTGAATAAGAAGGGGAGGAAGTGAGCAGTTGACCGCTGACAGCTGAGGGCCCGGGGTGTCCCCTCTCTCCGCAGGGCTTTGGGAAACGCGCGGATATGCCCAGGGATGTGGGGGTAAATAATCCAAAAGGTGGCTGAACTGTAGGAGCTCCAGTCGGTGATCACTATGAGGCAAAACAACCACCATTACAAACTAAAATCAATTCTATATTCAAAAATTATTAGTTTTTTGTTAAAAGACCCCATCCTGACATGACTTAGATCCATTTGATGCTATACTTACTATGATATATAGCCTACAATATGAATATACATCATAAACATTTATATCAGCCTTAAAAGGTGCCAACTCTATTCTGAAAATTAAAATGTGTTTAAAGTGAGTTTAGATGGTTAAAAGTTGCCTTTCCTATACTTTAAAAAATACAAGAGCTGCAAGTCTGTTAGAAGTCATGCTGGTTCTTTACGCAGGATATGCAGTAAAATTACATAGTCTGCTATATTGTTAAGATTCTCTAACTGCTCATTTCAATTTATTATAAACTTAACGAAAACTCCATATAGTATTCTATTGGGCCTATATTCCTATAGTGATTTATAGTTTTTCTATGATAGCCTACTCAATCGTGAGTCTATAATGAGCTTATTGTATTTCATCATGTTTTTTTCTCCTATACGGTATCTCTATATATTCCTATAGAGACTTGAAGTTTTGCTGTGATATTTGTATGGTATCCTTCTAAAATCTCTTATAGAATTACTATAGTTTTTTGTCGTAAGGATCGACGAGGATAGGTGATAGAAACATTTTAATTGTGCTTCTGAACGAATGTTCCAAAAAAAACGAAATTTCACCAATTTTAAAAAGACGCCTTTTCGCAGGTGCAAGCAGTCTGCTGTCCTCAGCGTTGCACCAGTTGGGAAGTTTGTCGGTCGGTTAAATCTGTGAATGCTTTCATTCACTCCTCACAGTAAAACAAATACACCCCCTTCCCCAAAACGAAGCTTCAACTTCAGCGCAAAATAAATCCTAATTGCAGTTTTCAATAAAAACGTCTAAACATTTTACCACAATGATGAATATTTGTTCGATGTCTATCATTATTTGTTTTCCCTTATCGTAATTTAGATATTATTTCTGTGATCTGTCATTAAGTGGTTAGCTGGACATTTTCAGGCCTTTTTCCGTGGAGATGGTCGGTTTCCATGCAGATATAATGATGCACTTTTTGCAAATTGCTGGTCGAATGGTCTACTATTAAATGCAAATACGCATACTGATGTGGAAAAACCTGTGGGATAATTACAGCATACATTGAGTGCGTGTGTTTGTGTGCGCGCGTGCGTGTGTGTGTGGGAGTAGATCGAAAACACTGATGTTTGTTGAGTTTGCTTTTCAAGTTGTGTTACAGGTGTTTGCAGATCCTCCTACAATAACGTTTCACTCATGCGTAAAGGTGACCACACTATAGTAATCCTATAGTCAATTTTAGATGTATACTATACAAATATCTCTGCAAAACTACAAGTCCCTACAGGCATATGATAGGAATATTATAGTGATTATTATAGGGATGCCATAGGAGGTTAAAAGAAATACCATAAAGTAGGAGAAGACCACTGAAAACTCACTATTGAATACCACAGACTAACAATATTAGAGGAATATTATACTGACAGGTGGTCCAGCCTATAGGTGATCTTTGGTGTCAATTATATTCCATACTGGGGAGATGTATTCATGTATTGACTCTTCTATAGGCCTATAGAATAAAATAATAATATAACAACTCACAGATATTAAAGGGAATGTCTCTTTCTGACTATTTCCAGAAAAAACCTGACGACATTTCCTTGTTGGCATATAGATGTCGCTTTCCTGTTCAGCCCTGCTCTCTTTGTATTTTGGGGGTCATCATAAAAGGACATGTGCATAAAAACACAATGGAAATGAACACAATGGCCGACCAAAGGTGAAAATCATTATTCCCCAGCGTCTGTCCGGCGGCAAATTCCAACACAGATTCCCACACAAATAAATTATGGAAAGAAACACGGGCTTATAGACTTAACATTTCAGTTTTATTAATGTAGGAAAGCATACAGGAAGTAGAAGACGTATAGGACCCGTAATTGTGTCATCAAAATGAGAAATTGCCAAGGTTAATCTTTTAGAAACTCGACAGATATTGGACTATTGTGTTTTTTAACGGTTACAGGAAACTTCTGAAACTTCTTTTGCTTAGTTTTTATAGTCAACATGTGGAAATGAAAGTGAAATATGACAACCGGTGCCCTCTCATTCGCATTTTGTAGCTCTGTGATGAAGCATACTGTACGTTTCCTGCTCCAAACCCAGTTCCTCCACCGAGTCTTTATGGCTTCTGAGGTTTGACGACTTCCCTCCCTGCGTACCTGGGCTGTCTGTCCGAGCTGCCGCCGAGCCAGAAAGACAGAGAGACATCATTTTCACTCTCTCCCTCCTCCTCCTCAGTTGTCTGGGAAGATGTGTGCCACCACTGTTTGTTTATTTTGGGTAGGAAGGTCTCCTCTCCACATGTCTTTACGGAGTTAACAAATATAGGCCTGACAGCTGCCAACTGTGCCCTTCAACACGTCTGTGCAGCCCGGCCGGGGCGGGCCGGCCTCAGGACTCTCCTCTCTGCTCAGACCCAGAAAACCTAAAGCGCCGCTATAAGAGAGAGAGATAGAGGTGTAGGGAGTTATCATCCAACTAAACATGTGGAATAAGATACAGCCTAAACCTTTGTAGCATGGAAAACACCTCGTTTTAAGAGCCTGCTGCTCACTTGATGCTTATAATCATGAAGGTGTATTGCTTTTCATCAGTGCATTGGTGTTATAGTGTAAAAATGGCAATGTATGCATGTGTCTGTGTGTATGGGTGGTGGTGTTGCACCTCTACAGTAACAGGTAGATGTGAATTTTCCTTCACAAACTGTCAGCGGTGTTCGTTAAGTTAGAATTTCTGAATTTCTCATGGAGCTACAGAGAGACAGAGAGAGTAAAAACAGCTTGGAATGTCTGCATGGGAGTTGGTGGGGGGCGGGGGGGCGGGGGGGGCGGGGGGGGGGGTCAGATCCCTTTTCAAAATCACTCCTTCTCTTTCCCTCCCACCTTTGTTTTAAAACTGGGGAAGCTTTTAGCTTTTGAAAAGTATCCTTTTCCTATCTGTGGCGGAGCGGCCCCACTCGTCATCACCTCGCCTCTCCCCGCAGTCCTGTTGGAGCGCCGGTAAAATAGCTGGCATTCCTGCCACAAAGAACCGATGATGTGGGCCCCCGGGAGCCTCCGCCATCTTCCCCCAAATTAATTAAGGCCTTTCTTCTCCCCCGAGCGGGATCCGCGGCCTTTGTCTCCTCTAATACGTCTTAAGCCCGGTATTAAATGCGAGGGCAGAGTCGGCGCTCGTTATAAATCTGTCACTGCCTGCTTGGCTCTCCTGGGCCAGGCCCGCGCGAGCCCAGCTGGGCTTCGGCGCGGCGGAGGAGCCATCCTCCAGTCTTGGGGTCTGGGTCCTTATCTGCCGGCCTTCCCTGCTCCCCGCTGGCTTGGTATTTATTTGAATATGAGAAGGCCTGCTTGTTGTTTCTGGCAGAGGGGGGCTCCAGGCTGAGACACTGGAAGCTCGACTCCCCCGCCCCCCCCCCCCCTCTCGACCCCCCCCCCACCAGTCCTTCCATCCCTCCATCTCCAGATCCCCTCGCTCCATCCATCCCTCCCCAGCCATCCCGCCTTGTTCACTCTTCACCAGCCACGGCCTCTGCTTTCATGAACTTGAACCACAGCCCGTCTCTGCAGACCCCTAGTCGAAGGCCGTTACAGACAGGCCCGCTGTGCATGTGCGAGAGTGTGTGTGTGTGTGTGTGCGTCCCACTTAACTGCTTTCCCTCCCTAGCTGTGATTAATAAGGCCGTTTCAATGGTGTCATGTCCAAAGCCGGTGGGGTGGCCAAAGTCTGCTCCTTTCCATCCAAAAAACTCGGTTGAGTGAATATTTCCTTTAAAGTCACTCCAGTCTCTAAATGCACCTTTCAGGACCCTGATCCTGTTCCTCCCTCTCTTCCTCTTCCTCCTCCTTCTCATTTTCTGGCTCGCCGCTCCGTCCCCTCGGGCCCCGTCCGTGGGCAGGCTCAGACCCCGAGGGAAGGGAAGCCGACGACTCCTCCAATCCGCCCCCGAGTGTGAAACGCCGAGTGGTGTTCACCGGCGGATTTGAACGTGGCGAATCGTTCTGTGGCGGCGGGACGGGGATCGCTCCTTACCAGGGGCAGGAAGGGGATAACATGTCCATTAGTGGGGCCCCCACACCGACCCCAGACAGTGAAATTAGGGGATCAGAGGCGTGCAGAGATTTGACCTTGAGGAATGCCAACACCACACCCACGGGCTGGAAAGGCACAGCGGAGGAGACAGGAAAATGAGCTACAATATGGCTTTTTGTTTGGGCGTACAGGAGATTTGGGTAGAGGGGGAAATATCGGGCTTTCCTGCGCTCCTCTTCCACGCCGGCCTGAGATGAAGGAGCAGGAAGTCACATGGGAGGTAAACAATGTGGAGAATGGGGCCGATACCAAGTACTGGAATTTACACCCCCTCGTCCCCATCGGTGTGGCCCCGGGCCAGCCGATAATGGACGTGGCGCCCACCAAAACACCCCGCTTCCATGTTGCACATATTTCCCCGCCTTGCAAAATGTTTACATTCGGCAAGCCTCAGTGTAGAATGTCCAGGACATTTGAGTTGTGCGTGGTTTTGCTTGGATCAGCCATATCTCAGGTCTTCGGCTGCGGTTCAGGTCACAGATCTCGCTCTGTGCTTCTTGTCACTCAGTCGGACGGGGAATCTGTCGAAAGCCGCCTCCGCCAATCAGAGCAAGCGCTGGGCTGTCCGATACTGATTACAGCGATTCATCATGTCAGGCGCTCCCTGCCGCCACATGTTTGTTTTGATCTCTTCCCCACCGGCGCGGTGACAGTGAAAGATGAGGGACCATGTGTCCGGGCCGGCACCGTGCCACGGAAACCTGCAGCAGCAGAAGCAGTCCCGGGTCCCAGCATGGAGCTCCGTCGCCAGGCCCAGAGCCCCAGCCCGGAGCTCCGTGTCGGGCCTCGGCGAGAGCGAGCTCGGCGGGGCGTGGGGGTGATCTGGCCGGCTGGCTAATTGCAGGCCCAAAAGTGTAACATTAGGTGATGGGGGGATTAAGGCATGTTGACTTGTGTTCACTCGGGGGGCTAAACTGACACTCAGTTCCCCCAGAGCGGACAGTTCCTGAAACCCCCCGGAGTTGGCTGGGGGGTCTGGGTCACATTAAGGGGGTACTGTGTGGCCCGCTAAGGCAGACCACATGACCAGCTCCTCTAAAACAAGCACTGCTGTGTCCATAATGTCAAACACTTCCTCCATCTGCATCCATTAGCCGGCTCTTGTGGCGGCGAGGAACATTTGAGAGCCGAAGGAAAACAAAGGATCCAGAGATTACATGCCCCATGTATAATGAAAAAGTTCCCTCGCCTATTGTGAGTCAGCCGCACAATTTACTCAAGGAATCTATTCATTTTGGAGTTATTGATAAGCTCTTTTGTTTGCATAGAGTGGGATTTTTTTTTTAGAGTTGGAAATGAAATAGAGGAATATTTGATTATATTGTTCTTGACAGAATTTACAAAACGCAATCAAGAATTTTTGTTAATTTAAAAGTGTTAATTTCAGTAAAAGTGACAATTTCAGATTGTGGCTACATCTAAAGGTGCTGTTTACAGCCCTGTATTCATTTGATGAGAATTCTTACCAAGTTTTACTGTCACATTACTTTTTTAAATTTCATTTTTAAAAATAATTTTTCATAAAAATGTTTTTTTTTCAGTAGGCCTGCAGAAAAATATATATTATTGGAATTATATGTGGTACATGTGTTAAAATATGATTATTTTGATTAAAATATTTAATCAATTGACATCAATTCCACATCATTTGATATTTAGGTTTCTTAATTGTGTTTTGAAATTATCAGAAAACTTACTATACTTTGAGAGTTGTTTTCCATGCATTTTTTATTTAATAAGCTATATTTTTATATATAATGCAAAAGAAATACTGATTAAAAAATAGACTTACCTGTAATTTGGTATTGCCTAGCTGAACAAAGGGAAATTCACTTCACATTAATAACAAAAAACTGAATTCCTGAACTCAACTGAATTAATTTGTAACTAAAAAGCAGATCAAATTCCTACACATTTTCTGGAGTAATAACTATAACTACTTTATAACACAAAACATCAAAACATATAACAGTGGAAAGAGGAATTACTTGTATAAAACTAGTACAAAGTATACCTACATATAAACATATACAACATTCAGCCATGGGACTAAATCACATTATTAAGATATATATATATAAATGATGAAATAAATCCAAGTTCAACACTAAATTTATGCAATTTGTGTCAAATAAAGAAATATCTGAATGACAATCAGGACATAATGTTGATATTTTGTATTGTGTAATCAAAGGGAAGATCTGGCTTCCTACAAATAGAATGCGTGTGCAAAAACGTTTTACTAGGAAACACGGATGAACTATGATGCAAAATCCTGATTACATCATTTTCAGTCATTATTAAGCCATTATTCATCAGATAGACGTCTTGACAAGCTTTAGAAAAGACACTGAATGGGTTGTGCTAGAGTGTTGCATTCAGGTTACAATATATTCATCACCACTCTTCTCACATAAAGAAGTCAGTAGACACACTTCCTCTCTCTCTGTGTCATCTGACTAATATTCACCAGGCTAGGTTTGTTGCTGGTCACAATTTCCATGAATGATGTGTCTCCCATTGTTATGAATGCCTTTATTTTTATTGCTGTTGTCCTACCTCACCCGTTCTTTCATATAGGTATTTCAGAGGCCCCCATCTTCCTCTCCTGCACTGTAAAATATGGGTGGACCCTCTGACAGATGAACCGAGCAGCACAGACAGGCAGAAATCCTTCTCGGTCATGCGTGTTGTAGCAACCTCCCATGTGGCCCAAGCAGAGACGGCCTAAACACTGGAGTGAATTGGGTTGGAGAAAAAAAAAAAAAAAAAAAAAAAGCCCCTGTGTTTGGGTCTGATTTCTCAGCTCATTAATCTTGACTGTATTCTTACAGTGTGTCTCGCAGGCTGGCATATTTTCAGCCGGCCTGAATGTAATGATATTTATTAGAACATGTCCTCGCTTGCTGTGTGTCTCTTACCGTATCTGACATGGTTGTCCTGGATACCGAGTTGTGTTTACATATGACTAAGAGGAAGGGGGTTGGACATCAGCATTTTTCACTTTTTTTCTTTTTCTTTTTTGAAGCTGCTTTTTTTTTTTTTTTTTACAGTTATTTAATATTTATTCAATCTAGTAGTCCTGTTGAAAATCCTGACCTGCGTGAGAAAGCAGCATCATGACAAACATTAAAGTTGTAGAGGAACAACAATGCACATAAGCAAATATACAAGAAAAAGAAAAGTAAATGCAAAGTCAGAATTCATTTTGCGCATACATATCATATGAATGCATAAAAGCCTTTAGTGTAATGTGCACAGGCTAAACAAGGTATAGCCAGCTCCTTATTGAGTTTGTCTCAAGATAGTATTCTCTTCTATAATTATGAGAGATGGTATTTCCAAAGCAACCAATGTGATTTATATGTGATCACTAGCTGTTATAAATGTCATTATGTATTTTGGCACAGGTCACATTATTACAATCAGGGGACAGTATGGCATAAACAGTACAAAGCACATGTGATGCATACATGTGCAGTTAATACAATTTATGAAATCATGTTCCAATCTGTATTTATTGTCCAAAAACCCAACAGTTCTCCCCGGGTTGTGAATAGAAATCTCTGCCTTTCTTGCTTCCATTTTAACTTCACTGTTGATCCATGCTGAGCGCTGTGCGGCAGGTAAGGGGAGAGTTGGGCTGGACGTCCAGAGTGTGTGTGGATGTGTGTGTGTGTGTGTCTGCTGCAGGCCTTGGAAAAAGCTGTAGCTCCCCTGTGTGGTTTTCTGGTGTAAGAGCACCTGGCACCGCAGGGGGAGAGGTGGGCATTTGGGTATCAGGAGAGACTGTAACCTGTGCAGCTCCACCGGCGCAGCAAGGCACTGACACCGCCAGCCAGGGTCAGGGGGTTTGAGTCCCACTGGCGCCACCTATATTCACGTACACATGTATGCGCTTCCTATGCTGTAACGTACCTGGAGGAAAGCATCCAGCAAATTGTATTATGTTGTTTCAGAAACATTGCTGCAGTGCCTTGAGAATCCAATACCTCTCTCTGCACTGAGTTAATATGCAGATAGCAGAGGTGAAGAATCAATCAGATGTGTTTTCCCCTTCATGTTTAACCCTCAGCCTGTGATCCTGCTGTTGAAAAGATACCTAGAGAATCACACACACACACACACACACACACACTTCTCTCATGTCCATCTCCTCTCACAGGAATTACTGGGGGTGTAAACAATTACTCAAATTCTTGTTGCCAATATCCACGTCTAACAAGTTCTTTTCTTTTTTTAACCAGTGTCACATATACACACTCCTCCACACACACACACACACACTGACACACACGCCCACACAAGCAGGAATGAATATGCATGTGCACGTGGAAGCTGAAATACTTTCTCACACACACACACACACACACAGAGTTATTTGGCTAGAGGCTCTTTGGTTCAAGTTGATGTTTAGGGTGAGCTGTGGTGTTGCTCGGCTTCAGAGGCCTAATGCAGGATCAGGTGTCTCCGTCCATATCAGGTGCCTGGGTGGAGTGGAAGGGGCTTGAGATGGCATGTGCCCTCTCTGGACACTGGCCACTTCACCCCCCCCCCCCCCCCCCCCCCCCCCCCCTCCCCCCCCCCCCCCCTCCCCCCAAACCAAAATATTTACCTGACACGTCTCCGTGGGTGGCGGCCCATCTAAAGAAACATAGACACAAACACACACACACACATACACATTCATGGATTCAGGCGCACAGGCATACACACTAGGAAATGTGCTTTTGAAGGCTGATACCGATATTGTTGTGGATCGAAGCATGTCGCTAATCAATACTTTGTGCGATCAGTGTAGTATTGATCAATTATTCTCATAATATCAGGGATGGACAACAGCGAAATCCCGTCTTTAATGAAAGGCCAATATCTCCACTATATATCAGTGTAACGTAATACACACACACACACACTTTCACACACACACATGCGCACACACCCACGCACACAAAGCCATTCCCGCGTCAGGCCTCATTGCTGTCGGCACTTTGATGTTGCCGCCGGCCTGTTTACTGATGCAAATTAGCCGGTGGCCGGCCTGCAGAGGAGCAGCGAGCGTGGAAGTCTTCTTGGGTGGTGGGTCCTCCACCCCCACCCCCACCCCCACCCCCACTGTCCCAGTGAAGGAATGCTCTCAGCCGGGCTCACCTGGGAGAAAGGGCTGGGTCAGGCCACCGGGGGCCAGAGTGGACCTCGGAGGTGTTGAAACTACACTGCCTGGCTTGGTGTAATTGTGGAATTCATCTTTTTTCATACTTTCATTCATACATTTCTACTTAATATGTTCTCACCCCCCTTTTGCAGTATTCTTATTTAGTATATTCCGCTTTTCTTTGCTGTATCCTATTACTATTTTGCTGCTGCAGCAACCCAGTTTCCCCTCAGGGATCATTAAAGTTTTATCTTATCTTCTTTGAACATATGATTTACTAACAGTATATGAGGCAAGGTGGTCATGAAAGCTTGAAGATAACCTAATATAACCTCTTAAAGGCATGCTGCGAATTGTATCAACAGCTCAGTCAACCACACTGAGAGAGAAAAATGATTTTCAATTCAGTTTATCTAGACAACATCAAAACAGACAGTGGGGCGGACAGCGTTTCTACAACAGATACCAATCTGCAGATTTAGATTGGGGCTTTAAGCCAAGAACTGATTCTGTTTTATAACCTTTACACTGGGAGAGCTTGCTGAACATGGATACTCTTTTTCAGCAATGCCCTGCTACACATATTTACTTATCTTGTAGCAAGTAATGATGTAATAACTGTCGAATAATGTAATAACTTGTCAAAATGTCAAAATTCCCTCTCAATGGGTCAAAAATGGAATAAAATCTGTTAATGCCATAAACTGCAAAGTAATATAACATCTTCAGACTGATAATGTCATGGTTTTAAAAGGTTACACTCATCACAATGTAATAATTTCTGGTTAATTTAATAAAGTTTATTACAGTTTTGACTCATTGAGAGAGGCATTTTATTACATTTTCTCGAGTTATTACATTTTCTGGCTGTTATTACATTATCAGATGCTAAACCTATGAAGGAACTTATGTTTTGGAATACAACATTGAAACATTGTTATGCATTATGTAGGTACTGTGTTCTGACTCTGTGGTTCTGCCGAGGAGAAACAGGAAATAGGAACGAGCTTAATACTGGGACAGAAATAACAAATAACAAGAGTAAACAGGGCTGAGTCCACTGGGATCCCTGCTCCAGCTTTCAATGGTGAGAACGCCTAAATCCACCTTTTCCCACTTACTGACCCAAGGATCCTGCAGCCGCCTTCAGCTGCATTGTGTGTGTATTTATGCATGTATGTGTTGTGTGTGTGCTTGTACGCGTATGGATTTGCATGTGTGAATGATGAAAGCAACTATATTTGTGCATGCACATGTTTTGTGTTAGGCTACCCCTTTTCTGATCATAGTGTGTGTGTGTGTGTGTGTGTGCGTGTGTGTGTGTGTGCAGCTGTTTTGCGATGGAAAAGCAGGCTGGCACTCAGTTGAAACGTTTGCAAATCCGAAATTACTCATGTACTGGATGTTGGGCTTATTCAGGGGGATTTCTGTGTTTTGGATCCAGGATGAGCTCAACATACATCAGAGGTTTCTTCTCAGTATCTTTGGTGCACACGCACGCACACAAACACACACACACACACACACACACACACACACAGAGAAAGAGACGATGGCTGCTAGAGTGCCAGTCCAGTTGTTAGCTTTCTGTTGCCACTCTCTCTCTCTCTCTCTCTCTCTCTCTCTCTCTCTCTCTCTCTCTCTCTCTCTCTCTCTCTCTCTCTCACTCTTACACACACACACTGTATGATCAGACAGCCATGCAGTGAAGGTTTCTGCATCTGCATGAGTGTGTGTGAGAGTGGGGGAGAGTTTGCTTTGAAGCCAGGTCATTACTGTGGATGGGGATTATCTGCCCCCCACTCCCACCCCCCTACTACTACTGCCACCCCCGTCACCCCCCAACAGCTTGTGACAGCCGTCAGTGTCAGTCACTTAGTGTAGTGTAGTGTGTGTGTGTGTGTGTGTGTGCAGGGTTGCTGTTTGCATTGGGGTGGGCAGAGTAAACAGGGTTCAGGTTACCTCTGAAGGCTTTTCCATATCACTCATTCCAATTTAAATGTGGAAAAATATCACATGGGTGACAGGAGAGTACATTGCTTGGTAGCTCTAGATCCGTATAGCTTTCAAGTACAAAGAGGTCAGTTCACATGTTGCCCTGTGATGAAACTCCACATGTTGTGTGGGCCTTTTCATGGTTTTGATATGTTCTTGTAACGATCCCTTCATATTTGAAAATCTGAGACATTAGTTCACATTTGCCTCTCTGTACTTTTCTCAAATTGATTCATAATGTGCACACACACACACACAGTCCTGTTCTAAACACCCGGTGTCTGGTAGATCTTTCCTGGGAAAAATCCTCTGGTCCACAGGAAGTCATGTGATCTACATTTCCAGCAGCAGCAGAAGCAGATTGTTTGGAATAAACTGGGTAGTCAGCATGAGCAGCAATAGCCGCCATGGCTGAACAGACAAAGAGAAGAGCGCCACCTACAGAAACTCAAACTGCATCAACAGAAAATCCAGGGAAAAAGACGTCACAGTGCTGGACACACTGTTTGATTGACAGCTGATCTCTGGGAAGAGCAGTGCAGAAACACCACAGCAATGAGCGCTGAGCACCAAAGATGGAGACACAATAAAAAACAAACAAATGAGGAACTCGAGGATTATATCTTTAAATGCTATATATTGGAGTGTGACCATTCATTCAGTTACATATAGCAGAGGTTGTGTACTTTCAGGGGAAGTGTCAAATCGGTGCTCCAACTGATGTGGATTAGCTAAGAAAAGAGAATTTCCTCATGGGGATCAATGATGGATTGCATTACATTACACTGCCTTTCCAAAAAAAGATAAGTCTGCCTATTGATTTATTCATGAGGTGACAACTCAGAGAACAATTTGTGTCGAAATACACCAAGTTTTCCCAGTTTTTAAAAAGAGAAAGATGCTGCATCAAAAATAGTTTATTTGAAAATAGTTAATATGCTGAGCTATAACTGCCTGCATGACCATTCTAAAACCATTGCGAACTTGAAAATGTGTCTCAGAAATGAATGGGAATATAGAGTCAGAAACCAACTGCATAGTGCTATTAAATTTGAACATGAAATATACAGTATACAATATATAGTAGTAAAATATGCAGAATAAAGAACAGAGGACGAAGAACTCACAGGTCCACTGCTCTTGGGCAACAATGGTTGGGAACAGCTGATTGTGTTTCTGAACGTATGACTTAGATAGATGTTCACACACACACACACACACGCACACACACACACACACACACACACACACACACACACACAGGTATGAACCCCATCACCTCTGTGCTCTGTGATTATCAGTAGGACACCTGTGAGTATAGGGGCGTGTTAGTGACACACACACATGCACACACATAAATACCTTCATACACACACACAAACACACATACCCGTGCGTGCATACAAACACACGCACACACACACATTCACACTCATGCATGCTGACAGCCTGCAGTGCTCGGCCTGGCTGTGTAATGACATTCCTGAGCACTCACTGCTGGAGAGACTTGGGGTTTGTGCGTGTGTTTGTGTGTGTGTGTGTGTGTGTGTGTGTGTGTGTGTAATATATGTAATTACAGTTTTCCAATTACACAATGATGTGTAGAGGAAAGCTATTGTTCAGATGTGCATGTTGACAGAAAGATCAACAATCTGGAAAGAGAGGACTCCCCTTCAGCACCCACTCATTTCCACTTAGTCAGATCTTCTGGTTAGGATTAGCCGATATTGGCCTTTTATTAAAAATAAGATGATATCATGAGTCACTGTCATCTGTCATATGATGCAATTTCTTTGATTACATATTTTCTAATTGATGAATATTACACTGGATGTCAATTTCTGATTATCTGAGCTTCTTCTTATTTCACTCTCCTCTTCTCACTCTGTCTCTATCTTTCCCATTCTCCCCCTCTGTTTCCCTCTTTCTCTCTCTCTGTCTCTCTCTCTTTCTCTTTCTATCCGTCTCCCTCCCACCTCCCCTCTCTCTCTCTCCCCCCCCCCCGCCCCTCTCAGTTGATTTATCCCCTGTTCTGTTTTCCCTGGACCACATGGCCCGGCAGTTTGCCCTAGCCTCACTCATCCAGAACCGATGTCATTCAGATCCAGTTAAATAAATGGCCCTATAAATTTCCTCCAATAATAAGCCTGGGTGCTGCTGGAATGTGTGGCGGCTCGTTGGGGACGGGACAGGACGGGGCAGCGGGTGGGGGAGTGGAGGGGGAGTGTGAGTGTGTGTGTGTGTGTGTTGGGGAGGTGGGGGTGGGGGGGTGTCCATACAACCCCGGGACCCAGACAGCTTGGGCCAGTGTGAGAAAGCCAGGATGCTGTGTGGATGATGTGTGTGCGCTTGTTAAAGAGAAGTCTGGGTTAAGGGAGTGTGTGTGTGTGTGTGTGTGTGTGTGTGGGGGGGGGGGGGTTGGTTGGTTTCGCTCGCTGGGAGCCGCAGCAGGGGTGGGTGGGTGGATGGGTGGAGATTCCAGGCCCCCTGTCTGTCTCCCTACCTGGAACGAGACCTCAGGGACGCTTTAAATCAGCCCACCCAGAGACAGAGACAGCAATCAGGCCTCCGCCAGACCCGCTAAGCCAAGTTAAGTCAAGTGCGTGCATATGTGTGCGTGCATGTGTGTGTGTGTGTTTGTGCATTTGCAAAACATATGTGAGTGGATATGGAAGCAATGAGGTAACGCCAGGGCCGTCCAGCTAACTAATCCTCAGGACCCCTCAGCCTGTATAATAATACAAAAAATAATACTAATAATACTAATACCTATAACCTTTTAATAACTACTTATCAAAACAGTATTATAAAGTATAAATTGCTTTACCACATTAATAAAAATGTAAGCAATGTGAAAAATGTGAAACTTGAACACGTGAACAAATGATAAATAGTGTGTGTGTGTATGTGTGTGTGTAGATGTGTGTGTGTGTGTGTGTGTGTGTGTGTGTGTGTGTGTGTGTGTGCTGGTAAGGGGCCAAAGGTGGGATATGAACCCAAGCTAGGGTAATGGGGAGGAATTAGACCTTAAGATGGAAATATATTGCTTCTATCACGTGGAAAACTCGTAATTCCAGTTTTGGTGTTTTTCTCTTGGTTGAATTGAAAGTTTAAATGGTTCATTAACTGCTATGTTACTTTCATGACTCCAGGGCCCCAGCGTCATGGAAGTAACCCATTCAATGGTAACCCATTCAAAACCAATTGTGCGGTTTCATAAATGTATGCTTTGAAATTTGAAAATGTGGCTAGGCTTTTTGGAGATATGAGTATTTCACCCAAGGAAACTGTGGGGGCATCGTTAATGAATTTTCATTAGAGTCCCATTATTCCCTTCACGCCTCTAATTGTAGAGTAATTATCCAATAATTAATCTAATGTGTTGTGTAATTTCATAACCGCACACCATCTGCTGTTCCCCCGTAAGTATTTTCTGCTGACACATCAAAACCTGCATCATTGCTTGAACTTTGACCTTACCGTCCGACCCATGAAGCGGACCATTTTACAGAGGGTGAATTCTACTGTCTGCGGCTGGCTCCCGGTGCTGACGTTTTTTTTTCTTTTTCTTTTTCAGTCGGCCTCGGTCGCTGTGTTTACCCTTCAGCTGATTTATCGGCCTTTGCCGCAGTAGCTGGCTGGCAGCGCATGAGAAAAATGTCGAACCCCCGCACCGTCCCGCCGCTACGAGCCTCTGTGGGAAACAGGAAAGCTCAATATTATTCCTGCCACCGACACCGGGATGCGCTTAACACAAGACGGGACGGGGCGGGGCGGGACGGGTGGGTGTTATGGGGAGGGCGGGGGGGGTTGTCAGATGCTGTAAGTGTCCAATTCGCACCACGGCTCATTGGCAGCAATGACAGAGTGAGAAAGAGAGAGAGAAAGAGAGAGAGGTCGGGCACATCAAAGCATCAAAGACAGCCCCCCCCCCCCCCCACACACACACACACATCTCCCAGTGCCATCTGGGAACTCGCCGGGCTACGCGCTGTAAAGGCTGCACGCTCCATGGCACCCCTCCGCCCGCCCTCCACCCGCCACGGCGCAAACGACATTTACCTGGCACTGTAAAACAAACAGCCCCGGCCTGGCTTTGAACTGAGGGGGCTTTGTTTTGAAGCGGGGTGAGCTACCATTTCCACTGACCTGGAGGTTCTGGAGGGGTTGGGGAGGGTGCTGGGGGTGGGCGATGGAGGCGGAGGGTGGCCACCTTTCCCCAAAAAAGCTGCCTCGTCCCCCTCCCCCACCCCCCGTCCCCATCCCATCCCCATCCCATCCCCTCCGCCCCCAGTCCAGTGTCGGAGCTGAGTGACTGGCCCACTGTGCGATGCCAGTGACCCGAAACCCGTTTACTGCCTTAAATCGCTTGCCCCCCGTCCCACGCCGCCACCCTCCTCTCCATCGCCTCCAGAGGATGACAAATCACCCGCCGCTCCTCAAATGGGGCCGGAGCCCCCGGTCCCCTCCCCTACCGCCTGCCCCGTCCGCTTAGAGAAGGGATTCCTCATCCTGGAATGAGGGCGGTGGAGCTGGTCAGCCCCAGACTGTGTTACCCCCCGCCTCCCACCGCTGGGTACACAAGAGCTCTAACTTGTATCTATGTGTTTATCAAATCGACATGGAGAAAATAAACATTGTTTGAGCCTGATGTTGACGGATTGGCGAAGCGGCTGGAAATATGAACGTCAGCCATGCTGGAAAGAAGTGGCCATTTATCACCAGAGGAGAATGGATACTGTTTCTCTATACAAATTGGCTGTCTGTGTACCTGTGTGTGTGTGTGTGTGCAAGTTCTGTTTGCGTACCTGTTACATGAAACGGTCTGAGTGTGTATGTGTGTGTGTGTGTTTAGAGTATTCATTTATATTGCATGAACTGGTCTGTGTGTGTGTGTGTGTGCGTGCGTCTGTGTATAGGCTGTGTTTGCATACCTGTTGCATGAATTGCTCTATATGTGCGTGTGTGTGTGTGTGTGTGTGGGTGTGTGTGTGTGTGCGTCTGGCTCCCATGCGAGGCAGCAGATCTATCATTCCCGCTGCGTTTACCTGCCACATCACAGCGCTGTATGTCCAGTGTAAACAACGTTTATCATTGCATGCAAATGAGCCTGTGAGCCGCGGCCTCCACAAAGACTCCATTCACTCCCAGCAGCGCGTTGAATCCGATACCCCAGATTACAGGCTTATTCCCAGGCATTGTGTGCTGCGTTACTGTCACTCACGCTCCACAATGCGCTCCCCCCCCCCCCCCCCCCCACACACACACCTTCCTCCAACTCCATTATTTAAGTTATGGCCAATACGCGTCCGCATAAACGTCATGCTTCAGCCTTGACAGGTCCAGACGGCTGCTGCGAACAGGAGAGACAAGATTTATCTTCTCTCCTCCCTCTTCTCCTCCTCCTCTCGCCGTCTATTTCCTCCTCTGGCCCTCTTTCTGTCACTCTTCTTTCTCTCTCTCTCTCTCTCCTCTCTCTTCATTATTGTCTCTGATCTCTCCTTTCTCTTTATTTTTCTTCTCTTTCTTTTTTCTTCTCTCCCCTCCCTCCATCCTGTCAAGGAGGTGTGTGTGTGTGTGTGTGTAGAATGTAGTAATTTTGTTGTGAAAGAGAGAGAGAGGCACCACTAGGTACATCCGCCCTGTGGGAACAGCAGTAGGGTGAGACTAATATATCAGTTTATCAATGTGTCGGGCCGATATTCGTCTTTTATTCAAAATTGTATCTGGTCTGGTCAGTGACATTCACCTCAGATATGATGGATATGATGCAGTTTGTTTATTGTAGAACTGGTTTTCTATGGGAACATAAATATATAATTATAATTATCATCATTATTGTTATTATTATCCTGGGTTACTATGGAGAGGTTTTAAGTCCCGTGGTCTAAAATGCCTTTTCAGAGGCTTTTGACAATAATTTGACCCTGACAAGAATAAAATTGGGGGAAAAAATGGGGGAAAGACTGAATACTTGTCCTTTTTTAGCATGAAAATGGTCAAATTTAAAGTTATTGAGTATCAGCTATCGGCAGCCTCAATCCAAAAATATCGATATTGGTATCGGCCTTCAAAAGCCCATATCAGTCGAAGCCTAAAAAGCAGCAGCACTTGTTGCTGTGAATTACGACATGAGGCCCCACTGGGAGGTAGAGAAGATTTATAGGACATTAATAAGCACTATCTTCTCAGCAGATCACACTGCGAGATACTGTGTGTGTGAGAGAGCGAGATAAAAACGAGATAGAGTCACAGACGTACACGTACTCACATAGATACACACACTGTGTATGAGTGTATGTTCGAAAGATAAGTAAAGACAACATTACATTTGAATCATTCCTGTGGGGGAAATTGGTTGTTGCAGCAACAAAACAGTAATAGGATACAGCAAAGAAAAATACAATATGAATATGGATAGAGAGGATGGTAGGTATTAAACATAATACAACCAACAACTGGAATGTTTTAAAAACATATTAAGTGGAAATAAATGAATGAAAATTAGGAAAATATGAGTTATAGCATTATAAGGGTGTGCACAAAAACAGCAGTGGAACATAATGAGACAAAGAAAAAATAACTGAAAATATGTATGATGAACAGATACTAACAAATGAAACATGCAGAATGAAATAAATGAGAAATTATAAAAAATATTAAGTTGTATGCATTATATATGTTATGGTAAATGTGCACATTTACCAGTAAATGTATACTTTTTGCATATTTACCGTAACATGTTGAAATGAGAGAATATGGGACTGTGTGTGCGAGTAGGCAGACACACACACACACACACACACACACACACACACTGTCCCGCCCCAGCAGCTTGCTAAGCCCTCGTCTCCCAAAAGGCCTTTTAACACAGCAGGCTTCTCTGCTCTAAGCCAAACTCCCTCGCTTCTCAATGGAAAAGCCCCGATAAAGAAGCTGGAGCTGAAATGCTGTCATATTCAGTCTGGCTGGCTGTGTGTGTGTGTGTGTGTGTGTGTGTGTGTGTGTGTGTGTGTGTATGCGTGCACGTGTGTGGGGTCAAGACATGTTCCCTGTCAGTGCTGCTTTTGGTTTAACATAGCTACCTCCTTGTAAGAGCCGCCCCTGACAGAGCAACAATACCATCAGATCTGAGCTAATAAACTCAGACTCACTCACACAAAAGGAGACAGAGAGCTAATACGCTGACCTTGTGAGTGGGAGGGAGTGTGTGTGTGTGTGTGTGTGTGTGTGTGTAGGTGTGTATGTCCGTCCGTGTGTATATGTAGGTGATTGTGCATGCATGTGTTTGCCTGTATGTGTGTATAGGCATGCATGAGTGCCTATTTGCCCACATTTGGTGTGTGTTTATGTGTGTGTTTCCATCCCTGTGTCTGTGTGTGTGTGTGTGTGTGTGTTCACCTGTGACCCGGGCCATTCATTAGGGAGAGATGAGCTCATGAGGGCGGGTCCCAAGGAGGGATTGGGCTTGCGTATGGTGTTTGGGCTTGCGGCCCGTTTCAAATCCAAGGTTAATCCCGGGCCTTTCACACTGGAGAGCCTAGTTAACAGAGAGCTGGGGGAGGAGGGTGTGTGTGTGTGTGTGTGTGTGTATGTGTGTGTGTGTGTGTATGTAAACATGCCGAGATTTTTGAAAGCGCATAATCAACCATTTGAATATGGTTTAAAAGTGTAAACTTTTGTTTTTTTTCAAAATGTATATTTTCTATACTGGTTTGGCAAAATTGTTTCAAGCCAATTAAGTTACTGAATTAAAAGAAGAGAAGGTTGGGGGGAAAAAAAGGGGGGGGGGGGGGGTACTGCAGGTGTATGTGTGTGTGTGTGTGTGTGTGTGTGTGTGTGGACAGCTGTCTACACACACGTACCTGCCAACCCCTACCTACATACAATCACACACATACAAACACACACACACATACCTCCTACACACACTCCCACTCAGAATTCATATGTGCTTCTTGGCAGCAGCTGCAGCCCTTTGTGTGCTGTGGGGTTTAGCGGTGTGTGTGAGTGTATGATCCCCTGTGTGTGTGTGTGTGTGTGTGTGTGTGTGTGTGTGTGTGTCCTCTCCCACTGGCACAGCTGACAGGGCATTAAAACACATTGAGCAGCCAGCATGGGATTTGGAGGGTCACTCTATCTCTCTGCTTCTTTCTGTCTCAGTTTCCCACTCGTTGTTGCAAAACACACAGTGTGTCTCACTCCTTTTTACTGGCCTGTTGTTCTCGTTTCAGACGTGCACACACACACACACACACGCGCACACACACACACACACGCACACACACACACACACACACACACACACACACACACACACACACACACACACACACACACACACAGACACACAAACATACTTTAAAAAGGTGAAAATCCATAGCAGATTATGAAATCTGTCCTTTGAGGTTTACTTCCCTCCCCTCTCTCTCTCTCTCTCTCTCCCTCTCTCTCTCCCTCTCTCTCTCTCGGCTGATTGATTGTTTTATTCTGCTTTCGTCAGCGGAGAATTCCACAGGAAACGGCGGTAATTAAGAAATATTGATGCTGGATACATCTATTTACTTTTCCAAAATGATCATTAGCAAAACTCCGCTGCAGTCGTTCATCACTGTATGGAGGCGCTTGGCATCAGACACACACTCGCGCGCCGCGGGCCTATCCCAGCATTCCTCTCGCCGATGACTTCATTAGGGCTTGATTTGCCATCCTGTAAACATGTGGCTCTCTGGGAGATATGATATAATGTTTGGACCAACTCCTCATCTATCTCCCATAGACATAATGCAGCATAACATCCCTAAGAGATGTACAGAAGGTGGACAAAATAACAGAAACACCACATGAATAGGACTTTAAAGTACCTGGATCACAATTACAATGGCAGCTACACAGGTGAGTCATATCAAGTTCAATGCCAATTAGCAGTATGTGTCCATATGACAATCACCACCTTTATATGTGAGTTTTCAAAGCAACAGGAGGCAACTAACAAGAGTTCCAAATATTCGGCGCCCCAATTGCATCGGTCACAAAAACTAAGGGAACTGTCTGGAAAATCTTGACAACACACAGACATCTAACATGATAGTTGCTAAACACCATAAAACCATGGCCTAAAAAATGAGCACAGACTTGAATCAGCACCTCTGTGATGCAGTGTCAGTATCAACTGAACATTATGAGCTTCACAAAGTTGAGATTTAAGGCAGGCAAGACCAATGCACAAAGAAGCATAACCTGGTGTAAGGAGCACAAACCCCAGACCCCTGAGCACTGGAAAAAGAAAGACAGTCTGATAAGTCTTTCACTCTCTAACCCTCGAGTACGAAGCCACTCTACAGGACCAGGTGCACCCAGGGTGCAAACACTGTTCCCTCATGATGTTCCCATATTCCAAGATGATACACACCGCTAAACTAATTCCAGAGTGGTTTCACGAACCACAAGGATGAAGTCAAACTCTTTCCATGGCCACAATCACCACATCTAAATCATCATTGAACATTTATGGGAAGTTACATTTTCACCTCCTTCATCCCGCAAAGAACTGGAGGCTTTCCTTCTTCAATACGGGTCCAATATTCCACCACACACAGTTCAAGACTTGGATGACAGCATCCAAGGAGGATTGAAACTGTTGTGAAGGTAAAGAGTGGCCCTAGCTACTTGATAATCATATATTGTTAGGTGTTTCCGTTATATTTTATATTTTATCAACCCCTTGTATCCATTTCTTGAGCTGCAGTGTACAAGTTCACCTAAATGTGTAACAATACTCAGTGGTGTTGGCATATTGAAAAACTCTCTTGATCCATCTGTACGAGTTGTGTGTATCGATTTGCTCCCACTACCTCTCAGGATTAAAACCTTCCTTCCCCTTTGTGTTGGCTGAGCCTATTGATTTACAGTCTGAGCTGGAGTGTGTGAGAATCCCGGGATTTGACATTAATCGCACGATCAGTGAAAGTAATGGCGCTGTAATGTCCGGAGGTCCCCGTGTGTGAGCGGGGAGTTTGATATACACTCTGGGTCCAGCCCTAGCAGTGATTCATGGCCCGGCCTCTCTCTCTCCCTGTCACACACACACACACACACACACACACACACACACACTCCATAGCTGTAGCTGTTTAGCACTGAGCTCTGACCTGACAGCCACACTAGACCTCACCATAAATTACTGTTCATTTGAAGTGACATTGGCGAACCTGTCTCTTCTGTGTGTGTGTGTGTGTGTGCGTGTGTGTGTGTGCATGCACAGTTGTAACCATCAATGTGTGTGTGCACGAAAGAGTGATTTACGAGGGTCCCTCTACGGCATCATTTTTTTGGCGTTTAAAAAGACGGTTTGCTAATACTCAGTGAGTCCTGGAGGTTTTTTACAATCAAAGCAGAGCTCATAAATCAGCCTCAACACTAATGGCCCAGTTATCTTTAACTGTTGGACAAGTGGTGGTGAGACGGGTTTGAGACCCTGATGTGTACAACGTAAGATACAAGATAAGAGAGACAAAAGAGAGAGGAAAAGGACTTAATTACTACCACAGGGAAATTATGTCTAGGTCAAGACATACAGATACAATAACACAGTAATTTGTGCTCCCTCTCTCTCACACTCACACTTTCATACCTGGGCAGGGCGGCTTATTGGTTAGAGAGCGTTCTCCCCTACCAGCTCCAGGGCTGCTGTTCTGTAGCTGAGCCTGACCTCTGACCTCTGTGGAGGTTAAGTGAAAAGACAATTTCCCTACAGGGATCAAGTAAGGGAGTAATAGCATCACAAGAGCAGATTTTGAAGGCTGATGCCAGTATTTTTGAAGCTGTTGATAGCCAATACTTTGGCTAGTATTCAGTATTTCCCCAATAATTTTGTTCTTGAATGGAAATCTGAAACGGATTTATCAGATTTGATTAGTCGGCTGGTGTTAATTGCCGACCCAGCATCAAAAAACCTAATCTAATAATTCACAGAGTTCTAAGACATCCAATGTATTTTCATAAAATTATATTCAGAGGTAAGCGCACTCTGTCTGATTGCCAGGATTTTATGCAAATATCCCTCGGAGCAGCAGCACCGAGGCCTCGACACGGTGAATAAAGTCTGGCTGTAAACTGTGCTGACATGCGCCTGGAGACGCGCTGATCATTTTGTTTCTTATTTTACAGCATGTTCTCTTTGTGTCGCTGAATCACCTCCTTGTTAAGCAAGAGGGGAGGGGAGAGAAGAGAGAGAGCGCCGGCACTTGTCGCAACTCGCAGCATCCAATAAAAGGAAGAGGCAATTAAAAAGCTGGTTTCCTGGAGAAAACCCACAGCTATGTGAAGAACCACCAACAGTGTGTCCTTCATCTCTGTACAGGAATGGGATTGCACCCGGCAAGGACGATATATATTTTATATAATATTGCACTGCAAAAAATGTCCATCTTAACAAGTCATTCGCTAGTTAAAGATTCTGATAATGGGGGTGAGATAATTCCCCTTGGTTCCAATGCAATTTCACTTTTGTTTCAGGAATTTCACTGAAGTCTTGAAACAAGAAAGAATATCTACTAATATCCAGAATATTGGACACTTGATACATTGTCTGTCATGAAAATAAATGTAACATTAAAACATATTCCATTTGTCAAGTGCAGTCCGATTCCTTTGAATAAATATTGTTTGTGAGGCCAACACACCGACCAGTCTGAGCACTGTGGCCTCATTGACAAATTGTATTTTCTTCATGTTTACCACATGTCTAGGTGGTGTTGTTGGAGCAGTCTGTATTCCGAGCAATGCAACACCACCACCTCCATCATGGACTACTGTAGGTCTCTACAAGTACTACATCAGACTCCTAAATTTGCTGTTGTGCTCTATGGCAGGGGGTCTCTAATGTTTTCCTGTCACAGACCCCCAAATTCACCCACATTTTCCCACTGACCCCATAAGATTGTCCCAGTGACCCACATGGAAATTTTGTTGTTGTTGTTGATTTAGAATTGACATGTGTAACTGTTTACACTGTGTATGAGGAGATTACAGTGGTGAGAGTGAAACCTGTGATTAGAATAGTTGTTCTTACACATTTCATGAGCTTGGAATTGCCAGGTTGTATCTGGGTGGAGCGTAGTTCTGAGATATCGAGCATCAAAGATTCAACATGCCAGCTGCCAAAACTGTTATGTACTTCCTGCCTTTGAAAATAATTAATCCCCCCCAAAAAAACACAAAATACACCACACAAGCCTAAAGTTAACCCTAACCCTTCAAAGATCATGAATATGGACATCTCAATTTTGATGACGAAAATAAATAAATAAGGCATATAGATCCATATAATTCACATATAGTTCCTAATTTTGCTGCATGGGACCCGACTTTGAGAAGTGCCGGTCTATCTGGTTTCCAGAGGTTAACCCGATGTCCTGTGTGACCCCAAAGGATGCCGGGGAAGACTTTTGGAAGGGGTTCCTCTGTGTGTGTTTTAGAGCACACACACAGACACAGAGGAACCCCCCACCCCCCTCCATCATCTCAGGGGGTCCGGCCAGGCCTGGCAGCCCCTCAAAGACGGCCTTCTTTCACCCCGCGCCCCTGGGGAGAGCAGCCCCCAACATTTATGCAAAGTCAATAGGCCCTAATTGTAGGATCGGCTTACAAGCCAAATTCTTCTTGAGCCCATTAACAACTGTAGTTAATTATAAGTCGAGAGGAGGGGTGTGTGTGTGTGTGTGTGTGTGAATGTGTGTGTGTGTGAGGGGGAGTGAGAGAAAGTGTGTGAGAAACAGAGGAGGCGGTGGGGGTGGGTGGGTGAAGAAACACAGAAAAAGAAAAAAAAAAAAGATTGAAAACATTTTAAGTTATGTCACACATACACACACACACATACACACACACTCAGGCACATTAGTGTTTTTTCGGCAGACCTCCCAGGCTAAATCTCTTCTTCATTGGTCTTTGTGGCAGGGATTTGCTCTAATGAAGCAGGGGATCAGCGCAGTGACTCACACATTGTCAGAGTCACAGCCAGACCAATATTCCTCCAGCTCCGGCGTGTCAGCTTCTCAATAGGCTCTGATCTGCCCACTAATTATACTTTTGGACAGCTGAGTGCACATTAATCTAAAAATAAGAGCGCGATATGAGGGAGCGAGCGATCAGACTGCAGCGAAAACAGGTTCATCGGACAAAGGATGGCAGGTAGGCATGCTGGTTAAGTAGGCCACCTAGTAGCTGAGCAGTCGCTGGTTCAATCCCTGGAACCCACGGTGCCAAGGTTCCCCGGAGCAATGGCACTTAAACCCTCTGTGTATGTACTGTATATACGGGTATTAAACACAAAAGGCCGTTGTCAATATGTCATTGTCTGCCTGTCCTTTTCAGTTAAACCCATACAAAGGTGTGGCATTACAATTGATATGTCAAGTCTACTGGCTAAATTTCTATATTGACAGCCAGGTGTATAATTTGATGCTTTTACATGTTTTTTTTTGTTTTGTTGTTTTTTTCATCGAGCCCTAAAGATAGATTCACACCTTTTTAACGACAGACAGGAAGACGAGTCGCTTGCCAATTCCCCCACAACTCTTTCCACTCCTTAACAAGTCCCAGCATAGACAGTCCCTGCTGCAGCGCTCAGCCTCGCTACCTGCTGCTGCATCCTCTAGGGTTAGACCGGTGTATTTCAAGTATGTCTATGTAAATTCTGATATGTTGAAATAGAAAAGAATGGAATGGAAATGGAAAACTGTTTAATAGTTGTTGCATTACAATATCATCAAGCGCATTTCTTTGTTTCGTCTTCAGTGTACATGAAGTATCGCCAGCATTAGTGCTAAAGGACATTAACAACATTTGTACAGTAGCTACTAATCAATCTTTCCATTTTCTCGGGATTGTTTTTTTTCTCATGTGTAGGAAGCCTATTTATTCACTTCAACCCAGCTGAAGAAAATGCACCAAATTCAGATTTTTCTTTTTGCGACATTTCAAACATTTGCTTAAAATTCACTTGGCAGTTGGACGGAAACATGCAGGAGGAGGAGGAGGAGGCGGAGTAGGAAGAAAGGAGCGACAGTGGGGCGAACAGAGGCACCATCAGGCCTCGTGGCCCTAAGCCCACTTTATTGAATTCTCTGTTGTCTTTATGAAGGCCGGGCTAAGACGGGGCCAACAGGTGCCAGTCTCAAGGGGGACGAGCATTAGGATGTCCCCTTTGACCCTGGAGGGAGCCTGGACAGCTGCAGTGTCTGTAAGGGGGGTGTGAGGGTGTGTGTGTGGGGGTGTGGGGTTGTGGGGGGGGTGGACTGACAGTTCAACAGGTTACAGACAGGGTGTTTCCAGGTCAAGGCCATAGGCAACTCAAACCATCATCTTATAGTTAGATAGATAGATAGATAGATAGATAGATAGATAGATAGATAGATAGATAGATGTGATGCAGTTTGATTACATACTTATTGTAGAATTGATCAAAACTACACTGGTTATTAATTATTATTATTAATATTATTATTTTGGATTTCAATGGAGAGTTTTAGTGTCCCATGGTCTCAACCTAACAAGAATAAAACTCTGGGGGAAATACTGAATAATTGTAACTTTTGTAATTTTTTTTCAACTTTAAAGCTATTGAATATTGGCACAACATATTGGCTATTGGCAGCTCCAATCCAAAAATATTGAATTCTTATAATACTAGAGCACTTATCAAAGCAGAGTTAAAATAAAAAACAACAACAATAAACATCCATAAATAAAGAACAAAGAAGAAACTATTAAAGGGCAAATACGCAAAAAAAAAACCCATAAAGAATAAAACAAAATGCAGACAATATAGTTCAAGTACAAAACAGCCCAAGTAAATCAAGACTAAAAAAGTGTGTTTTTAAAGGAGGACACTGAGCTGACTAGGCTGACCTCGTCTGACAGGTCGTTCCAGACCTGTCAGACAAGGTCAGTTTCCTTAGAAAAGTGTGTAGAGTAGATTTCAAAAGTGAAAAGGTGCACCAACTGAGTTTGGTTGGCTTCACCCTCCACTACATCCCTGTTGTTGGTCGGCCTGGCGAGGAGCGAGAGAAGCAGTGGGGGAGAAAGTGAGTTTATGGATGTGTTTATTAAGGATCCCCCGGCAACAGCAGAGCGAATCGCTGGCTCTCGCTGGCGAATCTCCGTTTGCCTCTCTCTCTCTCTCTCTCTCTCTCTTTTTCACTCACTTGTGCTCTCTCTCTCTCTACCTCGCTCACCCTCCTACAGTCTCCTCACCCACACCTCTCCCTCTTTTCCAGCTGCGGAGGAGGAAAACCCCTAACCAGTGGGCCAGCCAGCCAGTCAGCTAGTCAGCCAGGCCTTCTGCTCCACAGAGGGCCCTGCCAATCACCGGCCAGCACTGCTTGTGTTCTTCTGGAAGACTTTTTCCATTGCACAAGTGCCATGATGTACCTGCTAGGGTTAGACCAACATGCACTTTTCAAGACCCATACCGATACCAATATTTTTGGGTTGAAATTTGTGGTGATGTTCAATATCTTTAAATTTGACTGCTATTTTCATACCAAAAAAGTCCCCCAAAATGACAAGGATTCAATGTTTCCCCCATCTGACTGGACTAGCTGTGGTCAGGGAAGAACCTCCATCATATCGGCAGTGGACAACATGACCGGCTATAATATCAGCCCAATATATCGGTCTAACCCTAACCCACAAACTCATGGTATGGTACAGTATCAACACCCTTTGGTTTTCCATTGAAATACTGGTTTAGTCCTGCCAATACTGCTTGACCACGATCAAATAAGTTTAGGTGCCTTACCAGTGCAATTCTACTGCTTGCACCAAACTGAACTGTGCACAAAACACTGGAAACATACCAAACATACCTGCACCAGAATGGGTACGGCAACATACACTTACGCAGTGGAAAAACCAGTGAGCCTCCCACTCGATCCTCAACATGATTTAACAGACTCCATGTGAATATCACGCGTGTATCATGGTCATCATTATGCTTCATATCACACAAATGATGTTAAGTGCTGCTTCCCACAACATATAGGCTATCATTAGACACGGTGAGTGAAACAATGCAGCAACCCATACCAACGTCACAATCCATTCGAAATCATTTTAATCAGCCAAGTCTACAGATAAATCATATCAATTCATCACATCTTCTGGTTCAACTTGAGCACCTGTGTACACATATTTATGCATGTGTGTATACTTCTGTGTGTGTACCTCTCATGTTTTTTTAACCTTTATTCATCAAGGGAAGGTTTGCTGAGCACACATGCTGTTGTTCAGCTACGCCCTGTTTCACATTCTTACAGTTGCACAATGGGAGATCCCCTGTAGACTGCAACCACAGCCACTGAGCAGCTCCAGTGGAGCAGTTGGCGATAAAATGCCTTGCTCAACGGCACTGTGATGGTAGTTGTTGAGGGAAGGGAGGATATTACGGATTCATGTTATATGCAGTGTTTCCAGGTGCTCTTTGGATTTGACCCAGAAACTAGCCCACTTATCTAACTGCCGCTCTTGTGTCATCTGGGCAATCCATGATGGCATCCTGATTTTGCAAGTGGCTGGTGGCCTAAACTCAACATTTTAGCATTTTCCCCAGCATATGTGAGTAATAATCTGAAAAACTGAGAACTAGCAGCAACTAACATCTCAGCCTAACGTTAGATTAACGCATTTCACGTGCAGCACGTCATTATAGTCAGAAAGAAGCAGGAAAGAGAAATTCCTTCAAGAAATGTAAGGAATAAAATGAACAAAATTATCTGCTTTGGACTACATTAATATTGTAGAGAGACATAAGGTTAATGTTAGCTAGCTAGCTAACTACTAGCAGACACTTCATAAAAATACCGGACAGCAAAGGTTAGGCTTGCTTTGCTGGGCAGGCAGGTAATCGTCTACCTAGATAGCATCAGTTAATGTAAGAATTTAAAGTGATAATTTGTGAGATTCTTGTTTTTATTGATTTTGGCAGCACCTTTGGTGTTTTGCATTCAATGTTGTCACTGGTCCAACATACTGTAATAATAAAGGCACTATGTAGCTTCTTATATTTCTTCTACCTCTTATTTTTATTCCAAACTAACTGCTGTTGTGTCCGTAAGTAGCATCATTTTTTTCCTGGGAAAGAGAGATCCCATAGGTGTTTAGAACAGCAAATGTAAATGCTTTCATGAACTGGCAATACGTTCACTGTCACTGTGGTATCAATCGGCAATAGAGAATATCAAAATGGACATTTATATGAAAAAGTGGATGGATGGATTATTACTTTAAAAACAAGCAGCTAGTTATCTAGTTGGTAGGTTACTAGCTACACACTATAGGAGCTAAGCTAACTGAATCCTGGGATCTTTCTCAATATGCGTTCTTGTGTCCACCATGACGTTTTTCTCGTAGATCTCATAACTTTATTTGCCAATCAAAGATGCATCGGATGGTGACTTGGCTGACAAGAACGAATGGGAAGCCCCGAGATTCATTGCAACAACACACATCCAAACAGCGCTATGGTCTATAGAATCAGCTGGGAAAATGAACACCTGTGCATCTTAATTGATCATGCAACATTAAGCAGGCAGCCCATCTCAAACTGTCTCCAAAACACTTTGAAAGAACATTCTCCACAAGGACACAACCTGACATTCTTGGATTTGATAATCACCTCTGGTTGAGTTAGCGACCCGCTGGTGAAAATGCAACTGTGCATGGTGAGAAAGTACCTAACAACTACAGAAATGCTGGCTGAAGATGATGTTAGCTCCAGCACAGTTGAGTTGAGGCCACAGCGGAGACTTTGCAGTGCGTGGGTAAAACAATTTCAATATTGTCAGCATCGCCCATAGTCTACTTGTTTGCGCTGACTAGTCCTTGTGTGTGTTTTGGTGTGCATGTGTGTGTGTGACTGCTAGGAGCGTGACACAGTTATTAAGAGGTGTCCATTGTAGTCATATATATGTCTCTACTCATTGAAAACCTGACCTCCTGGCGGAATGCAGTAGACAGCAAAGCATTTGTGATGTGTGAAATAGACGGATGACTGTAAATCTGACGATTAGCTGTGCAAACGCTGAGATGCATTACGTCTGCCGAGACCGAGGTGGAAATCCTGCAGGAATGTGGCCTGCAAAGGAGTTACACCTGAACGCTCACAGACAAATACATACTGTATATACACACACACAGACACACACACATATGCTCACACAAATATAATAAAGGAACATGCACTGTACATAAAAATAATGGTGGCATACATGTGTATACATAAACAGTTTTTTTTCCAAACTGAGAGCTCCACCATTTCAAAATTTGACATCTTTCAAAATGATTGCAAGCATGAAATCAAAACTCGGTATGGAATATCATTTAATTTAGTTATTGTTATTTTTTGATTATTAATCATTGAATTTAAGCTTAACTATTTTCTCATCAAAATTTGAGTTGCTTCTATGAAAGATGTCAGTAGCGTCAGTCTAATCATTCCAACACAGTGTCAGGTAAGATGCACTTTACAAATACAAACTGTACAGTGCCTGTGTAGAGGACATCTGAAACCATGTGCATGAGTAATTCGAGAAATATGAGCTGGGAGTAATATGTGGCCTTAGGGGAGTATCCATGACTTGAGCAATGTTGTCGTTAACACAGCGCCACTGAATAGTTTCGCTACTAGTTGCATCTGCATATTGGGATGTGATATAATGGGTGTGTGAGGTATGGCTATGAGTGACAACACATGTGTCCTCACGCAGTGCTCTCCCTCCGTTCACACTGACAATGACAGAGTGGTAACTGATCCCCAATGCAAATCGCTGCCCAATCTGAATGTGGCTTTGGATTGGTGGTTCAAAAAGGAATTGAGACATTTATTGATCACCAACGTTTCAACACAATGTTTTCATCAGGGTGTATAGGGCCTATGTTATGTACTTCTTTTTATGGAGGGATGCATTCTGGGAGTAGTCCACCCATTCCAATCACCATCAACATGAAAAAAATACAAAAATCTCACATACAATCTAAACATATATACAAACGATACATTCCATGGAACTTAATCACAGAGCAATATTTCATCCTGTGTAAGATGTCGATTTACATCAAGCATATCATATCATCACAGCGTATCAAGCATAGCTTCATAGTTACAATTATCAAAAAGAACAACAGCATGTGTAAATGGAACAGGGGGGAAAGTGTAATTGCAAGACTTAAATTCATCCCTCAATCTTTCCATCTCTCTTTTTCTCTCCTAAGCTGGAGGTGTGCAGCGGCACGCATAGTGTGAGAAATCAGGCCTTGGCGATCGGCCAAGCCAGTCGTCAAACAAAGAATTGATGCACTGCCCTCTGGGCCTTTCCTCCCCCTCTTTACACCGATGAGTATGAAAGCAACGCAGCCAGGATAGATTACATGTCTTCTTTAAAACCTTACTCTGTCTCTGCCAACTGGTAGAAAAACTTGGGGGTAGGGGTTGGGGTGGGGTGGGGTGGGGTTTCTTGATAATAAAATGCTTTGTAAGGAACATTGATACGGTGCTAAACATCGTTCCCTGTCGGAACACTAAGGTCCTCCGCTTCTAAATGACAATTTGGATGGAGAATGTTATTTTATATGGGTGACAAATTGCAGGTATCTCTTGTGGCTTTGTGTGAGAGCGTTTCAGGGCGGCTTGCCAACTGGCTGAGCGGGAGCCAGGGCTTTGACTGACTGCTGCACCTGACCGTGCACAATCCCCCGGCTCAGCCCCCGTCGTCAGTCTACCAATGAACACGAGCGTGCGCTGGAGATGTCCCACCCGCTTGGCATTTTTGTCCAATGATACAAGTTCTTGAGAAAGTATGTCCAACCACCAATTTTTTCTTCCTTCCAATAAGCCTCTTTAATAAGATGATGAATGATGTGGCGTCTCCCGACTGGCCGGCCACACACACAAACCTACTACCTGGGATTTATCGATTCAAAAGCAGTGCGGGTCATTGTAGCCTGATATGGTGCCACTGTATCTGTCTACAGCATCTAGTTTCTTTTAATGTTACAGTTTCGTTTGAGGTGTAAACTGGTTTCAGCTGTACCTTTGAGTTTGTGGTATTCATACTTGGCAGGTAAATTAAATATGTAGCGCTTAGGATGCAGTTTGAGCTGAAAGTTAACCCGATCTCCTTCACTGTCTGTACATCAACTATTAGCAGGCTCAAAACAAAATCTGCAGACTTCTTTGCTTTTTTCTCTCTATAAAACCACATTTTTACATTAGCAGTTGGTGGTAACGCACTCTAGACACAATAAAGGACTGCAGAATCACAAGTACAAAATGTAATATTAAGTGCAGCATATGTGGGTTTCAGTGTGCATGTGTGTGTGCATGTGAGTGCATTTGTGCGAGTGCATATGGGCAAACATAATTAGTAACTCTCCTTTCTGTTTTCTTCTCATTCGGGCCAAACCACACAGCTCCCTAATCCTGCTGGTTGAGACACGCTGCTGTAAACAGAATGTGATTTGTGATTTAGGAGCAAGTGGCTGTTGAACCCGCAACACGCCTCTCTGCCATCACTTCCCCTCCAGTGGGCAGGACAAGTGCTGCTCTCATTCTCTCCACTCCACCTCTGTTTCTCTTCTCCTACGCTCATATGTACGCTTGCACACACACACACACACACACACACACACACACACACACACACACACTCACAAACAAACAGGCAGGCATGCACGCGTACGCGCACTCGCTGGATCTCGTACTTGAGTGATGTCTTGAGCCCAGCTGTGTGTAATGCGTACACCAGAGATGTTCAGTCTGGCTTGCATGCTAATTGCCTGTGGGGCTCTTCTCCATGCAGCGCTCCTGACTAGACCACCCATGGAGAGGAGAGGGTGCATTCATCTCCATTTCAATAAAGCATGTCATTATCTCCTCGCCTATGATGTGCCACCGCACCACTAAAAGATAAATGCTGTAATAACATCTAAGACGGCTCTAAGGAAATGTGATTGATGTTGCTAACTTCACTGGGTACACACTAATGTGTTTTGAAAGGTATGAGATGGTGCTTTATTGAGAGTTTGGTTGCGGTGAAGCTTTGTCTCTGTGTGCGAACTTTACGATATATTTACACTAGGCCTCTTCCCAGGTCTGGTCCTGCCGGTTTTGCAGGCGCAGGGAGGATTTGGGGTAACGCACGATTGGGAGTAGGTGGTGCTTGATGCTGGAAAAGCTGCTGCCGAGCGTGAGCAGACTTCCCTCCTCCTCCAACCAAATCCTCTTTGGCCACGGACTCTCCCCTGTGCCAAGGCCTGCTGTGAGGGGCCTGAGCTAAACCAACAACTGGGCTGGTTGATGAAAGGGGCGAGCAGCAGGGGGGGGGGGGCGCGCCATGAACCCCGGGTCATCCCGCAATGCTGATGACTCTATCCCCGGGTCCCCTTTCACTGGCATATATACACCACCGCAGCATAAACTGCACCGCAGGGTGCCGATGTTCTTTTAACATTGCTGAGCCAAACTGAGCAGAACTGTCCTAGGCTGGGCTGTGCTGCGCCGGCTTGGCACAGAAACACTACACGCTGTATACAGTGCAGTTGGTTGTATGGTGGTGGAAAGGAATAATCTGATGTGACAGAATAGGTACTGGTGAGAACCTTGGAAAATACAGCAAATTATCGAGAAAAAAAAGGCCTTTTCTTCTGTGAGCCAAGTGTGCGTCTGTGCACTCTGGTGAACCCAAGACTGCTGCGATCTGCTCCAGAAATTGAAGATGAGCCCTCCAACCCTTTATGTGGAAATCTCGTTTGTCTCGTTTTTCATTTGTGGTGTGTGTCAAAAAAGGCAAGACGGATGTGTGCTCCCGCCAGCTCGGCTGACCCAGAACTTGACTGTCAACTGTGAAAATCCGGGTGGGGTTGGGCGATGTGAGGCCCTTTGTCTAGCGGATACAGTATGACATGAATGTGTTTGTCTTCCATGCAGACGGTAAGGGGGGGGGGGGGGGGGGGGGGTATTCTTAGTCAAGACAAAGAAAGACACAACAGGCCCCCGTCAAACTCAGCTAAAAAAAAACTCATAGCTCATAGTCTCATAGTTGCAATGTTTCTTGCAGTGGGAAGTATGCGTAAGAAAATGTAAAGTGACCACCCAAGGTTGAGAATATAGCTGCAGGGAAGCACACGGCTGGAGCGAGCGAGAGGGAATCTGGCTCCTGACATGTCCCTGCAGCAGGCTGGATGACTTCCTGAAGATAAGACGGAGTGTTCCTGCAATCTATCGTAGAAGAAATAAATCATGTAAAAACAATGAGATTTTTTAGCGTCACGTTGGCGCTCACTTCTCAAGGCTCACATTGGCTCACGCGATTCCAATGAAAGCAGCAGAAACAAACACAGCCTCGTACCGGGACATGCTATTTGTTTTCCTTCAAGCACACCACATTTTGCGCTGCTCCATGGGATGTGAGGCGTGACAGAATATACATATGATTTTATTTCTCTGATCACAGGCTCTTTTTTTTTTTCCTCTTTTTTTTTTGCATATGGAGCTCATCAAAGACGAACGACTTGTTAATGCTAGGATTGCTCAGCTGGAAAGTTGTTTTCAAGCACTAGGCCATTGAAGAAACACAATGTAACGAAACACCAGCCAACGCCGCTTCTTTGAGCTTTCAGAGCTTTCCCCCCTTCACAAAGAACTCAATCTTTAAAAAGCTTTTACTTGTGGAGCGGAGCACGGTAAAGCTTCTTAGAGCAGGTCTGCATCACTGTTGCTCAGATAAGGATCAGGAGGAGTGATTGTACTGTGAGCTTTGTAGCGTTAGCATGGAGATGACCTGCTGGCCCTCAGTGAACCTGAGCACACAGACCCGAGTGTCTCAGTTCGCTCCCAGACATGTTTTAACGCTGGAAACTCTCTGGGGCTGCATCTTGGTGGTCTCCATCTAGCCTCTGGAGGCCAGTGCGCTTACACGCAATGGTCAACCGAGACACATTGTCCTTGGACAGAAGTGTTCGTATGTCCCGTTCCCGAAGCAGCTGCCTCATTGAAACACTTACAGTGGAGTTGTTCTGCGAACCAGGAAACATTAAGTAGGGAAAGTGTGTTTGCACGGGAATATGGTTATTGTAGGAATGCTGGTATTGGGGGAAGTGCAGTGGGAAGTCAAAACACTGAGCATGTGTGCAGCTGCATCCTGGTGCAATTCACCATTGTCCTGTGCTGTAGGCTGCTACGCCGTGTTTCTGTGGAAGTTCTATTTTGAGCAAATAGTTTTAGATGTTGGGGATAACTAAGTATCTCATTGACAGAAGATGCGGCTGAGTGTGACCTGCTGTAAATACAAAAGTCACAGTGCTTTCTGACACACCCACACTCCCACACACACATAGGTTTGTGCACACCTTGCACATTTTCATGCTACATGTGCACAGCCTGCACACATACTTAGCAGGTGTACTTTGACCGTCATCGGTACTAGTTGGATCACATTAATGGTGTGTTTTGAGACCTTCTCTGCATTCGGATAGACTGGCTGAGTTATTTTACTGATTCACTGATCATGTTACACTGCAGTATTCAAGACAGAGACACACTTAGAGGGAGCTCGGGCCCCAACAGCAGGAGACAAAGCAAAACATGGCAGACTGTCTCTGCTTCATTGTCTCTGCTTCAGCAAACACGCATTCTGAAAAACACTCACACTAAAACACATGCAATGTTATGTCCATGTGTGTCCGCGCACATGTTGTCCACGAGTACACACACACTCAGGTGCATTCAAACGTGTCATGCATGAACACACATGTACACACACACACAAACACATACACACACACACACACACGCAATGTGCATAGATACCCACAACCGCATGAATACTCACACTGATACACATCCAAATACATGTTGTGTATCTACAAGCACACATGCGCGTACACACACACACACACACACACACACACGCACACACATACAGTGCACACTCAAAAACACATTGCGCATGGACACACCTGCATTAATAGGTGCACATGTTAGCCATGCACAAGTATGCATTCTGCATGGCTAATATCAACAAGAACAAATACATAAACACACACTCATGCACACTCAAACCTGTCGTACATGAACACACATGTACACACACACGCATCCATAGTGTTGAAGCCATTTTGCAGATTTGCCTTATTGATTCATAATTATGTTGAGACATCATGCATTTTCTGTTGTGAATTATGCTGATCATGTGTTGGGATGTCCTGTGTCGAGGTTTCTGTTGTTTTGCTTGTTGTTGCTATTATTGTGATAATTATGATGATCTGATGTCTGATAGGGTGACGTCATCTGTAGGTGCCCTTTTGATTTAGGACAGGTGAACAGGTGTTCATGAGAGCGGAAGGGCAAACAATTTTCAACCGCACAACTAGTCATTTGTTATACAGAGCCATCCTTTTTGTTTGAAGTTGAATTTATTTATTTTCTGTTTGTTGTCCAATAAAAGGACGAACCATGACATTGAGAACACGAGAATGCGCGTTGATTTTCTGACCGCTCCTAACACATAGAATCCAGAGAATGGATGTTCACTGTGTTAATGTGCCCAATTTGGAACAATGTAATATGATCTGCACGACAGGCTGAGAGAAGAAATGCATGTGCAGGAACGTATAGCCATGGGCTTTGAAATGTTTCTCAAGGAAACTCTTGGTTAGATTGTGTGTTATTGCCAATTTAAACACATTACTGTAACACTGCTGTACGGTGGACTTCCCTCGAGGCCCCCTGCAAGTTTATTCAAACATATTATGTGTACAGAAAGACACTGACATCATTATCATAGAATCTCACTCAGGGGAAATTGCATTCACTCATCGCTCTAATGCAGCAGCTATGATCCTCTGACACTGGTAGCACTTCTTCTGCTTTCCTGGACAGTGAAGACTGGATAGTTTTGCCTGAGGGCAGCCAAATGGTTTCCTTGTTTGCCTTCTCTCTCTCTCTCTCTCTCTCTCTCGCTCACTCTCCCCCTCACTCTCTGTCTCACACTGTTCATTTGAATATTTGGCGGCTGACTCATGACACCGCACTCATTCATGTTCATTCACAACAACTTGATAGTATATATATCACCTGCCTGGATGACTGACAGCTCCTACCAGTAAGGGTATAATTAATCAGACCCAAGCCGTGCTATGCCACTGACAGCCATGATGGATTGGGGAAATTGCTCAAACTAACTGGGTTTGTCAGGTCAAAGCTATGGCTGTCATTTGGAATGCATGAAAAGAGCCAGTGACAATGTACTGTACCTGGGTGATTGATAATGTCGGTAATGGCTATTTGTTGTCTGGTCTGGAATGCATCGGTCTGAAGCGCAGTGGTTATTTATGCATGAGTATTTGTCTTGTCTAGCGATTTTTCAAAGGTTTCATGTGAGAAAAAGCGGCAACTTTCACTGTAGGTAGAGAGTAATGCCGCTGCTCTTTGCTTTTCCATTACCTGGGTATTAATGAATCTTCACGCTGAGAGTTATGCAATCGCTCAGTGAGCTTGGCACTGTGCTCCAGACTCATTCGTCATTCCCCTTTTGATTGCACTGAGATTACATTGCAATGTACAACAATAACAAATTAAGATGTAAACACGCAAGCCATGCACACTTGTCGAAATCTAAAAAAAAATCATCTTCCCACCCTCCCTTCCTTTTTCTTCTCCTCCTCCTCCTCCCCGCTCCACTTGTTGTCAGACACAAGTACAAAAAGGACTTTTCTTTTCCTCTCCATTCTACATTTTGTTTCCTGTTCACCTTGATTTACATTTTCTGTGATTTACGACTCTATTTTCATGCTGGAGGTGGTGCTGCCTGCTGGGGAGGGAGGGAGGCGGAGGGATGTGTCTGTTCCAGAGAAGCGCTCTGTGGTTCCGTGCCAAAGTTAACAAGGAGTTGAGCTATCACACCATCTGCCGTCTGTGATCTGTGACTCATACTTTTCTGGACCGCAGCCAGCGCCTTACCTGCCTGCCTGTTTCGCCTGCTGGTTTGATAATGCCCGAACTCTCAGGAATCCTTCCTGGCACCCGCGCTGACTTCAGAGCGAAGCAGCTGAGATACGCATATTTCCCATGCAGGAGAGGATGAGATGCTACTCAACAAACTATTTGGCTGTGTTTGGGTGGCAGGGTGGTCTAGTGGTCAGAGAGAGCATCCTTCAACCACAGAACCCGGGTTCAAGCCCCATGCCAGCCAGCGTCTGCTGAAGAAACAGTTCTATTACCAGAGCTATGGAAGTAAATGTCACGGTATAGGAGAGTATATGAAATGTTGAAGCTCCCCTCGAAGCAGTTTGGTTTCATATTCTTGGGGATCTCTGAGGCTCGTACTGAGTAGTGATTGAATCATGCCTCAACCCAGCTGGTTTCACTCCCCCCTGCCTTTCCCCACTAAATTTAACTGCCCTTTCATAACCTGGAAACTCACATCGGAGTAATAAACACAATTGCTCAAACATGAGAACGAATTAGCTTTAGATGTAGTTAAACATGTCTGGCCAGGTTCAGCTACAACCATAAAGGCCTGAGCCAGGTTTACAGACAGTGTAGTACAGAAGTTAAAGGGTAATACTACACAATTTGAGAATTCATACAAGTTATTCCCGTGGTCTATAGGACCATACAGTCAATGTTTGTGGACCTGAGCAACTCTCCCCCAAGGCCAGACACCTAAGATTTGAATCTGTGATATCATCAGGTGTAAAGTCTTGAGCTGATACATTGATAATGAATTGTGATGGTTATCACTGCAGCACCAATGAGAATCTACATTTTAGCCTAGCCTACATTTTCTAGTTAACACTGCAATACACTACAACAGTGTAAAGCTCATTTGGGTATAAAACTCAACAGTCATTTGCAAAATCATCCTCGTATTTATGTTCCAGTCCTGATGACTTAACAGGTCCATACCACACCTCTGTTTTGTAGCATATGGAGTTGTTTATGTTCACAAATACTGGATATTGGACTGTCCTAGACCATTGGAGCAGCATATAAATTCTTAGTGGGGTTCCCTTTTGATGTTGAGAACATGCCTTTATCTTCGCCAAGGGTGCAAGTAACAAATTGCCTTTACTCTGGTAAATGAGTAGCTTGTTTTAACTGAAGTAGTTATTGTGCTTTTACATTTTAAATAATGCCCACAAATTTTGTACAGGCTCTCCATAAGCATTGGCTGGCCAGTTGTAAATTGCATCTGCATCAAACCTGTGGAAGTAACCTAAAGTTAACTAGCTGTAACATTAAATGTATCCAAGATAGTAGCTTAGTTAACATTAGCCAAAAAACCATACATCCATTCACAGCATTGGTTTGCGTTTGTTGTCCAGCCAGTTTGCTAGCCTTGCTAGCTAGTTGGATAGTAGTAGCTAACATCAATGCAGTAACATTAGCGAAGAATGGGGATACGTTTTCAGTGTTTTTTAAATGCTGACATGAATTTAAGAAACATATTTTTTGAACGTTCAACAGTCTAAACACAATGTTCAATATCAACAGTGCTAAATGGAGAGTAAACAGTCAGTTGATAACATTGTGGGAGGAGCGATGCTAGCCATAGCACAGCGCTTAACCTGCCGAACAAATCCCTACGTGTTGTGTTAATTTCTGCTTCACTTTTTAGACTCCCCACTCTTGTCCTTTTTACATTACATGGGAAAAATCATATCTCACTGTCTGTTTTCTTTTAAAGTAATGCGGTAACTTTTACTTTTATTTTTATGTTAAGTACATTTTAAAACTACTTTTTTACTTTTACTCAGGTAGAATTATTACACCAGTAATAGTACTACTACATAAGTAAAATTTCAGCAAAGTACCTGTGCTTCTGCTTGAGCAGGACATTTTGGTATTCTTTCCACCTCTTGCTCTTCTCCAGCCCACAGCTCCAAGCCCGTTTTCCCACAGAGAACAAGAGGCTGAAGGCCGACATGAAAGCCAAGGTCTGGATGACAGTACATATGCTGCCGCCATGCCTGCTTTGTTCTGCCCTCTCTACCTCCAATCCTTCACACCATTGGCTGTCAATGGCTGGGTCAGTGGCGGATGACCTCACCGCGAAGCCGCAAGCTTTATAAATGGACGTACGGGCCGAGGAAACTCCGCCAGGATGGAAACGCACGCCTCGGAGATAAACTCGGCTGAAATTCGGAGAATGATCAAGGATGGCGGTGTAGATAATTAATGATTTCTCTTTTTCCGCGCTGGAAAAAAAGCCCCCCCACCACCCCCCTCGACACAGCTGACCAACATTAGTAATAAATTCCTCATGGTTTGACAACATGTTGGGTGGACTCTCTGGCCAGGCTTAGGCTCAGCACTGTATAGCCTCTTATTGTCCCATAGGTTTTACGTTACAGTTGGGATTGGGTAAGTCCCAGAGAGCTCAGGATCCCACGTCACTCTCTCTCTCACACACACACACACACACACACATACACACACACTTTTCCCCCCCTTTTTTCGGGCTTTGCTCCCACACACGGCTCTGGGTCAGAAAAACCGATCCGCAAATCCAGCCTGTTAGGAGAAGAAATACAGGCTGCTATCGAATTAGCGTTGCAGTTGTGTTTGTGTCACGATTACATGTCGACGCATGTTTTCCTCTGCTGAGTAAAGCTGTTGGCCTCGCTGCACCCCAGCTGCTAGGGGCTGAGCGCTCCCTGCTCACAATTAGGATTCATATTTCATTGTGAAAAATGTCAATATATGCTAATGTGTCACTATAGGAATAGGTCTAAATTCCAAATATGTTTTTGTATTGTCTATCTGTCTAAAGATGATGAACAGTCATTTTATCTTGTCACAAAAAAAGTGTTGGCAGTGTGTCTTAACTGTTAGGCCAGCAGTATTTATTGCCTCGCTTTATGTCATCATTCCTCTTGAAGGCGAGGCCCGGAGCGACAGGAATCATTGATGGTGTAGGGGAATTCACAGCTGGATCAGAATGAGTTTGGGGTGGTAGGTAGGTAAGTAGGTAGGTATGGTGAAAGTTGGCACAGTAGAGAACTCAAAGGAAATCCCTCTAGTAGACTCTCTCTCTCCTGTTGAAACGGTCTTCTTCCAGGCTGGCAGGTGTCTCAACAGGTAGCGGAGGTAGACCGCCAGAAAGCGTCACAGTTTTCTGCATCTGGTGGTATTTCTCCATACACTGTCACCAGCATGACCGGCGCTCTGGGGCAAACCCAGTTCATTTGGGTGCCAATGGGAGCTGCGTGTGTGTGTGTATGTGACCTTAAAGTTTCTGTTTCCTGCTCACACAAAGAAATAAAACCTCAAATGCCTTTTCAAATGCCGCATTCCATGCAGTTGGAATGATGTTGGGAACTACGGACATTTTTCTCAAAGCAACATCAAAATAACCACAAAGGCGAGCGTGCCTTTGAAAGACAAAATGGCATCTTTTTTATGACAAATATTTGGATTACCCCGATACCAAAAAATGCCTTCAGAGGATTTTGAGCTTTTGAGCTTTTAATCTTTTGGCCCCTTTTGTTTGAAGAAGCCTTGTTCTCATCTCAGCGTCAGTTGTGTTACCATCCATCTGTCCCATCTGGACCGAGGTGGCTTCTGGATGTCAGGGGCTATAGGTCTAATTACAAGGACAAAGCAGTGGGACTATCAGAGTCTGATGTTTATAAAAGAAAGCTGAAGACATACCCTATTTATCCATTTTGTATTCTCTTTTTTATTTTATTTTTTAGCTATTTGGCTTTATTTCTTTCTTGTTTTCTTGTTTTATTCATCAATAGCCCTCAGTAACTCTAGAGTTAACTATATAGCAGTAGCAGGCATTTTTATGTTCTGCTATATCAATACTGCAACGTCATAACTTGTACTTTCATTATTCACATGAACAGCTGAGTAAGAGTGTATGCACCATTTTGTGCTTTGCTGTTCAAAAGGAACAGTTCATGTAAGCCTGATTAAAAACAAAGATACCCTCAGATTGGTAAAACACAGGTGAGTGACTTATTATATTTCAATTGCTGTCATCCTCCAAAGCCTTGTCATTATCGCAGCCACGCTTAGGAGAACAATGACCACGTTCACACCTACAAGACGTCTCTCAGCACCTGCTTAAGGAAGGGCAGGAAGCTGAGCATCCTGCAGAGAGCATTACTCTGCCCAGCCTTGGCCTGGTGCCATGCCATGCTCGCACTGTTATCGTACCCCGCTGTTTTCATACCCTGCTTTTACTCCAAGGTGATAAAAACCCCATAGTGAAAATGCAATATCCCTAATCCTAATCCACTCTCCAGGATATCCTCGTGATTCCAAACTCCAAATGTCACCGTTGTTGGTTTAACCCAGGATCTGTGCTCCTGATATGTGTGTGTGTGTGTGTGTGTGTGTGTGTGTGTGTTGAGGCGAGCTGTTGAGACTAACTGTCAAGTGATGCGCTGTTGATTCTGTGTCAGACGCTGTGTCCTCTTTTTTACTATGAGTCATTTGATGTCATTTGAAACCTCGCAAATAGCACTGTCAATCAATGCCACTGCTGCTCAGAGTGTAAGCCTGTTTGGCACTTCCCAACCACTTTTCAGACTAAGAGAACAAGATAAAGTTTCTAAAGGAGCTAAAAGCTAAAAGGGTCACACTGAATGTATCAAATATTAAGGACATCTTCCTGATATTGAATTACAGCTCCTTTTGCACAATCCACATCTCAATTGTCTCAAAGGTTAAAAACCCTTTATCTACATCTCCTCCTTTGTGATTGGTATAATAAGGGATATCAATAAGGGATAATGGCTTTTACCAGGATTCAGCTCATCAGTGCACTTAATGAAAAGAGTAAGCGTCCCTAATATTTTGTACATTCAGTGTAACCAGTCTGAAGGGCATTTATACCACAGTATTTCCACTATATGCAGGCTATTCAACCACACCAATAAAACCTAAAACACAAAAATACTTCTGCTATAACGTTATATCAATATTCCCCATTCAAAGCATTGCAATCTGTCATGTATCAACAAATGCATGATATCTAATTTTTTTATTATTATCCCTATTTCCTCTTCTTGTATCATCATTTACAGAGTCTATATTTGCAAATGAACCACTTTGTTATTTCCATGTACAGCAGCTAGGGAAAAGACTACACAACCACTGAAGAGAGAGAGAGAGAGAGAGAGAGAGAGAGAGAGAGAGAGAGAGGGGGAGGGAGAAAAACAGTCTTGTTTTGCATCTTTTTCCATGAGTAAGTGTAAGTTGTCTCCAAGGTGGATGAGGTGGTATATTTATAGGTTTGCCTTCATACCTCCGTGATGCACGTCAGGTTAGAAAAATAACTGCTTTCAGTTTGATTTGATTGATTGCTAAGAGGAGCTTCTGCTGTTTCAGTCCAAACACCCCTAAATCAAACTTGTCACAAATTTCCGGATTTAACAAGGCATCCCAAACTAGAGGAGAAGAGAGACAAAAGTCTATTATGAGCAGGCTATTTTTCAAATTTGCGATAAGCATCTAAGAATAATTCTAGCGTTACAGACAAACTAACAAGCGGCTTGTGTATTTATGCATACACGTTACCCCAATTGATAGAGAATCTCTGTGAGGATAAAAATGAATGCAGAGAAAGAAAACACTTCAGATTTAAACTGATCCATTCTTAGCTTGGCTGTGGATTTTCTAAAAGTTAGCCATCAGACGTACTTTAATCCAGAAACTTTGATCAATATGTAATCATTTTTCTAAAGCAGACTTTTTGGCCTGTTTACATATTCCTAGTTAGAAAGCTGCAGGGAGTGAAGTGGATATGAGTGGATAGAGATGACCAATGTGTTTTCTGTCACAGGTTCACAGGGGTCAAGTCAAGGCTCCTCTAGCGGATTTACAATCCAGCTGGGATCTTGAGCCCACTCTGTTCAAAACATCAGCTCCCCACCATTATTTTCACTGCTAATAACCTCTATTATAGGTTCCATGCAGCACTTCTTATTTTAGATTCAACCAATTAATTCACCATAAGTGTGTGGTTAGTTTTGCTTCAAAATGAGAAATGAGTTTATTAAGACCAAAAAAATTTAAACCAGTAAAACATTATGGAGCGCTCTAATAATATACATCTGAACAAGTCATTTAGCCTAGTACTGAGTCAGTATTAAGCCTTAAAATCCTATTTTCTCTAAACAAGTGACATAATCTGTCAATGGGGTGAAATGATGAAATAGTCAACATTTGTTAGACGCTTGTATTAATTCATTTTTGGCTATATCTATAATAATTTGAGTGCTGTTATAATGCAATAATATAATTATATAATAATAGAATTACTTTTGAGTGACCTTATAACACACTACAGATATGGTAATCACAGAGAACGTTACCTGTTTTTAAATGGGTATATAGCGTTTTCAATTAGAACTCTTAATATAAAAAATGGGGAAGAACAACACTGATCTAAAAACGCAAACAGCAGCAACTACTTTCAATGAGGTTTAAAGGTCAATGGTCATGACTCAGGTTTAGATTTCACATGAGCAAAAATGATATCCATCAGTGCCACTAATCAACATATAGCCCTCTTCTGTACCAACAATACTTTTGGCAGGACAGGACATAGGAACTTCATTTTTCTCAGTTTGACTACTCACACAGTTGCTCTTTGGTGTTTTAGGGCAGAACACACTCAACCAAAAATCCTGTATCTGTGAAGCTGCCTGTTCGTAGCAGTGATCCGTCCACCTGGAGCCCATCATGGCTGCCACCGTGGGCCTGGCAGCTGCAGCACTGCACTCTGGGATACCGGACACCCCGGGCTGATGACTCTGATGAATCTGTCTGCTCCCTGCCCTGTGGCCCCCATCAGATCCATCCTACTGGGAAACAAGTGTGTCTGACTGGCCCAGACCAAACACACTCTCTCTCTCTCACACACACACACACACACACAGATTCAAACACACACTTCCCGTGGCCCCTACTGCACTCCACACCATTAATACCAATTGCCCTTTCTTTATGGCTACAAATATTTTTCACATCCTCCTGGCATCCTCCAAGATCATTTTGAATCTCTCTGGCCACAACAAAAGCGCACTACCCCTTGTACTCGGGACTGCAAAACCACAGGATACTCAGTCTGGGATATTTGTTAACATGATTTGTGAAACTTTTGCGACCGCAGGACAGACTGCACCGGAGAGTCGCGCTGTGTGTGGGTGGAGGAGAAGTCAGATCCCCCTCTGCCACGTTTGATGGTTCCTTTTATTGTGTCTAGCAACACAGCCAGCAGGGGAGTCTGTTATACGCCAATCAGCCACACACGGAGGCTCATTGTCAAAATACCGTATAGGAGCGAGGTGTTTGCACTTGACACATCAACAAACAGGATTCCTCGAGGACAGGAGTGAGACTGTACCATCGCTGCGTACAGCTCACCACAGTCATTAGCCTCTTCCTTGATGGTGGGTGGATGAGAAAGCAGCAACCACCGAGTCACAGCCCTTTTTTCCCTACTGGGGGAATTTAGGAACCTACAAATCTCCAATTTCCCCCGGTGAATCGTCTTGGCACACCTCGACCATAATTGCTATTGACAGAACAACAACAGAGCAATTATATCTAGTCGACTCTTGTCCCTGTTTGGTGTGTGAGTGTGTGTGTGTGCGTTTCGCGGCCAGGCCCAGCCAGCCTCATCTTAGCAGCCCCACCCTGGACTACCGTGCCTCCAGAAAGCCTCCTGGCCCCCGGGCTTGTTTTGAGTCAGATGGTTTGTCAGTAAGCGGGAAGCCCTGATGCCAGAGTGGCGTGTTTACTTTTCACTCAGCATATTAGATATGGCCTCACTCTACCCTGATGCTGGTATCAGCTGGGCATCTGTGTGTGTGTGTGTGTGTGTGTACGTGTGTGTCTGTGTGTGCACATGTGCGCGCATGTGTCCATGTCCCGTTTCCCATGCCATCCCGTTGCATAGACACACACACCACAACCACACTAGTTTGATGGGCTTATCAGACAGGAATTTCATGCCATCCCCCCACCCCCTCACACTGCACACACACACACACACACACACCCCAAACCTCCACATAACATCAACACCATGTCAGTATTTACCTTCTTTATGTCTGGCCCAGATACAGATCCACCCGCCAGATCCACACTCTATCTGTCGCTGGAGACTTATCGCTTTCACTTGAGTCAAACGGCATAATCCAAAACAACAACAATGACAACAATCGATAGCTGTGTGTGCAGTACGTGTGAAAACGAAGATAGTCTGTGAATAGACGGCATACGGGCATGCTGCATTTTAAATAACATTTTACACTTCAGGTGTTTAGGTGATGATCTCATCCAGCAAAACTGGACTGACATTGGAAGTGGGACTTTGTGACTTCTGAGGTGTCCGAGATCAGGACTGGACATTTGTCTGATATTGGGACTGATGCATAAAACGGTAGCTGGGTCTTCAGGCTGAGAATCAAAATAGGACTTGTCATGTCAAATCAAGTAAAATGTATTCATACAGCAATTTTAACCAGCAGGTTTGGTACAAAGTGCTTTACAGAGACCAAGGGACACAGGAGTGTGGCGTTCAGATAAAATCAAAACAAGAACAAGCCCATCACATTAATAATGTGAGGTGCAGGCTACTGCTGCAGCTGGTGCAGGGGTGAAGCTGAAGGCAGGTTACCGGGGTTAAGACCAGACCAGGGGCAACAGCAGGAGGCATGATGGGTGAGTATGAGATGTGGTCGGAGGATGAGCCTTATAAGAGGGGGTCTGGGGGCAGGGGGGAGGGGGTGTTCGGGGAGTTTTCCTATAATGACAGGGTGCTGGGCAGCTGGATCCTGTTTTCCAGTGCGATCGGGGAGCGTAGCAGGGTATGGACAGCTCCGTCTGTGGGCCCTGTGTTCATTAGTGGAGCAGCACCGCTGCACTGGGGGTGATTCACAAGCATATCAAGTTAAAAAGGAATGCTTGGCCACAGAGGGATTTTCCTGCTGGGCCAGAGTGTGTAGGGGGGGTGGTGGGGGGGTAGAAGAGTGGAGTGGGATGGGATGAAGGGGATGGAATTGGCAAACTTCAATCGGAAAACTTCCCCGCATCCGAGGAGACACTTAAAAGTCATCCTCGATCAGACTTTCGCAAACATCCACTTCGCTCCCTCCCAGTCTCTGCCCGCTCCGTAAAACACGCTGAGACGTTTTTGAGTTTCGCCTATTTGCAGCTGACGTGTTTGGGTTTTTTTTAAAAATTTTTTTATCTGGCCTGCTCATCTTGTGATTATTTGGAGACCTGGGTCCTGTGCTTGTGTATGTTTGTCAGTGTTCTCCCCCCCCCCCCGACGCGGCGCTGCCCCGCCGCCGGTCCAGGCACGGTGCCCAGTCGATCAGGTTTCACTCTGCTTGTGTTTGCTTCTCTGACTGGCTTGGCAGAAACCAATAAACAGCACACTCCCACTCCTGTCCCTCCCCCCCCCCAAAAAAAAGGCCTATTCTTGCTGTGGCTGGAGTTGAATGGATGTTTTTTCCTCCACCTCTTTCTATATTGCTCCCCCTCCCTCTCCTTTTTTTCTCCTTTGTGGAAATTCCTTGAATACCTGGAAGTATGCAGTGTGCAACCTAACAAACACAGCCAATTAAAGCTCAGCTCGCAGGCCGAAAACTCCAGGGAGCGGAAGATTGAGTTATTTAGTATATCACTGTAACCGGATCTATTTTTCTATGATGCCACCGAGCCTCAGCAGTCCATTTGTCTTCGGTGAGACCACAGGGTGCCCTTGGGGTGGTCCCTCGGTGTTTGAACTCAGGCCGGCTGCCTCCGAATGTTTGAATCTGGTCATATCTGGATTGAATTGGTGCCCCGCTCCTCCTCTCGCCCCCACCTCCTTTTGTTTCATGTGGTTTGTAGCTGCAGCACGGCGCATGTGGCTCGTATTGTTCTGCTCACAGTTTGACCTCCATCAGCCTCATTATCAGAATCGGAATCACTTTAATCGGCTTGTACAATAAATACGCGGGAATTTGTCTTGGTGGCATTGATGCGTAGACGTACCGACAACTTACCTATGGGAGCACGCTACATTCTGACACATGGTACTAGTTTTAGCACAAAAATAAACAAAGATGCAGAGCGCTACAACCGTGGCTACCAGGCTCAGCGTCAGCCAGGAAGACGAAATATGTACTGAGATTTGAACTTGTTTACGTGTAGCTCGGGCATTTCTGTTAAAATCAACAGTCTTGAATGGTCATTTGGCACACAAGATGGCTGCCACAGAGCATTTGATAATGTTGTTGCAGACATTTGCATCGGCAAAGTGCATGAGACACGTAGAGCTGATATTTAGAGCTTTGCAAATGCATCTATTTTTCTCCCATGCCAGTCAAATGTGTCATTCGACTCCCTGTGCGCTGTCCTCAAATGAAACAAAGCTCATTTGCATGATAAGATCAAACAATCTGGCAGCCTACCAAAGGAGATTTCCATGGTACAGCACATCAAGTAGCACCCTTTCTACCTCTTCTCATTCTGTTTTTTTTTTTTTTTGTCTCATGTCAAAAGCCTCAGGCCCACATTTGTCACCCCGACATACGAAAAGCAACATGCCCTTATATCTGCTCAGTTGTGAGTGGAGTTCCTTTCTTTCCTTGGCCTGTGGAAGAGGTTTTTTCCTGCTCTTTATCTCTTCTGACAATACGCCACCATGCCTCCATAATGGCGTATTTGCCCAAGACGTCACTGTTTTGAGAATACACAGACAAGGACCTGTGATGTGTGCACATGCACTATAGGTAGATATGTATGTGTGAAGATGCAAAATATGTCTGTGTGCATAGACACGCGCGCACACACACACACACACACACACACACACACACACACTCAGACTCTAAATAAAATGGAACCCTACCAGTTGGACTAGTTGTCATGTTCTCTGTAAAGCCCGACACAAAGGGCCTGTCAGATGAAGGCAGCACAGAGGAACGTAGATCCTGGACAGTCTGGCACGGCCGTTCTATTTGACAGCATGTAAACTATGTTTATCTTACTCACATGCAATTATGCCTGGCATTTGCACAAGCATTATACCGTGTTTCCACATCCAACAGACCACAGGACAAAAAAACTAAACTGTGTGGACTCTGGAATAATTCACTAATGCTTTTTGATGTGATTGCATGTCATTACGGACACGAAACAAGCTCTCTTAACCGAGGGGATTTTTTTTTTTTCTTGGATAAATAATTCTCAATAATGAATTTTCAAGTGATTACTTAATGGCCACAGTAGCTTGACCTCCAGTCAGCTGGTCTCTGAAACTCGTTCAAACCCGTATCACCCTTCCTTCTTTTCCCCAAAAAGCCCCATAAATCACTTTCCTGTAAACAGTAGTGACATGGAGCCCGATGTGTACTTCGATATACATTTAGGAGACCACAAGGCCTGAAACCCGAGCCCCGCTGTGTTTGGGAGACAAACTGTAGTGAGACGCTGAGCTCACATGTGTTTTGGGCGCAAGCGCGGCCCTGTGTGTGTGTGTGTGTGTGTGTGTGGTTTGTCCCGGTCTCTCTCCCCGTTCACAGACCTATAAGTGCATGTTGTACACAGATGCCGTTGTGCTAATTTGTTCTTATTGTTACAAATTATGTTGTCGCGCTTAAGCGTGGTAATGCTACCAGTAACAATAACACAGACCCAGACCCGGCCGCGGCCAGAGCAGCTGCGTGACGCCACTGTTCGCCCGGCCGGCCGGGGAGGCGCTCAGTGGGACTGGTTCATGTTGTAAACACACTCTTGGCAGGAGATATGGCCTGGCACTGCAGACAAACCTATTGGAATGGTATAATTAAATAACATTCACCTCATAGCACAAATAACTTTGAGTTATTATGCTTCACAATAAACTTCTATACCTCAGACTGTCATTTACATTTGCATTGCAGATGTGGCTGATGCTTTTATCCAAAGTGACTAACTAATGAGTGCAATGGTAGAATTAGATTAGCTATTTCTACATTGCTAACATGACAAGCGACTAATAACAAGGATAATAAGTACTTGCACAGACAATAGCTTTAACAAATATGCCTGTGTCCCTACAATATGTAGAGAAGCCCTATGCAAAGCAGTAAGAGCCAGGCAGAAAAAAGGTTATTTTTTGAATTATGTATTAGCCTGGATATGAGTATTTTAGAGTTTTAGCTACTGTATCTGCATAATTCTTCAATTTTTCATATTTCTTGCTATTTTGTGCCTAAAGTGAGCTTGATCATGCCTCCAAATCCCTTGCTGTGTGCGAGTGTGTGTGTTTGTGTGTGTGTGTGTGTGTGTGCGTGTGTGTAAGATGAACAGCAGCAGAAGCTTTTCATCAGATGCTGGCCGGGCCTGGTCCTGTGTTGCCCTCTCAACACCAGATGACAACTGGCACCCGGGCTCCTGAAACCCAGGAGAAGCGCTGAAAAATGCTCCTGATTACGAGCCATTATTAATTGTGAGGCCGCAGCGATCGTTTTTCTGCGCTTTTTCCGCGTGCGACCAGCCCAAACGCCGGTGCCCTCTTATCTCCCTAATCCTAACTCATCCCTTTCCTGTCCGCGCCGGCTCAATATTGTAGCTCTGAGCTTGACCCAAAATGGCAGCAAGGGCAAGAACAGGGGGAGGGATAAGTGGGGAGTGAATAAGGGGCTGGGGGACAGATTGAAGGGTAAGGCTGGGGCGGGGGGTGAGGGGTGGGGGCGGGGCGGGGCGGGCATGAGGGGGGTTCCCCAAGGATCGATCTTAGGCCCAGGTGCAGGGTTTTAATGAAGATGGCGGCGTTAGAGAGAGAGGGAGGGGGATACACTCGGAACGCCCCGGCCCATGTGAAGTCTCACTCAACACCGTGGCCCTCTTTGACCCCGGATTAGTTTCCTCTTCCAGGTTTAGAGACAGGATGCTGACCCCCGGCATCCCGCCCCCCGCTACCTGAACTGAACACCGAGAGATAGCCTCGTTTCCCCGGGGACAGATATCGCGGTCGCGCCTGTTGTCTGGAGTAGAGCCAGCTTGGACTTCTCACAGAGGTGCCCATCTGGCACGGAGGGCAGGAAGCTTTGTTCTCTGTCCGTACGCATCCATCCTGTCCTGTTTTTATAGTCTGTATTTGTTCTTCATGGCATGTCGCATATCTTTTGTCCTTCACGTGTTTTGTGTATTTTTACGAAAGGTTATCATGGATCATCTCCACCACGGGCGTTGCAATGTTACTGTACTGCTGCTTTATTCATCACTCTCATACATTATAAATGTCCACTCTTCTCTTAATCACTGAGCAAATCCTGGCCTTTAGACAAAATGCAAGAACCACAACGCACAAATACTGGGATAAACTCAAACATAGCTGCTCCCTTTATTTGTATATTTGAATATTTAATAAGGTGAGGAAAGTTTATGTGCGTATGTTTATCTGCCTACTCATGGATGTGTGTGTATGTGCAGACAAAAAAAGTTGATGTGTGTGCGTGTTGGTGTTTTGCTGCGTTTCTCTATCTGATAAAGCTTAATAATGAAATTCCACAGAGAGGGCTGTGGGGTGTGTTTCAAACCAAGTTCCTGATAAGAGCCGGGGTTGGCCCCGGGGCATTACCACTGTTTGTCCTGGATCGCTGGCTGTTTGCTTTGGGAGAAAACGCGTGTTTGTGAGCTTGGGCAATGGCTGGCTACATGTCTTCTACTAATTATAATAGAGCCGGCGATGTTTGGCTCCTCGGAGCATCCGCCTCCTTCAGATAGGGGGGAGATAAGCGAGGAGGAGGAGCGTGGGAGGTGAGACTGGAAGTGGTGAAAGGGTGTTTGCAGGCTGAGAATGTGGCTGTTGGTCTCGCACACACCTTGTCTGCGGTTTCTCTCTTTCTCTCCAGCTCTCTCTCTCTTCCCGGGCCGTTCGTGCCGACTGCCTGCGCTATCTGTCCTCATATCTTCATTGGCTTCCTAACACCTGTTGATAAAAGACATCCTCGCCTGTCAGCAGCAGCCACCCAGCCATCGCTGGGCCAGCTCCTCAAAAGAGCCGACGGCACCCTCTCAATCTCTCTCTCTCTCTCTCTGTGGTTATCTCTCTCTCTCTCTTAATCACACTCCCCATTCTCTTTCTGTCTGTGGATCTGTCTCTGTTCCTTCTTTCAATGCACGATTTCTCAGACAGTACTGATCAGATTTTGCCCAAATTTGGAGTAGTGATGCATGTGTCTCACCACTTTGTTCTGGCATTGTTACAATTATGCTGACTAGCCTAAGGGAAGCGGGGGGTGGGGGGCTACAATTACAGATCAAAACAAGGTGACATATGTGTTACTGATTGGCCCTGAGAGGGACTGCATCATTTGTGGGGGACGACATGTTTACTGTCGCCTCGTTCTACTTCTTTCTCTATCTCCTTCACTCCTTATCTCCCCCTCTCTCTCTTGTTGTCTCTCTCTCTCTTTTTCTCTATTCCTCACTCACTCCACCCCCCCTTTCCTGAACTCCATCCCTATCTAAGGCGTCACATGCTCCTGCCATTCTACTTCCTTTTAAAAACAGACGAAGAAGTGGGGCATTAAGGAGAAAAAGAGAGCTGAGAGATATCAGATCCCAGATTGCCCTTTGTTGATTAGAGTGCTGTTGGAGGGTGTGTGTATGTGTTCATTCATGTGCGTGTGTGTGTGTGTGTGTTCCAGAGTGCGGTAAGGTGAATGGAGGTGGCAGGGTGCTAACAGCTGAAGTCAGGTTCCAAGGCAGTGAGGTTACAATTGGTGTTAAGAGATGCCTTCCTAAAGAGCAGATCACAACACACATTAAAAGACGCACCGCCCTGCACTCTGTTTGGCTACATTTAGCTTTGCCTCTGCCTGCGCTCAGCAGTGTTGTGGGGCGTATTTATTATCAACCACAAATTGATTTCAAATATTTTCTAGCCAGCATTATCTGACAATGCTGGGCTACAACACAACAGGCAGTTACATGTGATGTGTTCTGTTTGCACCTCTGAAAATACACCATACATATCCATATAAAATAGGCAGAAGCAGTGAAGTGCAGTCATTTACATTTTTGACACTAGATACAATTTGTTATTAAATTGGCAATGTGTAGCTTAAGATGGTACTGTGCCACAAAGACAAATTTCTGTACATTTACCATAGATACAATATCTGTTGTCATGGGATGAAACACATGCTAACGCTAACCCTAATCTGTTAGCATAGCTACTTTAGCATAGCTCACCGTTAGAGTTGGATTGAAGCTGCTACATTCAATATTTTTTCATGCAAAAAAAACCCAAACAAATTACAAACGTTCAGTTTTTTCCCTAGAATTATATTTTTGTCAAAAAGAATATAATTGGAAAAATCTCCAAAACAGCATTTAGACCATGGGACACTAAAACTGTCCATTGAAACCCAGGATGATAAAAATCCTAATAAAATATATACATGCCTGCTGATCAAAATGTTGCATTAGAATAAATTTAGGTTAAGGGCTTTACCTAGACAACCAGTGTAGTATTGTATTGATGCATTATATAACAAGTGCACTAGCATTTTTTATGTGCTTGGGGCATCTTCATTATTGGAGTGGCATTGAGCAACAATAAATATACACAAGCTTGCAAATCCAATCTCAACACCATCTAGCATCTCATTGGGGCTAATCCTGTGTGTACAGACACACACACACTCCAGCTCTTACTGCGCTGCTCCGTCCCGTCACCTAAATATGTAATCAAACAAACTGCATCATATCCATCATATCAGAGGTGGACGACACTGACTGGGCGATATCTGATTTTTAATAAAAAGCCAATATCGGCCCGATATATCGGTCTAACCCTACTCTCTGTGTGTCTGTTTCCTCCACCGCCTCCTCTGCTGCAGCTCTGGTTAACCTACAGAGTAGACCTGTGTGGCTGACACCCAGCAGCCTCTGGGAGTTGACAAATGGAAAAAGGCCTGAAGATGAATGAAGCACAATTACCCGGGGTAACAAATGTTCCTAATGATTTATGCCCGGCTCGGGTTGCTTTATTTTCGCCTGGGTACAATTCTCCGGGAGGACAGTGGTGGTGGTGCAAACCCCCGGGCTGCTTTGCGCTGATGCTCAGACAGCGAGGTGGAGACAGTGACTAATGGGCTATGTGAGACCACCGCCATTGATATTTACCTCATTTCTCCTCGCCCGAGCAGCTTCTCAGCGATGTCAGGGCCAGCCATCATCCTTTTGAGTTATTCTTGTGTTTTTTTTTCAGGCGGTATAGGTGATGCCAGGGGTCCCCCTCACTCACTTCTCCTAGAGGTCCACCCACCGGTGCCCCGGGGCAGAGGAGAGTGGGGGTGAGAGGGAGATACAGAGGGGAGAAGGTCAGACACACAGCCTAAGGCATAGTGAAGAAACACACACCTCTCTGTGTTTTCACTTGTCTGGCTGATGAACTATCACACTTGCTATATGGCCGAGGAAAAGAGGGGCCCAGGGTTTCTTTATACATCTTATGTGCAAGGGAAATAAATTACAGAGTCAAAAAGCACCCTCAAATATGGTTATCCTATTTTTTTAGCACACCTGAGGTGAGCTACATGTTTTTCTTGTTAGCGGTGTGTATGTACTGAGTTTGTCTTACATCTTTGCCTGATTGCCTTAGTGTATTCTTGGTGTAGCTAACACACTCCATCTGAACAGGCTGTATTCAAACACGTGGGCTGTCCTGATGCTTGTGTGATTGAAAGGAAGACACATACACACAGACATAAATTTGACTTACTATACTAGTGAGAACCTTAACTATTGGTCCAATTTTCCCATGGAGATAATTACATTTTCATTGAATCAAATTGAATCGAATCTAACTCTTAACCTAACCTAATCCTAATTCTAATCTTAACTCTAAACCCAAGTCGTAACCCTAAACTTTAACCTTAACCCTTACCCTAACCTGAACCTAATCCTAATTCTATCTAATTCTAAGCACCTACTCTACCTGGAGCCCCAGGGCCATGTGGAACATCTCACCTCACATTATACATATGAATTATTACCGCTTTGATATCTTGGCACAGCGCATGGGAGAGTTATGAGGTTTGAAACACTAGTTCTGTGCAGAGCTGAAAACCCACTCTCTGGTTACAAGCCGCTGGCCCAGGTGGTCTTCCTCAGACCCCAGACACTAACCTAACCACCATCGTGAAAAATAAGCCCTGCAATCCATATTTACAGTGGAACAGTCAACCTTTCCCCCTCTCTCTCTCGCTCGCTGGAAACAAACGTCCAGAGTGATATATTAATCAGGATCAAATCTGTTGCGAAATAAAATGTCCTCTCGTTGAATAGGCTTTACAGATTCATGGAAGCTCTTCAGAACAGGAACTAATTTGTCTGTTCAATGCAATTAATCACGTAATTGAAAAATGGTGCCACCGAGACCAAAGAGGCGTGGCAAAACGATATAATAACTGATTATTCAATTGAAACCATTAACCAAAGCAGCTGTATTATGATTACATAAATCATACAGGAAACCTAAACAACTCTAGCTCAGTGGTTCACTATTAATGAATATTACCCAATTATCACCTTGTGTGATTTATGTATTGTTTGGTAAAGCAGTGTAAATGCTGGTGGATAGAATGAAATGTTGAACACATTTAAACACAGATCAGGTTTCTCAGTGTTCTGCTCAGTGCATTCTGACTAGTTTAGTGTACAGTATTTTAGGTAAAAGGTGCTATGTGTAACATTCTCACGTCAATAAATCATTACCACATTAATTTTGAGATATTAGTACAATTGCCCTAAACATACAACGTCATTTCTGAGAAGATTCGCCGGCTCTACCGGCCTCTACGCTGCATTTTGTATTGTATGCCACTGAGTTGGTGGGAAATCTCCTGGATTGCTTTATGGCACAAAGAGAGATTGCTTTATGGCATAAAACAGGAAGAGGCCGCTGTTCTTCCAGCACAAACGGAGCTAAAGCTTTCAGAGTTTCTCACAATGGCAGACGGTGGAAGGAGCAAAAGGCAAAAAAAAAAAATCACTTCCAAATCCTCTTCAGTAAAGCCAACTAGAAAACCTTTCACCTAAGAATGTGGTCTTAATTTTGAGAAACACTAGCTAACAATACCACTGGCGTGAGATAGAGGCTGCCAATCGTCTCGACCAGGGTCTCATTTGTTTACAGTAATTATACCAAGGTAGCACAATTCATTTGACAATGATAGATTGATGTTTATAAACGCTACATGTTGCACTTTTAAAACCACTGTGCAGTGCAAAACTAGCTGGCTCGTCAATGCAGTAGATTGATGGTGGTTGATCGGAGCGGACCCAGTGACGACTGAGAATGACCTGGGGCTTTTCTGCTTGACGCATGTCCTCACACACACTCACACACATACATGCATGTACACACGTGCTCACACACAAATCATTTTCAAATGTCATGCAGATGCTTCACTTGTGAGTCTACCGAAAGATGCATATACTCACATACACACACATGCGCGCACAGACACGGGCAAAATATTTCCAAACGGTCAACAGAAAGACAGACATACATCCACACTCCGGAGTGTTACAGCGGTGTGTGTGTCGTCCACAGGGCCTGTGAGGGGTTGAATTATTAGGCCAGCCTGACTGATGGGAGGACATGGAAACGTGGGCCGAGCCGCGCTGGCCTTTCATCTGCGGTCCTGTTCATCCTCACTCCCCCTGCCAGTCGCCCAGGGATACGCCTGTCACAAATTCCTGCCCCGCATGTCAGAGACACCCGTTTCTCCATGCGGCCCTGGGCTGTCCGTACAGACACGACCCAATGGTACACTCACTTTGCGCAGGCTGAAGCTGACATCTGGACCGCAGAGGCAGAGGTGAAACCCAGAGCGCATTGGATACATGCAGGGTAAGATGGCTCATTTCTCAGCAAGCACCTAGCCTGGTGAATGGAATGATCCGGTGTAGGGTCTGGGTAGAGGAGCAATCACTTCAAAATGTAAATTGTCCCATCCCAGCATCTGACAGCATTTGACATGGATTTGTTTGGGTTAATGTTTAACTTTGCCACGTTCAACATTAACCCAAACAAGCAATATCAAAACTTTGGAAACCGTTCTGAGCTGGTATCAGGAAGATATTTCAGTCCAGATTTCATAAAACGATGCAGGCAGCAGCTATGGACTTTCATTTTGCCGCAGTATTTACACAGGTTTTCAGCGTCAGTGCCGGCCGTCATACCAACATCTATTCCATATCAAAATGTTTGCCGCGTTGCCATAGTTTATCGTGGGTGTGCTTCCAAGAATCCTCTCTTTCTTCTGTCTTCATCTTTTTCTCCCTCTCCTCTCTCCCTCATTTCCTCTCTCTCTATGTCCCTTTTCCCTCTCTCTGCCTCTCCTTCAGTTTCCCTGTCTTCTCATTTCGTGGGGATCAAGCAGAGGGAGAGTTAGATAGGACGTCTCTAACCGCACGGAGCACTTTAACCTCATGCTACGGCTGCGGCTGACGTTCGTGTTTGCATTGAAAATACCAGGCTCCAAGCCTAAAAGTAGCTATTGTTTAATCCCATAGTTAAATATTGATCATGCAGCCTGGGTAAAAGTTTAAAAGTTGGCTTTGAGATTTCCAAGACACTGTACACAAAGCTACTACCCCCCCTACAGTCACAGTTTGTTACAATGAATGCGTGTAGTAGACATAAATAACAAAAGCAATCTCACGGCACATCATTTGTTATTTTGATAAAAAGGTATTTTTGGTTGTTTTGTCATGCGGGCTGGAAATAAAACCAATGTTTCTCTCTTTTTTTTCTTTGTACGACACCAGGAACACTCCTAGCCGAAAAACATCTCTCGCCCCGAGGGAGACTGTCTCAGTTCCTGTTCAAATAAAAAACAGCACATGCAGTCAAGACAAAACAGCAATTATCCAGGAGGAGAGAGAGAGAGAGAGGAATAGACAGAGAGAGAGAGAGAGAGAGTTAATGTAGTTCACACAGTAATATTTGCATGTTCACCACTGTTCTGTCTTTACATGTTCTTTCACTCTGTTTTTGTGGCGCAGTTGGCGGTTTGTCCTTCTGATAAATGTGCATGGATTTGTGCTATAACGTTTTTTTCGTGCCGTTTTCAGTGTTTGCGCAAATACTGTTTAACACTTTGATGATCATAAGGTCTTCATGAACTGATCCCTCCGCCTGAGACTGTTATTATCCAAGGAGAGAACAGGAGTTCAGTGTGAGTTCTGTTGACACTGAAGTCTGCTCTGAAAACCAGGCCGGTGTGGTTGTTTCAAGCTCTGTCCTACTAAGTGGTGCAGCTACAAATGCAGGCATGTTCCCCTACAAATATGAGTCTGTGTATAAACTAACCCTTAAGCCCGGCTGACAGCGCAATTTGATTTTTTAAGACGCCTCGCATGAAAGCCTCTCCACCCTGTTTTAAGTAATAAGAGATTACGGGTAATCTCCCGGTAATGGCAGGTTGGCATTCCACCACAGCGAGCGCTTCTGAGGAACGGTGGGAGTTGTTGTTTTTGACCTGAAAGCTTCTTAATCCTTCCTCAACATATTAATTGGTTCATTGATCAATACAGAAAGAACTAACTCAACAGGGTCTGGGGAGAGAGTTTGTGTCGTGTGTGTGTGGTTTTACATGTGTGGGTATGTGTTTGCATGCGGGTGTTAGCTAGCTCTACTTAAAAGTGCTTTGTGTAGCAGTTTCACATCAATAAATCATTACCACATTCATTTTGAGATGTAAGTACAATTTCCGTAAACAAAGACCATCACCAAAAAAGATTGGCAGCCTCTACTGGCCTCTACACTGCATTTTACATTGTGTGCCACCGGGTCGGATTTACCTGATTCACACGGCGGCCATTGTGAACACTCAGGGTGGGAAACTCTACCTGGAAGAGCAGGTCCAGCTGCTCTACACTTAGTATCACAGATTCACACTGAAAAACATATGAGAAACAAATGTATCTCAAGAATCAGAGGGATATCGGTTCACATTTTAATATATTTGGCCCATTATCTCTACCTGCCAGAGTCTAGTCTCGGCAGCTAGCTAGTAGCTAACTAACTAGTAAGCTAACTAGCTAACTTCCTGCTAAATTCAGGCAGTTGTTGTCAATGTTGCTGGTTAATCTGGTAACTGTTCGTCTATCTGAAATCCTCACTTAGCCTATGTGTTGATGTAACGCTAGATTTATGCAGATCTTCCAGGTAGAATTTCCCACCCCGAGTGTTCAAAATGGCCGCCATGTGACTATGGTCATAAAACAGGAAGAGGGCGCTGTTGTTCCAGTGCAAACGGAGCTAAAGCTTTCAGTTTCTTGCAATGGCAGATGGTGGGAGGAGTGAAAGGCAGATGGAAAAATCACTGCCAAATGACAAGTAGGAACATCCTCTGTGTGATAGCAAACAACAGGGTTTATGGGAAATGTGGTCTTATTTTTAAGAAACACTAGCACTAATACCACTGGTGTGAGACACACGCCACCAATCACCTCAACCATGGTCTCATTTGTTTACAGTCATTATACCAAGCTATCACAATTAATTTGACAATGATAGATTGATTGGTTTAAAAATGCAACACGGAGCACCTTTAACCATGTGCCCTTAGCACCGGAGGTCCTTACTCCCCAGTCATTCCTGTGAAACGACCATTTACCAATTTGCTCACCCTGCTGTGTAATTTCCAGTTCCTGCAACAGGTGGGTAAGCACCATGACATGTTCTTAAGGTCCAATGTAGTGATTTGATTTAAATGGCGTATTGCTAGAAAGACTGTAATAATAACAACCCCGTCCTCTGTTTCGATAATTCGGAGGTAGTGGTTTATGATGATGGGGGCAAGTTAGCGGTAGCTCGCCGGTGAGAAATGTGTGTGTGCGTGTGTGTGTGTGTGTGTATATGTGTGTGTCAAGCAAGCAGCCTGTTTTCCACTTCATTTCCCCTCCTCCGTCTCCCACCCTGCTCTGCCTGCAATCTTTCACCGTAAAGCCTAGTCTACCTTCAATGGCAACCGTAAAGGAAATAAATACAACAACAGTAAAAGCCTGATTAAACCTGCTGGCCTCTATAGCCAGCGCTATTGAACGGCTCTCTACCATGCCCGATGGTTTTCTTCTGGGGGGGGGAAGCTGAGCTAACCCCTTCTGCTGGCGTCCTCTGTGGTCTTAGCGGGTGTTTGTGATGTGTGCTTTTATATTTGAGCCGGTGCGTAAGCGCTTGCCAGTCCGGGCAGATGTGAAGGATGGATTTGCTCGCGCCGCTGCCAAATCACAGTTGTCTTTTCAAGGTCTCTGACCCCAAGATAAATGGCCATCTGCAGTAAATGTAAATGTAACTCCTTTGAATTTGATTACAGCGCAACATTACTACTCGCGTTCTTCAAATAAACCTGTACGGCGAAGATGGAGTGCATACTAACCTGAGTGACCTGTACACTGTAAAAAATATCTACCTTAACTGCTTGTTTAATGCAGTATGCAGTCTTGTTTTTCATGAAACAAGTGAAAAAAATCAAAACTGCACTGGAAATAAGTGAAATTTTCTCTCACCATTGACAGAATTGTTCACTTGTTTTAAGAAAATAAGATTTTCAGACTGAGTATGACTCAATTTGACTTGTCAAGATGGACATTTTATACAGTGTGGTATGTTAGCATACCCGCGCTGTTGGTAAGTAGACCCGCTCAAACGATCCCAGATGAATGACGGCAGTGTGCGGGCTCGTCGCAGGCCGACGGTGATAAAGTCGACGCATTAAAACATGGTGAAACCCATGTGTTTATTCTGCATTAGCATTTCACAGGGGCCGGCCAAGAGCAGCAATGGAGGCGGCTTCCATTGCCATGCAGTAAATATTCAGTAGTCTTTGTGTGATTCACCTGAAAGGTCATAAAACAGCGTGTCCGATCATCGCTCAGCCTGCACTGATTGGCCGCCTGCCTGCTCTTCATTGTTGGGTGCTTATACTGAGCACTGGGCTGTACTGATTTGCTGTTTGGAGAGGGTTTAGACCTGTCACACACATGCACACACACACACACACACACACACACACACACACACACACAGCGGTTTAGGGGCGTTGGGGGTTGGAGGATTATAGAGAGAAGTGAAAATTCCTGTTGGGGAGATCTGCCGAGGCTTAAGTTTCCCCATCACACATGTCACTGTGGAAAAGCTCCCAGGAGGAGGTGGAGATCGAAGCGTCAATCCCACACTAGGCTCAGGGTAAACACAGAGGTATTCAATGACCCAAATAGTGCTCTCTGGATTTCTTTTAGCCCAGGTTGTGTTTCTCAATTGTGTCGCTCAGTTGTAACGTTGCCAGGCAACTATCCAGCCTTTGCAGCAGCATTGCAACACACCTGAGTCTTTTCTTCAGATTAAAGCCGGTGGATCATGTATTTTCCACATCCACCTCTTGTTATTACTTTGTGGCCAAAGCCTAAAGTCATTGTAATTTTCTCCTAAAAAGTTGGTTATAAACCTATCCTTAACCTTAAGCCTCACTCTATCCTCATAATAGACCTTATGTGTAATTGTAATCTCAATTTAAGATAGAAACAATGAATTTATGTGATCATCAATTTTGGAAATATGTAACTTTTTGGCTTGGCCACAAAGTAAATACCTATATAGAAAAGATAAAATAAAAAAAGATGAAACTTTAATGATGCTTGTGGGGAAATTGGGTTGTTGCAGAGGCAAATGAGATACAGCAACAGAAAAATACAGTATAATTAAGAATATAGCCAAAGGGGTCATATAAACATATGCAGCTGACTGTTTCAACACTAGAACATGTTAAGTAGAAATGTATGAACATGATGAAAAGGTATGGATTACAGTGTTACGAGAGTGTGCAAAAAAACCAAATGGAAAATATATCATGTGAGATTATACCAAAATATGTAGTCTGAAAATATCAATTTGTGTGCAATATATAACAAATGAGAGGAAAACTGAGAATATGAGGAAAGACGATATGTAAAAAAAACAACAAAAAAAACCCACATATGTACAGAAAGTGTATAGAGAAGGATTATCTCCGGTCTTCCTCCAGCCTATCAAGTCTTACTGGGCCACCAAGGTGAGATAAAGCACTCCTGCAGTGTTCCTCTCCCACAAGACAAGCCTCTCGCTGTGTTTGGAGAGCGCTGCGGCTAAAAGGGAACATGCATTACAAAGCAGGGCCACTTGAGTGACTAAGCTGGATGTCATCGTCTGAGAGAGACTGCAGGGGCTTGTAACAACAGAGGGAACAACACTCAGCTCACCACCGACTGTCAGCCGCACAGTCGTCTGAAATGGCTGCGTGTGTCAACACCTCTGACTGACTTAGTATCAGAGAGGAGAATCAGTGTTCCTACTTTGATATGTGTGTGTGTGTGTGTGTGTGTGTGTGTGTGTGTGTCATATGTGTGTCATCACCGGGGCATACAGCGCTAGCAGTGCATGAGGGATCTGAGAAGCATAAATCAATATGTTTTGCATAAGGGTGCGTGTCATCATTGATGAGAGAGAGAGAGTGTGTGTGTGTGTGTGTGTGACACAGATGTGCATGTGTGTTATATGAATGTGTCATTACCATAACAGAGTACTTGAAGTGTTTAAGCAAGATCCACACACCAATGTGTGCTTGTGTGGTGTGTGTATATGTATTGTATGTGTGTGTGTGTGTGTGTGTGTGTGTGATGTGTGATGTGTGATCTCTTCTGCATACACCATGTACCAAATCACAGTGGCAGGTTAGAGAGTGACTCATACAAGGGGCCATAATACTACTACGACTACTACTACTACTACTAATAATAATATTAGTAATAATAATAATTGTATTTTTAAAGCACATTTAAAGCATACAACTGAATAATTCTGCTTGTTCATAATTAAGAGCAGAGTTTGACTTTTATATTGCCCCCCTTCACTGTAGACATCAGTTTCTCATACTTGTTTTCTCTCTCTCTCTCTCTCTCTCTCTCTCTCTCTCTCTCTTTCTCTTTCTGCTTCATCATGTTTGACCACAGAGTGCATCATTCTCCTTTCTCCTGCCAAGGGAACATTGCTGTCATCCTGAGAGAGAGAACAGCATTCATCACGCTGATATACCCATGATGCAATGTACTTAAAGAGTTGTGCATGAAAACATTTTTGCAACTTTCTTAACCTTCTTAACCAATCATAACTGCCTTATTATAATATTTCGAAATGTAAACAAACCTTTTCTCGGCTCAAAATACATGCAAAATGTTGATAGATTTCACAGTGGGAAAAATAGCAAAAATCCATAAAATCAGTGTGCAAACAAAGCGAGGAGTGGGGAAACAATGTGCCATCACGGGGCGATGTACTGCAATAACAAAATGCGTCTTTAAGATGTGATTTCTTCATCGACAAGATCCGAGCCAGACTTTCGACACTTCAGTTGACCATCTCTCCCGAAAAAAAATATGTACGGAGAATTTAATGTACTCTACACTCCATTTAACACCACTGAGGGGTAAAAAAATATTTCAACTGCCCATGAGAATATGTGATTCTGTAGCTAGCGCTGGGCAGCAGCGGTGATGCTGAGATCAGGCTTTGGCATGCCGTGCCCCTCCAGGTCGGCCAGAGGTTAGCCAAGCAACCTCCGTAACCAGAATGTTCCCCAGATCGGCGCTACTGGGATTTTCCCAGGTGAGTTTGAGGGCATGGATGATCTCTGTCTTCAGCCAATCCAAGGCCTGGCATTCTTGGTGTTACTGGGAGCCCTGTCAGAGGAGTCGGGGGTATGAGGAGGATGATGTCATGGTGCAGGGACGACGGCGTTCCCCCCTCGGCTCTGCTGGGCCCTGAGGCTCCCTCACATCTGTGTGCTGTCTGACCCAGCGGCAGGCAGCTGCTCCCTCTCATTATACCCCCTAATGGATGGATCCGTTTCCCTCTGACCTCATCCACCCTCCACAACAACATCCTTCCATGCCTCCGTCCTGATATCCCTCCATCCAGGCGCGGGCCCCCTTTCTGCCACCTCTCCCGAAGTGCTGAGCAGGCACAACTCGGGCCGCAATGGAAACCGGTCCGGTGACCATCTTGTGCCGTCTTTGAGTTAAATACACACGGTATGTGTTTTTTAGGATCATCGACATAAACAAATAAAGTCCAACTTCATTTATTTGTATAGCACACACAAGGAAACTCAATGTGCGCTTTGCATAAAGACAATAAAAGCAAAATCCATACAAAAGTAGTGCACACCCGCCATAAAAATACACATTTCATGGATAAAAAATTCCTATACACATCACCTAGAAAAAATACACACATCAAATCGAAAACTTGCACACTCATACACAGCTCTCCACTCTCATTCTCTTCCCTCTCTCCTTCTCTCTATTTTACCCTCTCCATCCATATTGTTTTCTTCAGCAAAGCACGTGCTCTTTTATTTTTACCCCGTTAAAATCGAGCCTCACTGAAAGACGTACCGCCTTCACGTCTTCATCCCTTTGAGATCTCTCCACGGTTCAATAAATTAGCTTAACACCGCCGTCTTTTCACCTAGAACGGCTGGCTGTGCATGTGTGTGTGTGTGTGTGTGTGTGTGTGCATTTGTCTCGTTTTCAATGAAAAGAACAGAGAAAGAAAAAAGGGTTGGCGTGCTCCTCTGCAGAGCTCTCCACCTGCGTTTGTCCCTGAGTAAACAGGAGCTGTTGTCGGGAGTGGAAGACGGCCCGGGGTTTGGATCTTTGGAGTTGAATTTCAAGTTCCCCGGCTCTTTTGATTTGTGCCGCAGAAGGCGAGCGAGCTCTCAACACGCCCTCCCACCGCGGGCCTTCTCCCCGAGGCGTGATGGATAGAATCAATAATGCCTCGGTCTACCCCAGATATTTGTCTTTATCATTAGCCCGGGCCTGCGCCTTTTGAAGCGCTGTCTGAAAAGGCCTGGCTTTGACTATTTATAGGCTGGAAGGGCTTTTCAGCGAGCTCATCTCCTCTCATCTCCTCTCGTCTCTTCTCAGACTCGCTGAGATGCGGAGTGAGGGATTGGTCTTTTATCGCGCGGCCTCTGCGTTTATTACCCCGCCGCCCCCCCCCCCGATCCATCACTCCCATTGGTTAGCCGCAGCCCTCGGAGCTGTCAATCCGCAAGTCCGTCTGGTTCGGCACGCCCTGGTGATCGATGGCTCACGGGCCAAGGCGGAGGGATAGATGGAGAGAGGAGGCAGGGGAGGGAAGAAAGAAAGAAAGGAGCAGGGGATTGAAAGATGGAGAGAAAGTGAAGAAGCCGCCGTGATAATCTCCTGCGCAGATGGAAGGAGGGAGGGAAGCTAAAAATGGGAGGCATTGCGGGCCTTTGCGATGATCCATGGGAGATGATCTTGAATGTGTTTCAGTGGTGCAATTCCTGAGATACTTGAGTGTGCATGTGTGTGTGTGTGTGTGTGTGTGAGAGAGAGAGAGAGAGAGAGAGAGGGAAGGGAAAAGCAGACAGAAAAAGAGGCCAAAATAAAAGCACCACAGCAAAACATTTGGTTGCCGGGCAACAGGCCTTCAAGCGAGGGTAGCATTGAGTTATGAAGAACGGCGGTGCATGACTCGGCTTCCCAGATCCGGTTTCAGGACGGTGTCGGGGCGGGGCGGGGGACAAAGACAGGGAAACGTCTCCACCTGTCTCGATTTGTCAGAGCCAGTGAACAATGATAGCGGACTGGAGGACTCTAGGGGCCCGACCCTGGCGTATCGAGGGGGCCCCACCAAACTGAGCTAGGTTTAGGGGTCTGTTGTTAGTTTTGGGGTCCGTCCAAGCCATTTACACAGCATGTAATCTAAAGATGAGCTCATTACATTGTCTTATCACGTGTCTGTCAAGCTGTTCAGAGGCTGCATGGCTTAAGGCGGAAAGCTAGAGAGTGGAAGTAAGACAGGAGAGGAGGGGAGAGGGGACGGAGAGGGTTAAAGGAAAGGTATGGCAAGTCGAGAGAAGAATGGAGAGAGGAATGGAGGAAGGAGGAGACAAGGTTTGAGCAGAGTTGTAATTCAGTTGAACTGAGTTGAACTGAATTTAAAAGGGAAATGAGGAGGATTTTGCAGCATGGAGGTGTTTAAGAGAGAGGAGAGGAAGAGGGATTGAGGTCGTTTTGTGTGTAGCGTGTGTGTGTGTGTGTGTGTGTGCACTTGTGTGTTCTCCCTCTTTCTTTCTCTCTCCCACTGTTTTATTCCCTTTCTCTCACTTTGACACTGTCATTCCCCTCTCTCTATAGTACACACTCTCTCTCTCTCTCTCTCTTTGTTTTACTGTCTTTCCTCTCTCTACCTTCCTCCAGCTTAGTGTGTGGTGTGTGTGTGTGTGTGTGTGTGTGTGTGTGTGTGTGTGTGTGTGTGTGTGTGTGTGTGGCCCGCAGAGCTGCATCTGTCAGTCGGCTGATTCCAGTCAATTTGTCAAACCCGCTGGCTCTCTAACAGACGGGCAGACAGCAGACGAGGCCAAGGCTAATCCTGATGGTTTTGACAGCTCATCCCCTCCAACCCTGTGTCACTGTGAGCATCTCCTTCCAGCTCTATCATCATCTGCATTCACTTCATTTTACATCTTAGGCATGTAGCTCACACTCTTATGCAGAGCGACTTGCGACAAATGTCACAGCAGAGTAAGGTTAAATCTATCAGCGTTCGACCGATACGGCGTTTTGAAGGCTGATACTGATACTGAAACTGTACTAAACTGTACTAAAAGTGCTGATAGCCGATATTATGTGCTGATATTCAATGTCTTTAAATTTGACTATTTTCATGCAAAATAAAAAAAAAACTCAAGGATTCCGTGTTTCCTCCAGAATTTATTCTTGTCAGGGTGGAAAAGCCTCTGAAACAGCATTTAGACCATTATGGGACACTAAAACTCTCCACTGAGACTCTGAAGTTTGTCTGAAATTCTTTTAGGTGGGTTAGCAGCTCCTTGAGGCAAAGTGAGGCACGTTTCATTGCAGGTTTTATAGACTGACACCGCTGAAAAGTAAAAAGACAGAGGAACCTCTATCATATCAGAGGTAGGTGACATGACAGATGATTGATTGATCTGATTTTTAATAAAAGGCCAATATCAACCCAATATATCAGCAAACTGATATATTGCTCTAACCCTAAACCCTATATCATCAACATTGCAAACAACCAAGAATAAAGAGCATAAGGTTCAAATAGCCATTGAGGATCAGCTTCGCCTGGAGAGGTTTTAGATCCTTGTTAGGCTTATTGTTGAGACAGAAAGAAATAAAACTGACTATAAATCCAAAACACATTCTATTAACATGTTTCAAACAAACAACAGGAGAGCAAACCAATCCAACATGGATTGCATAACACAAAAAATCCGCAATATGTCATATCTAACACAGACCACCTGGCAAGAATTCTATTCCAAGACGCTATACTGTCAATCCATTTGGGGAAAAATGAATTCATTGCAAATGTAAAGAGTGCAATTTGTCAACAAAAAATGTATTAGTTACCTTCTACTATATTGGTTTATTATTGTGCTGTCAATTATTTTGTAAGAGAAAGTCACTTTTTTCCAAATGGTGGATACTGTATCTCATTTTGGATCCAAATTCTTTCTACAGTCTGGTTCTCTCCTGAAATTCCGAAATGTTGAATTAACAAATATTTGTTTGCAAGTACACTGATTTCCCTACACTTCCATTTTTTTATACCCCTTCACACCAAATATAGCGCTTCTCCCAAAGTTATGGAAACCTGTGCCCCGCTCATACTTAACAAGCCTCCTCCTGGCTTGGTGCTGTAGTAGCCCGAGGCCATCTGGTTTAAACAAGGTGGTAATGCTGCAGGCAGGGACCGGGGAGAGGATACCTCGGACGGACGGCTGAAAACCGCTTCCTCAGATAGCCGTCCAAATAAGAGGTTAAGCCCTGCAAACACAGTGTACGCTCCTATGCTGATTACAGTGAGCATACATACCAGATGGGAAGCACACATGTTGTACAGTACCGTACGGCGGTTTTGCGTGGTATTTTCGCTCATCCTCGGCAGTGGAATTCAGCTTGTAACACATGCTTTTTCCTTCCGCTAAGCCCCCAAATGACAGTGTCTTAGCTGCTTGTGCAACAGCAATTCCGAAGGCGCCGAATACCTTTGTTTAGTGCATGTTGGTATTTTGCTCCACACTGGTAAATAATTATCAAAATGAGGTTTGCAATCCACCTGTATCCGTTCCTTCTTGTGTCAGTGTGTGTGTGTGTGTGTGTGTGTGTTAGCATACGTGGGTGGGTGGTGGCAATGTGGGAAGCATGTGATTGTGTGTGCATGTACATGTGCATGTGTGCATACCTGTGTGAGTGTTTGTCTCTTGTGTATGTGTGTTCGGGGATGTCCAGTCTAAGTGTGTACATGTGTTTGAACTAGGGTTCCACTGATATTATTATTGGTTTTTGAAGGCTGATACCAATATGTGGTAGCATTATTCAATATATTTACATTCTAAACATTTTCATGCAAAAACGGTATGGAAAAGCCTATGAAATCCATCATGGGACACTAATAAAAACAATAAAAAAACATATTTATGTATACTTGTGTGGAATCAAATAAAAATGTCACATTATAATCAATTCAGGTTAAGAGCTTCCCATAGACAAACAGTGTATTATTAATCAAACAAAGTGCATCATATCCATCATATTGCAGGTGGACAATACTGACTGGCTGGCATGTATGTGTTCAGTTTGAACACATACATGTAACACATACATATGTGTAAAATGTGTATTGTAGTACAGGTATGTGCAGCATCAGAATCAGAATCAATTTTATTTGGAATTTGTCTTAGTGGCAGGCATTTTACATAGTAACAGTAAACACATGGTGCAACAGCAATAGGACTTCACATTCCGTGCAAAGCAACATTGCAAGATATAGAGAGTAGAATTTACATATCCCTCTACCAATATACCAGCATAATTACATCCAGTCACAACGTGCATCAAAGAAAATCATTTCTTAATAAAAAAGCTGTTATTGTCCGTCTGTGTATCTGTTTGTCTGTTTACCCGTCTGCTTGTCTTTCTGTCTCAATTGTGGTGTGCATTCAGGCAGCATGGCATACAGGACATCATTTCATAACAAAAATGATGTTTGGAGACAGTTCTCTTTAAACAGAGGCGACTAACTGTTCCTTCCTGCTCTGAGTGTACGGGTGTCTGGACAGTGTCAGTGTTACGGAGCAGACTCAACACTCTCAGTGCGCTGACAGCATCAGGCCTTGTCTGATAAGAGAAGCCTGCCGCTCGCCTGGGCGGCCCGCCCCACAGGAATCCACCCGGGCCCAGCTAGAGGCCCTGTGGAGCCCCCCTGGCACCTGCTACAGCTCTCAGTCTGGGATCTGTTAAAAGCCTTACAGTAGATGCCGATCTGATCAACTTTTCCCTGATGCAGAGATGTAGTGTAGCGTGAACCCACCTGAACAAATCATTCAAAATAATACATAATAAATGTACCTATGTTCATTGCAAGTTGGAGTTCCTAATTCCTAACTGGTAACAATTCCTAACTTTAGCAATGCTCTAAGTCAGTGGTTCTCAACGTGGGGTCCGGGGACCACCAGGGGTCCTTGAGGGGGTCCCAGTGGGTCCCCAGCAAATTGATGAATTGTTAAACTTCATTATTTCATTTACAAGAGGTTAACACAATTAGAGAATGTAGAAGAATGACTATGTTGACTATAGTTTCACTGTTATCTCTCTACCTACAATACAGATAGTCATGGAATTCTGGACAAAATCATATCTAACAATACAAATATTCTCAGATTTGGGTTTGAGAGACAAAAATAGGGGTCCGTGGCCCTAATGTGGACTACATTAGGGTCCTTGATATGAAAAAGGTTGAGAATCAATCATAATTTCTACGTCTTTGTTATCTTACAGAAGCCTTACATTCTAGTCTTTCCTCCTCCTTGCTAAGTTCTTGCTATCAGGTGCTGTCATCTTGAGTGACTACCTGTCACAGGATTTGATTTCATCCATGACTGACTTTGTCAGCTAGCAGTAAGAAGACGGATTAATCTACTGTTTATTTAGCTTGCCAGGACAATCAGTCTCTAGCTCAATAGAGAGTGATATTGGATCCTTTCTGCTGAACATACCACTAGTGTCACACTGAAACTTACTTGTCAGATGCCTTACCTGCTGCGCACAACTCAGTGGTGTCCCGTTTCATCCTCCAGGCGCTGACGCATTTACATTCACACTTAAGGCATTGAGGTAATGCTTTTATTCAGAGTGACTTGCAACGAGCGCAACAGTAGATCAAACTTCAACTCCTAGTTCAACAGCATTACAAGCAGCCAATAGTAAGGAGGTCAAGGGTCAAAGGCAAAGTGCCCTGAGAAATGGAACAAAATCTTCCTAGAACATTCATGTGTGAATAGAAATGTATTGGGTAAAGAAATAAGATCCAGGCAGAAAAATTGATTTTTGTTGTCACTTTTCTTTTTGGTTGCGGCCTCTCCTTCCTTCTTCCCTCTGTCCTTTAAGTATCCAGGTGTGGGAAGGTGACTTCCAACATTTATTTGAAATATTTAACTTTTAGTTTTTCACATTCCATAGCTTATTGCAAAACTAACATACCTATCTACATCTATGTATATTGAGCAATATGTTAAGACATGTTTTAGAGCTGCATTATATAAATAACTTATTTTTGACAAAAATGTCAGATGGGACCTTATTATTCCAAGGTCATGATGTGACACCAGGATGAGGTAAATGTTCCACTTTCATTTCTGAATTTGACAGCATTCAAACTGCAAAACCACACAAACAGTTGATACGATAAAAACATAAAAACAACTATAGATCCAACACAGCTTTTATATTTTCTCTACAACATTGTATGTCCAGCTGTCTTGAATCCTCTGCATACACTGTTGGCTGTAGAGCCACTTACAGAATTAAAACAATACAGGCAGTGCATTATTTTAAAGATATCAGTGGTGATATCATTTATTAAGGAGAAATAGAGAGAGTGAGCACAGGTGTCAGTGTGCTAAGGGTCTTGGCTTGAAGACACTCAAGCGGACTCCATCTTCTCCTTTTTCTTCTTTTTTTTCTCCTTCTTCTGAGTTGTAAAGATCTTAATGAATCTTCTCATGATGGAAGGCTTCTTGGAGTTGTGGGGTTTTTCTCCCACCTCTTTTTCATCTTTCACCTCTGCCTCTCTGTTGTTGTTCTTGAGGGCCTCCTTTTCCATCTCATCGACCTTCAGCTGGATGACCCGGTCCTCCATCTTTTGTCGTAGGGCCTCGTTCTCCTTCTCTGCCTTGAGCTCGATGGAGAGGCTCTGGGTGGTCAAGGCCTCGTCCGCATGGCTCTTTTTCAGGTCTTCATTTTCCTGTCGGAGTGCCTCCACCAGACTCTCCAGCTCCTTGATCCTCATGGTCTGCTCATGGTGGCTCAAAGCCTTGTCTTTCTCGAGCTTTTCTTTGAGCTCCATTTTTTCTTGGAGGGCTTTCTTCTCCTGGTGGAGGGCCATCTTCTCCTCAGTCTGTTCCTTGAACCTGATTGCAAGCTTCTCAGAGGTCAAGACAATCTCTCTCTGGAGAATTTTCATCTCCTGCATTTCCTGCCGATGTGCCTTCTCCAGCTCATGGGCGCTCTGGAGCTTTGCTTTCCACTCCTTCATTTCCTTGCGGAGCTCCTCGTTCTCTGCCTGAAGGTTCGTGGCCCGCTCCCGTTCTTTCTGGAGGGCCATATTCTCCTTCTCGCAGGCCTGGAGTTTCATGGCCTGCTCCTTAATTTTCCCGCTGAAGTACTCGTTCTCTTGGCAGAGGTACTGATATTCCTTGTCTGCCTTAGGTCGCCCGCATCTGCTTTGGGCCATCTGTTTCTTCAGTACCTTCACTTGTTGCTGCAGGCCCATATTTTCATGAGTGCAGTCCTCGTATTTGGAGAGAAGGTCCTTATAGTTTCTCCTGAGGCCCGCCTTCTCTGCCTCACACACCTTCAGCTTCCTGGCTAGCTCGATGGGATCCATGGTCTCCTCATCGTGGCGTTGTTTGTTGCCCTCCATGTCTAGAGAAGAGCCTCCTCTTTGAGGAGGCCTCTAGCAATAATCTGTCTCTAAAAGTATCCTGTTCCTGCTCTCTGCTGCTGCTGTTCTCTGCTCTCTGTTCTCCAGGTAGTCGCTCGCTGTCTTTACACGATATGAGCCTCTGCCACCAATGCATGCTGTTTTATAGGCTACTTGAGTTCCAATTGCATCATAAAGAACTGTCAGCAGGCAGCGTGATGTCAGTGAAAGCCAATTGGTTGAGAAATGTTGGGAAGATTCCAAAGATTCAAAAGATGCACAATTTTAACTTCAGTGAAATTATCATATATGGCTCTGTCTCAAATGGCTAAAAGGCTGCCTATGTAACATATGTTAATCATGCCCAAAATATCCATGGCTTCTAACCTCTCCACCCAGTTGTGTAAACGCAACCCGCGGTGTCAGCAGTGTTATTTTTTTAGGTCTATGGCAGTGTCTTTCCGGTGGGAGCAGCAACTCTGTCACATCAGAAATGGAAAATCTTAGAGCAGAAATACTTAAAAAGTTCATAATTTGGCATCAGAAGAGAAAAGAAAGAAAGGAAAGAGAGAAAAAGCAAAGGGACACAGTGAGTTCCACTTCGCTGAGGTCCATGTTAGTTTAATTTTCAGGGGCTACACATCTCTAGCGAATGTTGACTGTTTCAGATGAACAAACTTTAAAAGCAACAGTGGGAGGTGAGTTTAGTGTGATGGGAACTTTATTTTTAACAATTGAAACGCTGAAAAAAATGCTCCTCAGATGCAGTGAGTCTCTGAGCAGTAATATGATTTGTTGCCTATATCTATTAACAACTAATCTATTCATAAACTTATCGTCTTGCTCATGCATTATATATATATATTTTCATGCAAATGTCCGGAGGGTTGCCTGAAATACAGCATGTATCCATTTTGGAAAAACTAAGTGACTTGATATTAATTGCTCAGTGTTAAAAAACAATTTCATCCACTGAACTGTTATTTTGTTATTAAAGGGTACAAGATTAGTAATAAGTTCATTCATATTTAATAGTGAGTATACCTCTGTTTGGATTGAAATTGTTTTTATTTGTAACACATTGAAATACATTGACAGTGATTTAATATGGAGGGAATGGAACATGATCCAAAAAAGAATTACATTTTTGTAGCTCAAAACAACAAGACTGGTTTTCTGAAATGTATTATAAATAGCGCTGGGAAAATTAAAAATTCGCGTTAATGTTTGCAATTAATCTGAAATGTTTAACACATTAAAAAAATGAAAGCAATTGACGCAGTATTGATTTTTTTTCCCACGGCGCAGGCGAGGACAGAGGGCATCTTTGGCTGCGAGATGCAGTGTCTCCCAGACATAGGCAAAATAAAAGTTGGTCGATGTATAGAAATTGATCTAAATAGATCTCTAATGCTCCTGATGTCACATCGCATCATGTCTGTCATTTGGCGATGACCAGCAGCTTTGAATTCAATACACAGAGTCTCGTGAAAACAAAAGCATTTTCAGGTCAGGCAAGTAGTCAGTCTGTCATCTACACTTTCTTTAATAGGCCTCTAGAGGGCGCCGTGGGCCTGGGCAGGATCTGTGCTTGTTTCCTTCCAAAATTATATGGATTATCCAACACGTAATCACCCATTGGTTCAAAATGATTTATAATCTGATTATTGGGGTGTGTTTTTTTTTTTGACAGTAACTATTGAGAATTATATTTACCACATTTTGTATTTACCAAATTTTTTAAATCAGATTACTGTAATCTTGTTGGATGGCTACAATTAAAATGCAGACATTAAATGCAATTTAATGCAAGAAATCTGTTTTTAACCCAGTTACCTGGTTCAAGTAACCTGGTTTTGAGTTCATGCATATTGTATTGCTGATGTTAAACAGGTTACTGTGGGATGGAAACATCTTACTCTTTCACTTTTGGTTTTCGCTGTCCCTGCAAACAAACTCCCTGCAAACAAACTTTGATGTCAACAAAAAACATGGTGGCAAACAGTAAGATCGCACAGCTTACCACAAGGATGATAATTTTGTTCCCTGTATTAGAAGCAACCCACTGTTGCTCAGTCAAAGAGGGAGGGGGAATATTCTGTTTATTCAAGGCAACAGCGAGACTCAATCGCACGGTACCAAAGGTTCATGTAAACAGCTTAACCTGAATGAGACCTTCACTGGAGTATGGCCAATAGCTGGACTATTCCGTGCATATAAATGTAGCCAGTGACATGTGCCGAGCTTCGCTGTTAAAGGAAAACTCCTGTTTTCATGAAACAGGGCTCGGCTGCCAACCCTAACAAAGAGCTGCGCCACGTCCCCTAACATTAGCCAAGCGCTAGCCCTCCTCACTCGGGTGCATAGGGTTTTTAGAGAGAGAGAGGCTCAGGGCCCTGTCACTTTGAATGACTCCATGAATAGGCCCAGGCCATTTAGAGCACACTGTTTGGCTGTAAGCTGTTTTGACATGGGCCCTAATACCTCTCTTGCACTTGGCCAAGGGGTTTGGGTTCAGAGCCCTATTCATGAGGAGGAAACTGCAACGTTTGGCAGCTCGGAGCCTGCAGAGACAAGAGTGGTGCTTTTCTGCCTGGCTGAGAGGGAATGACTCTGGCATGTGGCTCACAGAGCGCTGGATGGATATCAGTCACTGCTGTTTATCTCCCATCTCACCCTCTGACCATCTGTCTGTCTGTTGCTTGCCGTCTTTCTGTCTGTGGTCCTGCCTGTCACTCGGTCAGTCTGATCCCTGCCTGGCCCATTGTGTTCCTGTCTGCTCAGGGCTTTCTTCCTGGGTCACAGGAAGCTAGTAGACCTCAGATACACTTATTCTGACTGCTATAGAGTTATATATTAGAACTAATAGAGTTACATGTTAGGTTTAACAGAGTTATATACTCTGGCAGCTATAGAGTTATATTAAACTTAATAGTGTCATATATTTAGTCTTAATAAAGTTATATACTCTGATAGCTATAGAGTTATATTAAACTTAATAGTGTCATATATTTAGTCTTAATAAAGTTAGATACTCTGATAGCTATAGTTATATTAGGCTTCATTGTCACTGCTATAAAGTTATATATTAGGCTTAAGAGAGATATATCCTCTGACAGCTATAGTGTTATAGATTAACTTAATATGTATGTATGTATAAGACTTAATATGTATTAATATGAGTTGTATATTCTGATAACTAGAGAGTTTACAAGCTCTTTTGGTGAGTTGTGGTTTAGGATGCAGGCAAGATTTTAAAAAAATTAAGGTGAAAAATAAATGTTTTAATTCATTATCAAAGACTCAATCAATCACTTTTACTTTTGGGATTAATCAAATGCATAGATGACATATAATGTGACTGAAACATAGTCTCCGTCTCCACACACACACACGCACGTGCACACACACGCGCACACACACACACACACACACACACACACACACCTGTGCTGAACCACTGCCTACAGGACTGTGTACGAGGCATGTAGTGAAGCGCTGAACAGAGGGATTCTGTTACAACCCATCAGTCCTCTCTGCTATTATGCAAGACTCCCATTTAACTGGTGAGCTATTCTGAAAGCAGGGGCTTTTACTTGGCCAATGATAATATTATCCGTCCTTTAGTATGTCCTCGTAACTCACATGGTGCTTTTAAACAGACATTGCTCAAATTTCAAAACTGTTCTGCTACCTGCGAGCATGAGTGTGTGTAGCTCTGTCAGAGGCCCTGTGCTGTTGGTGGAAAATCGGCATCATTTAGAGTAGAGCAAGGCAGTGACAGTGCCAAGATTTGAGGTTTGATTCCCATCAGGGCCACCCCAGCTGAAAATGTGTGCACTCATGGTACTGTAAGGTACTTTGGATTAACACACACACCAAAAAGCATGTACTGAATATAAAGGGGAAAGCTATAGTGTAATCATCAACAGCATGGCAGGTTGAGGCAGCAGATTGCCCTTGAGGTAAAGGGGCTGACTAATAACCAGGGATGTAGTGGAGGGTCCCATTACCCAAGTTTTTATTTGCAGGATAGTCTGCCTACCTTTTTAGTCTGACGCAAATCTTTAGGATTTAAATTCATAGGACACAAATCTTTAGGATTTAAATTCATAGGACACAAATCTTTAGGATTTAAATTCATAGTATACATCATAGTAAGTTGTATCAAACTGATATATGTTATGTAAAGATAGGGTCTTTTAAGGAAAAAAACCCAGAAATGAGCACTTTTTCTTCATATTCCTACATCCTTCCCATTGTTATCTACTGCATATATATATTATATTTTTTCATAATTTTTCCACTTATTTCATGACTCATTTTCTTGGTATATTTTCACACAAAGTCTGCATTCGTTCCTTTTTTTTTATCTCAGTAAGTTCTACTGCTGATATTTTGCACACCGTCTTCATGCTGTAATCCATACCTTTGCCATACTTTTCATTTATACATTTCTACTTACAGTAACATGCTCTAATATTGAAGTTGTCAGTTGTGGATGTTTATATAACCCCCATTTGCTCTATTCTTATTTATATTCTATTTTTCTTGCTGTATCCTGTTACTGTGCTACTGCAGCGACCCAGTGTCCCCATAGGGATTGTTGAAGTTTCATGTTATCACTACTGAATTGTGCTTGAGCAAGGCACTAAACCCCATACTGAGGATCTGACCTCTCTGAAGAAATAGGTATGCGTGTGTGTGTGTTTGTGTGTGTGTGTGCATGTGAGTATATGTTGAGGAGAGATGTGCAGTGAACCTGATTGCAGTTAACTTATGTAAATATTCAAGTACAGTAATCTTAATCTTAAATAAATATGGGAATGCGACAGATTACTTTGCACTGATAAACTGGACTAACTTTACTGTGGAAGGAAGGACGGGACGCCAAGGTAACACAGATACGAGGAAGCAGCGCCTGCAGATAAGGTTGGGTATGATCCACTGCCTTGTGCGCGCTGCAGACCAAAGACCCTCTGATGCAGTCCCTGTGTTGTCTCAGAGATAAAAGCCAGACCACAATAAGGCCACTGCGGTCGGCTACCACGCCGAGTTATTCTTGCTGTCAAACGTGTTTCTGTTCAGCTGCTTGTTTGTTTATCGGCGGCTTGCCTCTTTGGAATTTGATATCCGATCCTACTCCTACAGTAAACCCTGCGACAAGGCGGGAAACGCGTTCAGGTTTGACTCTTTGGTGTCTGGAAATCACAAGTAAAGATACGCGCTCTCAAACCTGTTCCCATTGTGTTTATGAATGGTGGGTAAGATGTTATGTAACAGTATATTTATGCCTTTTTTTTTTTTACCTTAATAGGTGTTCTCTGGACTATTCAATTGGAGTGTGTGTGACTGTGAATAGTTAGTATGTAGGCTACATATGTGTGGCAAATGTCTGATGTTTTTCTGTTTTTAATTTTAATTTCACTTAATTCCAAGGCAAATTCTGATTCTTGAATCCTTTTAAGTGCTATTGTCACAGGATGGGGGTTTGAAATAGCCTGCCTTGTATGTTTATCGGACATCCACTGGGTCAGCAGGCCCAAACTGAGCTGTGCTGAGTCACCGCTTAAACCCAGACTCAAATGAACAGCCAAACATTTCTTCTGCTTTTCTCTGTCTTTCCGAGGGAGCAGAAAATAACAGCTCTCATTCCAGGCAATCCGACGGCTGAGCTATGCATTAGTGCCATCTAATGGTCAGGCACAAATAAAACATGGACTCTGCTGCACACCTCACACAGTAGTCTCAACTGTGTCAGCTATTATATAAGCTACAGTGCTGTGAACTATTGTATGATTGCACATGCACAAGAAGTATGTACACAATAGCAAATTCCTCTCAATATAAAGAAAGTGGACAAGGAGCTCAGTATCCTAAGTCCATTGCACAGTGCAGTCGCAGAGCTGGTGTGTTACCAAGGACATTCTGTCTTGTGTGTGTGTGTGTGTGTGTGTGTGTGTGTGTGTGTGTGTGTGTGTGCGTACATGTGTGTCTAATCCTTTTCTGCCAAGACACCTGCCCAATCATTGTTTAGAGACAATTAAAATCATGAGCTGATTCAACCTTGTGTAATCATGCCATCCCACCCCTTTTGTATCCGCGGATTAGGCGCTTAAGTGCCTCTGTGGCTTAATTACATGTATCAAACATCAAATAATGGCTGCAGCTGGCTCGTGGCTGTGTGTACAGTGCAATAACTCATAAACATTACATTATCACAAAGGCAAAGCACAATGGGCATGGCAAAGAGTATCGGTTTCACAGGCACTGGTCAAATAGAGCGACCGAATGTAAGAAAACACTGACCGAGCGGAGCGGCGGCTGCGGGGGACAAACACACTTTAAAGCGGCACGTTGATACACTGTATCCGCTGTCGGGACAATTCACCTGCCGCCGTCTCTCAGCGCCGCCATTCACGGCCCCGCCGCCTCTGTTCTCGCCGCGCAAATTGACGTGTCATCACTTGACTATATTGATCAAACCTCAGGTGCAAAGTGGAGGACCCCCCGCCAGACACCTCGCTTAACGTCTTTTTTTTTGTTGTTCTCTTTTTTTTTTTTTTCAAACCCGCACCTTAAAAGCCTCGCCTAGTTTCTTCAGCGACGCTCTCAGTGTCGGTAAACACGGGGCTGAAAGCCGCCGCGGGCTCCCTTTGGAAAGCACGACAAAACACGCTTTAACTGTAGCCGTGGCCGGCTTTCAGTGCCGTACAAACAGCGCTAATGTCATCCCGGCTAACCCCCGGTGCCCACGCTGCTCGCACTAGTGTCGTCCGCTGACAGCTCCTGTTAAGGCTCTATTGTGTGGACATGGCCGTCGAGGACAAGGGGGGGAGGTAGTTAAAAGCACAAAGGGGACATGGGTGCGCACTCCTCTTTCTTTCTCTCCCTCTCTATCTCTCTCTCTCTATCTCTCCCGCCTCAACCCCCCCCAACCACAGCTGCCTTTTCCTCTGGCTGCTGCTCTGTCGATCATCCTTGATGAATGGGGATCCCCAAGGCCTCTCCTCAGCTCCAGAGGGGCGAGGGGAGGAGGAGGGGGGGGGGAGAGAGAGAGAGAGCAGAGAGAGGGGGCTTACCAAGCTCCTGAACCTCCAAAGACAGGTGCAGGCCAAGATATGAGAGCCTCATAATGGTGCTGACAGATGAGTCGCTCTCTGAGACTGTGGATGGAGCTCTGCAACTCCAACCCCAGTCTTCCTCTCCTAGTTTGTCTCAATCTAACTGGTGGATCCAAAGGTGCTGTTGCGACCTTGTCACTTTGCACATGTTCAAAGAAGAAGAAGAGAGACAAATACACCATTTTCATGTCTTGGTAGTGTGGGCTATATTTATTTGATGGTTATTATGAATAAAATAGAATGCCCTTTTATTGATTCTCCATTTTGTTTAGAGCATTTGCTGCTCACCCAGCTTAGACTTTCTGGAAAATCAATTGAATCCACAGTGAAAAAGACACTTAAATCCATATAATTTCAACTCATTAGGCCAAACTTTTGGTTTTACAAGACTTTCATCAAGGCATACATCAAATATGAGTATGACCGAAAACTTGGCCTAATCAATTTAAATTGCATGGATCTAAGTGTGCAGAAGATCTCGTTCACTATTGATTCTCCTTTTAAAAGGCTGTTGTTTTCCTTCCTTCCATTTCCCATGGGAGCTGCTTTAAAGATGTTTATATTATGAAGGGTGCAATCTTAATCCTTTGTACCGAATTCTGCTCACCAAAATGTTTCATGTCCTGTTTTGCGAGACTTAATCGGGGTTTCCATATTAAAATGCCAGAGGTCACTGAGGTCATGGAGACAAAAGCCTTTATAAGGGAGTGGAAGCCCTGTGTGCCAGGGATGACAGATGCCAAGAGCTGATTGGCCAGTTCCTGCACGGATGGGATTCGCTGTCAACAGGTCCCAATTAGTCCAATCAGAGTGGAAGGAAATGGCACAGAAAGGATACTTTGTTAGTGCCACTGTTTGTGAAGCTGGAGGCAAAAACAAAACACAATCGGTGGCTCTTTCTTCCCACCCCAATGACCCATACCAGATTCTATGGGGGCAAATTAACTTGGGATTTGGTCCTCTTGTCGCATTGCTTTGTTGACACATGCTGCAGGACCGAGGTTCATTGTTGCGGCCTTTAATGTTGCCGTTGATGTAAATATTGCATTCTGTATTGCTTTTGTGTTTTTGAATAGCATTCAATGACCAAAGCTACTTCCTGACACAAATGTGTCATCAGGAGCCTTTTAGATTGCATACAAACACAGACACAGTCCAACCAGCAGGCTGCAGTTCACATCAAGAGTCATTCATGTGAGAAAAATGGACTCCAAACCGCCCAGGAGATGTATGCGCCACAGAAACGGATGCTGAGTCACCTCTGGAAAATAAAGCCATGGACTCAAATTGTGAGAATGCTTTTGAAACACTGTGGAAAACATCAATTATAATACAGTATGGTGCTTTCAAATCAGAAACAGTGATCCCTGGAAAGGAATTCCAAGAATAAACTGTTAACTTAAGTTCAGCTCTTCAATATTAAGAACGTGATAATGTGAGAATATTAGCTAGACTTTAAGGAGCTGCGAAGAATTAATTTCAATATGTGCTGAATACTATGATAACAGAATATGCATTCATGTGATAAAATACATTGGAAAAAAGGGGAAATCTCCTATCACATCAGCATTCATTTAAGCAATAACCATACTGGGACCTTGACCCGACTAACTCATCAGCCAGGGCTTAGTGAGTGATGGGACATCGACCCTTGACCTGAGGAAGTAATTTAGATGGAGAGGCACTGAAGGTCTGATTCATGGTCCAAATATCAGGGGAGTCTTGATACCAGGGATGGCAGAGGTGAGGATGGACAGGTAATTGGGGAGGTGGGGTGGGGATGTCTTTTTTCTCTCTGCCTGCCCAACCCTCTTATCTTGGGGGTAGGGCGTCCCAGGATCACTACATAATAGAGCAATTTAAGGGTTTCATTCCAAAATGCTATATATCCATTTAGAAAAAAAAAGTTTTAAAAAGTTATCTGATATTCATTTATACAACGCTCAAAAATGCAGATAATTATATCCTCTAAAGTGTTGCTACGGTATTTTTCAAGTTATACGCTCATGAAAGCTAACATTTTTATCATTCAGTACTTATTTTTAATTTCATGCCAATGATAATTTCAGAGTAGGTGTTGTGTTTTTCAAATGGGAGATATTGGATTTTGGAATGGAACTAAATGTGCTTTGCTGAGCAATGCACCACAAAATGATCTCATGATGACTCATCCAGAAATAACAGAATTATTACTGGACAATGTGGACAATGTCTGATCTGAGAAGAATTGCAATGCGCATTTTCACATCAATCTATATCATCTTAATGGCGTCTCACACATAGAGAAATGTGTTCTTTTATGAAAACCCCCTCCATCATATTTTGGTTTGTAATTCCTGGTATTGGTAGAGAGACAGGGATCGGTGTGGCTATGGTTTAGAGCTCCTGTATTATTTCGGGGCTGTCTGGGCCCTTTTAAAAAGCTCCCACTAATATTATTGCAGGCTTCCTATTGGACCGTATTGTTGTGAATGGCCAGAGGAGCAGACAGATGCCAGCCTCCCATGGCCTGGTCCTGGATTCCTCCGATATGGTTTTTCCACTGAACAAGTGTACCATGGCACACTCGTGCTGCCACAGTGTGCTATGTTTTTTCATCGTGTTTTTGTGCACAGTTTTGTTTGGTTAAAGTAATAATCTGCGACATTTTCATATAAGTAAATTCCATTTTGCTATTGTATATATCACCAACTGATATAACACAATTGTGATTCAACTTATATCCAGTTCTTGAAAGCTTTTACATTTGCTGTTCTAAAGAAATGGTGTCTGGTAGGTCTTAGCCACCATGGCTGAACAGACAAAGACAAGAGCGCCAACTACAGAAACTCAAACTTCATCAACAGAAAATCCAAGGAAAAAGACAAAGTCACAGTACTAGACACACTGTTTGATTGACAGGTGATCTCTGGGAAGAGCAGTGCAGAAACACCACAGCAATGAGCGCTGAGCAACAAAGATATCGCCTAAATAAATTATAAGAACTAAATAAATAAATAAGAACTTGAGGATTTCTACTTTAAGGTATGCTGGAAGCTTGCTGGTAAGGTTAGGGTTTTTTTTTTACAATGGTGACATGCAAGCAATGTACACACCTGTATTTATGTATTTCAATGGAAAACCAAAGGGCAGTATGGGTAGAGCATGGTACTGATACTGTACCATAACTGTAGAAAGCCCAGTATGATTACAGCACTACTTGTGTGCCATGGAAAAACTTGTTGAAAAACTCTTCTGTCAGACACTCGGATGCTTTCAACACTAACACTCCACACTGGCAGAGACATCGGGGGTTTCTGCTGTCATGTCTGCAGACAAGAGGGCTGTTTGAAGGAGATATTCACGCTTCAAAAAGAAGTGGTTTGTTTAGACGAGCACAGCTGCTACTTCTTTTTGGGCATTTCAGTGTGTCATCTTCATGGGATGCTGTGCATAAACGTTTCTGAAACTAGTTTGCCTTGAACACAGAGCTGCTATTTGTCACTTCACATTGATCAAGGGCTGTTATGTTCTTGAGTAACACCCATTTCCCAGTGATTAGACAAACATCTGATTGCTTAATTCAGACCTATTGTAGATCACTTGCACATTCATCCCGCAAAGGGAAAAAAAAGAATGAACTGAAGAATAAATTACACTATGTTTTTTTCTTCTGACGGACCACTTTGCACCACAGTATGAATCTCAGGAGTGTGTGAGAGCATGGAAGAAAAAGTACACATTGTTATGAGCACTTTGAGACTGCCAGTCACTGGTTTGAGTCAAAGTGCTGTCTCACTGTAAGGGGATACATTGAGCTTCAAGGTTATTGTAGGGTTCACAGTCACATCTGAGGATCTCAAGGATCTCTGGTTTTTCTTTGGTACGTCAGGAGGACGACACTGAAGAATCTCTTTAAGATCAAAGCCTGGAGATCAAACGGTGCGTCCCTACGAGAAGGAACGCAGTCCTACGGATCTCAATCACTGTCTGTCTCTGAAGCCGTTGCCCTGAGAAGTGACTGAACGCTGTGTCAACCAGGCCCGCAGGTTCTGGGGTCGACCCTGGACAGACCCCTTGTAGGACAGGACCACAGTGTGGCCCCGTGAGGCCCCGCCCCCGCTCTCTCTGTTCCCATGGCCATTAATCAGCAGCTCTGTGGGGGCCAATCACGCGCCGCTGAGGCCCCTGTCATCCCCACATCCTGTGTCTACAGCGGGACCCGGCCAGGACCGGGGCCAGAGCCGGGCCGTCCGCAGATACCGCCAGAGGAAAAAAAAACGACTGTGGGACAGGAGTATTAATTACCAGTGGCCTTCATCTCAGGGTACCAAGGGTCAGCTCCATAAAGATTTTTTCTCCCCTTTTCCAAAACATTAAGCCCAAGGCATCTTTTGTTATGGGCCTGAACACACAGCCAGTGTTACACAACCGGGGAGAAATGTTTAAGGGGCCTCTGAGATTTCCCCTTAAGGCAGCAGTCTGAGAAAGCGGGGGGCTGTTCGTCATTTTATATGGAGTGGAAGAGAGGCTAGTCTATCGTTTGGGCTGGTAAAACACTTTGGGTGAGAAACCTGTGACCAGTCCACCGCCAAGGATGCTTCACTCTGAGCGTTCTGGTGGTTCAGTGGGCTGAGGCACATGCCATGTACTCACAACATCAGCGGTTTGAATCCAACTCATAGCCTTTGTCAGCTTTATATGTATTGTATGATAAATGCAGAAATGTCTTAGAGCATAAGCTAGGTGAGACCCCTCTGAAATCCAGCTAAAAATATGAATTTGCTCTAGCTGCTATAAAAGTGACATACCTTCATTTCTACAGTGGTGCTCTGTGTACAAGTTGAGATGGCTGTACACAATAATAATAATAGTTGAAGTGTTAAATTAACTCCTCCCCAGTTTAATTTAATGCTATATTAGATAACATTTGATCCTGCCCTGGTGTTAAATTAACTGGTGGTAGGGTTAGGGTTGCCTGACACCCAAATATAACATAAATAACTCCATTTATAGTATTTTTAAAAATTATTTCAATTTATCTTCAATGGCTTCACAAGATGGCGGGAGTGAAAAAAGGAAGTTTCTATGCAAGAAACAGAATTTGGTGTTGCCTCGACACTGAAGGACTTAACTCCACCAAATCAACACTGGAAGGTTTGTGCAGGAAGTTTTTTAACCTTTATTTATTCATGGAAGGTTGCCTGAGCATGCATGCATTTTTTTCAGCAATGTCCTGCTTCACATTCACACAGTTCTACACATTCCTGGAAGCTGCCCAGTACAACCACTGTCCTCTGCTGTCAGCCACTGAACAGCTCCACAGCAGTTGGGGGTTAAGAGCCCCTTGCTCAAGAGCACCTTGATGGTAATTGTTTAGATAGGGGAAAGATCTGGTCAGGGATTTGAACCTGGCAACCTTCCAGTCACACGTTCACTCCTCTAACCTCTAGGCTCCTGCCACCGCAGGAGGCGTTTTTACAGGTGGAGGAAGTGAAAATGTTTCTATCCTGAAGCTACATTCCTCATGTTATACTGACTGACTGATCTGTTGCAAGGAGACCTTTGATGGTAAAAGATGATGCACCAACTAGTTTCCCCCCGTTTGAATGCAGTGGAGAGGACCGAACACATCCACCTGCCAGTCAAACTTCACTGAGTGGAAGAACCTATTTGGCCTGAAGCAGGGGGAGCTCCCACTGTTCAGCAGACCTGTCCAGTATCGACTGAACTGAAGTGAATGTGCGAGGAATGAATGGCCCTGACGAGCTATTAAACAGCAGGGAGGCACGGCCACACATACACAGCCTGTATGTGTGTGCGTGTGTGTGTGTGAGTTTGGTGTGGGCTGTAAAGCGTCCACAGCTATGACTGACACACCTTCCCAGCCTTAATAGGTCCCAGCGCGCAGCTCAACCAGCAGCCCCTCTGTTTACCTTCCAGCAGTGTTCAACCTGCATCGGCCCACTTCCCTTTAGCAGCCAGTCCAGTCACAGCACACTGAGACCGCCTAATAATACACAACACACACAAATAGAGACACAGACGGGCTCTCACAGGTAGGTCGACACACACAGAGATACCGGTAGCTGCTGATATTGAATGTCTTTAAATGTGACCATTTTCATGCCAAAAATTCTTAAAGAATTGCAAGTATTCAGTGTTTCACCCAGAGTTTTTTTTTTTCCTGGCAGGGTGGAAAAGTCTCTGAAACAATATTTACATCATGGGACACTTATTCTCTCCATGGAAACCCAGGATGAGAATAAGAATAAGAACAAAATGTTTATGCAGACTTTGTGGAATCCAATCAAAATGTTAAGGGCTTCCCATAGACAACCAGTGCAGTATTGATCAATTCTACAATAACTATGTAAAAAAATAAACAAACTGCATCATATCCACCATATTGGAGATGGATGACACAGATTGGTCGATATCTGATAGAAAAAAAAAGGCCAATATTGGCTCGATGTACTGGTCTAACGGTCTAAGTACCACATACACACACATAAGGTGTATTAATAAAGCGATACATAGCCTGTCCAGACACAGATACCCTCTCACACAAGCAGCTCCGGGCTTGTGTCTCTGCTGTATTCCTGGGCTAAATGAATAAGATCCCCTGGGTGCTCTAGCCATGTAATTTATAGTCAAACAAAAACCGTTGAGACAAGGAGTTATGGCCTGTGAATTGCTTGTGTTGGCTGCCCCATAAAAGGCATCACCTTGTCAGCTTCAGCAGTGTGCAGACTAAGGAGTGTGTGTGTATGTGAGTGTATGTTAGTGTGTGCGTGTGTGTTGTACTTGGAAAATCAGCTGCAGTCCATATGGGTGGCCTTTTAGCTCACCTCTCCCCCCGTCACTGCCCCGTCCCTCGACCAAGAGAGACCCTGGAGACAGGCAACTCCCTTAAAAAAGAGAAATAACAGCAAGCGAAATGGCACTTAATCTCACAGTATGTAGGAATAACAGACGATAACAGTCACGGCCTGCAAGACTACTTTGGTGACAACAATTATAAGCTAATTGAATCCAATACAATCCAACCAGCAGGCTGCAGTTCACGTTACTCATGTGAGAAAAATGAACTCAAAACAGCCGAGAAGCCAATACTTCTAAAAACCCCACATAAATCACATTATAAAAAATGGGTAATTACTAGTTGGATTACTCAGAAATATGTTGGAAGGAACACATCATCTTTATTCTGTGATACTAGACACTGAAATTGTTTTTTACATCTTGAAATAATAGTTAATACGGGTTGTAGATGCTGATAAAGGCGCTATTCAAATTACATTCTGCAAATGGTGTTAGATTAACTGCATCTTCTCTGGAGAGAGGGGGCAAAGCAACCCAAAAGTCTTTTATCATCTTTTTATCATATTTTTATTGTCTTTTTATCATCTCTTTATTGGCTTTTTTTCATCTTTTTATCGTCTTTCTATTGTCTTTTATCTTTTTATCTTAATTTTATCTTAATTTTATCTTACCTTTATTTTAACCTTACTGTTTATTTTGGTCTTCATTTTACGATTATCCCACTAGTTACTTGAATGGTGCTCTTTTCTACCTATGTCCTCCTATCTGAATTTAATCCCTGTTTATTATTTTCATTGCTTTTAAAATTCAAATTTTGAGTATTCTGCTTTTATTTTGTTTGTCAAAGCACTTTGTAAACTCTGTTTTTAAAGGTGCTATATAAATAAAGTTATTATTATCATAAATAAAGTTATTATTAAAAGTAAGAGAGAGTAATCCGATTACATTGTTGAATTAGGGTATTCCACTGGATTATGTAACTGATTACAAAAATTTAAAAAGGTAATCAGTAATCTGTAAGGGATTACATTTTGCAAGTAACCCTCCAAACCCTGTCTCTTTACAGCTCAATTATGTCTGTTTGTGTGTCCTGCAGTTCGAAGGGTGGAACATGGAGCCAACACTGCCAGAGGCTGGGTTGAGTTCCCACTGGGACCATCCACACTTAATATGTATGCAGTCATTGTAATGTAAGGAGCTTTGGATAAAAGCATCCACCAAATGGCATTACGGATGTTATGAGCAAGAAACCTTCTCCTGTGTCAAAATGACATGATTAACATGCTCAACTATCTTTGTTATTCTCATTAATGGCCTAGCCTAAATGGTATTCTCATCAAAACCAACCACAAGTCCAATTTGTGGATTTACCGCAAAATCTGTAATCACAGCTAATTCCGTGGTAATTCAATGCCTCCAATGAAATATGGACTACGACTTGCCACCATGTGAGCGGACAGCGTGTTTTAGCTTGTTTCCCAGGCTGTTTTTAGATGTGTTATGGTTGTGGGCATCAGTCATAATGCCAAGGTCGTGGCTTCTAGATGGCTTTTCCACTATTAGCCTTCATTATAGCTCATTAGGCCTCAGCTGCTTGTCTCTTCACCCCTCACGACACACTCGCACACACATTTCTACACATGCAGCCCTGGCTCTGGATGGACAGATGGACGGACGGTCGCACACGCACACATTCTCACACTCGCACACGCACACAGACAAACACACGCACACACACAATACACAAACACAAATACCGCCACCGCCACCCCCGCCTTCAAACACACCCCTTACCATGCCAAATGGCAAATAGCGGTGGCTGAGTGTTCCTAGAAACTGCTGTTTGGTAAACGGAGAAGGCTGGGAGTCAGGGAGTGGAGCGGGGCGAGTGCAGCAGGTGGTTCGGTTTCAGGTCCCACTGGGCACATTCCCCCACTCTGAGCCACAGGCCAAGGTAGCACAGCCGTCTGGAAAACAAGTTCATCAACAGCTCCTGACACACTGCTCCTGGCCTGGGAGGTGAGGCAGGGTGAGGGGGTGAGGGGTTGCGGGGTTGGGTGGGGGGGTGAGTGATGGCGGCTCCTGGGGGCCAGAGCCTAGAGGCCTGCCACGGCCTCCCCTGGCTTTCTCCGGCCTGCCTCTCCGACCAGCAGAGTTCTCCATCAAGGCCGGCCCTTCTCCGCGTTGGGGCTCTGGCTTCTGCCATGAAAAATACAATCTTCATCTGCTTTCCACAGACTTTTAGCAAAGATCAAATGAAATATCATACACACTTTGGTGCAGGGTGAGTGATGGAGGGTCCTGGGAGGCTGATAGGCCTGTGCTGCCTCACTTGTAGCTAACTATAGGTGTCTGTAGACGCCTGGCTGCTGACGAGGAAGCAAGTTAATTAAAGTTTCAATTATGCGTAGAAAAGGTTAGGTTCAGACAAGAATGACTGGTTAAAGGTAACATTAGGGTTCAACCAATATGGGAATTTGAAGGGTGATCTTTAGTCAGTGTTTCCCCCATCATTTTATTCTTGTCAGGGTGGAAAAGCCTCTGAAACTGCATTTAGACCATCATGTGACATTAAAACTCCCCATTAAAAGGCATTGGTCTGATCCTAATTAACACTATGTTTAGGTCATGTGTAAAGCAGGTCAAGTTTAAGCAACAGCAAGGTCAGGGCTAGTGTGAGCAGTACAAATTCTAAATGTTTCCCCCCTTGCTTGGGGCTGACAGCAGCACTGACCTACATACATGTACATACTGTCAGCTACATGCTACATCCCTGGTTCCTGGTGGGGGTGGTTTGACAGGTTCACAGGTCAGCGGTCTGGATGTCCTCCCCTGCTGGGAACCATGTGCTGGGGCGTATCGGCCAGGAACGGGACGCTGAGCGGAGGGAGAGGACACAGCAGGGGGAGGGCTTTTAGAGGAGAAAAAGGCTGTTACAGCCAGTTAAACTGCAAGACGATAGCAGCAGGGGACACAACAGTAGCAGCGGCAATTGGCTTCGAGAATGAGAGCTGTAAACCTCGGTTGAGTTGGATCGGTTGAGAGCTGACACAAAGATTGCAATCAGAAGCTGCCATTTCATAAGGTGTGAGAGTTCAGTGTTATTCAGTATATACACTGTGGGGAGAAATCTGTACCTGAAGTTCATCATTCAGTATCTCTAAAATATAGACAATTCAATCCATTTTGCCAAACATGGACTTAAGTTACCTAGAATAATTTAAAGCTACTACAATGCAGCTAATACTTTTTCACATTAAAATAACAATATGCATGTGTTCACCATCTGCTTGTCCAACACCTGTGGAGGCTTTAGGATGCTGGTTCCCTCAGCCTCAGGCTAGATGCTGTTTCAAGGTAGACAGCTCATCAAGATGACTGACAAGTGTTGGGCTGGAACTTGACCAACTGAGGGGAAGGAGGGTGGGACTAACAATTCACTTCACTGACTTAAGGCAAAAGTAGCTTTCAAAATCACCATCATTTGTCTAAATTGTGTGCTATCAGTCATTCTCAATGGAGTATGTCTCATTCTGGAACAAAACACTTCAGATACAGCAGGTACATATATACTGAGGAGTATGGAGTGTGGTCTACCGAGGTGAAAATCGTTAAATTCCACTTCCTGATTCAGTTATGCATATAGCAATGTCCCATAGACTCAAGGCACTGAAAACATCAATGCAAGAAATTAGCAAGATAAGTAGGCGGTAATGGTTGAAAGCACGATAAAATAAAAGCGAATAGGCGAGTTTTCCGTGCACATTTAAAAGAATCAATGCTTTCAACTGTGTTGACATTGGACTGTAGGGTATTGGCAGGAAAAGAGAAATGTGGAGAGTTCGCTTTGCTTCAGGGAGTCAATACATGACTCAAAGATTAACATCATGACTGTACTGAGTACGAGACTGAGAGGTGAAATCAATAAATTCCACTAATTCACCTCAGTGAAATCCACCTGAGATGCAATAATTTCAGTAGTTGGTGGTTTGGCATGACCTCACCGTTAGTGTACCATACATCTGTGTTATTTTCTGCACATACCAGCTACAGATACATGTTTTTTTCCCCATTACCCAGTGGAATGAGTTTCATGCTAAGGCACATGTGCTAGGAAACCAGAGCTGCTGGGATCAGGTTCAATCACAGTTATCTCATCCTGTCCTCTTTTGTGAACGGCACTGGGTTGCAAGCTGCAAAGGGGTTTGGTGTGTAAGAGAGCTGGGGCAATATAACTTTCTCTGTGTGCACGCTAACGCAGTTACATAGATTTATATCACCTACATGGGCACGCACACATACACCCCCGGTATTGTACATCACTGCACCATCTCCCCACCCGTCACTGTGGAGTATCAGGTATGGGTTCGGACTATTTACGAGGCTACAATGGTCCTGTCAGAGTGGCTGAGATTAATGAAGCCTGTATGTGCGGCTGGGAGGCTTTGATGGCTCTCTTCTACTCCTGCACATGTTCCCTCCCTCAGCCTGACACCGTCAACCACAGGCCGCATAAGGCTATCCTACACACTGCCTGGCCATAACTCACCTCGTAGGGGGGGCTTTAGAGTTCACATTACGCAAGTTGTCAGTTTGATATGATAATAAGTGATCATGCCTATCAGTGTGAAATAGCTACTAACATCATATCAGGTGGATTGCACTGAGGTGAATTAGTGCAAGTGGAATTTATTTGATTTTATCCTCCTCTCCACACATTGTATCTTCTGATTTTGACTCACCATTCTTACCATAACCTACATCAGGAAGTGACCAGCTACATGATGGTAGTACAGTACAGTACCATATATCATAGGTGGTTATGCCCAGGGGACGACCACACAATGCCAGACATGTCGTGAACTCTCCCACTCACAGTGAACTTGCCCCCAGGTGGGCATATCAGATCTTGTTGGTCCCGTGGGACACACAATGGTCCGTGTAGCCGGCCCTGTCAGCACGTCAGCCCATCAGATGAAGGATGGCAACTTTAGAGAAGAATGGATCACCTACAAGCATGCACAATAGCCTGGCCTTGTACTTCTCACTCTGGGGATTGTGTAAAATACTGCAGGGGAGGAAAGCCTGTCGTACACTCGCACTGGCATTGATGCAATCCTGTGCAGGCTGATGATCACTTAGCGCGCCAGGCCAGTTGACATAAGCTTTCCAGAGGCTACCAAGTTGTACATCCGAGTAACGGGATCACACGTAATGCAGTGAATGCATTACTCTCTGATGGAAGTTCATTCATCCGGAATGCATTCCGTTGTGATGAAGGTGTCACATGCGTTCATAATGTAACCCAGTGACAAAAAAAAGGTTAAAATATTAACTATGTTTTAATTTGATTTTTAGTGTTTTCTCTGCTTGAACAAGTGGAGAAGTGATTGCCAATTTGGTCAAGTCCCGCCTCTAACTGAAAATGATTGACAGCTCACGGCGCACCTGCATGTTGTCCAGTGTGTGCGAGAGAAGAGGACAAAGTTCCCTCATGTCACTGAAGTCCGGAGCAAAGAAATTAATAAATAGCATTAAAAGAAACTCAATTAGTGACTAAAATCTAATGAATCTCAAGTTAATTCATCATAGTGGAAGATTTTACCTCTAGAAGCCACCGGGACCCTGATAGTGCCGTTTTCCCCTTTTTGCAGAGAAGCACACATTTCCGGTCTTGGTAAACTAGCCTGCCATGTGTTGCTAGCTAAAGTTGTGTACTAGGTGCCAAGTTGGTTCCATGTTCATTGAGTACCGTACCATTGTTCATTAATGCAATACAGTAATTGTTGACTAACTAAAATGAAACTAAATTAAGCTAAACCTGTAAGTTCTTGGTTGGAAATAGTTCTGAGATAAAAAGAAAAGGAAAAATGCAACTTTCTATGCATTCCAATTGAGTGCTATTACAGCTCATTTGCATTGTTGCTTGTGGTAGCTAAGTGAAAAGCACAGTATATGCTTGATAAGAAGAGTTGAAGCACCATTTTGTTGTCTTATTGTTATTTTAATTACCATTAAAGATTTAAAATGTTCAAACCATAGTATTTACATTCTACTGTGGGGACATGGTATTATATTTCAGAGATAACCTTATAACCTAATATTGGGTTAGACTGAGTGAGAGCTTAGTGCTATTGCCATAATTGGTATTAGTGTTTATTAGCAGTAGAGTATGCTGGTATTGCAGTAGAATGATGCAGATACTGATTAGAGAATTAACATTATTGAACTTGAGTGCAACTTAAGGCCTGAACATGTTCATCATCGTGTTACTGTATACTGTATTAGTCTTCATTACTTAGTGTTACATTGTTTTTGTTATGCTCTGGTAGGGTTGTTGTACAACAGAAAACTATAAGCCTGTTTTTAAATACAGGTCATGGACTTATAGGTAGAGTGAGAATCAGTTCTGAAGAAGATCTAATGATTCCTGTTGATGGCGAGCCTCCCAGCCTGATTCTGCCTGGAACACAAACGACCGATCAAATGATCCACCTGGTGGTAGGGCGGTGCCAGTCACCCAGGTCTGTCACACGCACACACACATACACAAAGGGTGCACCCTGTCACAAGGACTGCCACAAACAGTCTAACAAACAGCGGATGGACAATAGACAAATAACATCACATCACATAACATACTGACTTTAAAGACTATTGACAAAACTAGACACTTGGCCTTAGACATTTTTTATTTTCATTGCTTTTAACCAGCCGACTATTTTTCCTATATATGTAAACTTTACATTTAATGTAAAACATACCTGTGTTGCCTGTGTACTTTCATTTATGGTTATTATAGCTATTCCTTAGGTCCTTACGAACCTAGAGGCGAGGTGTACTTACCCAGGAGTGGGTTACAGCAATGTAAACTAAAACCAATGTTTCGCAACGTTTTTGCGAGTTTACTGAAGTTGAATCGATCACCATGTTTAATCAGTTTCATCTCAGTGCGTTTGAATCACAGAATCCTTGCAAAGATCTCTGCACAGTTTATAGCAACAAGCAACACAAATGCAATACAGATTAACTGTAATCCCGGCGTAAGGCAATGATTAGTGTTAGCTTTGCAGGTGAACCAGCCTTGTTATACTTAATACAGCTTACAAGTTTACACTGTAACTACATATAGCTATCTGCTGCATAAGTATTTGCTGTAGAAATCCCCCCTACATCTATCATGTGCCATGCTGCTGCCTATTCTTACTGCATATTACATAACTCATGTGTCATTAAAAAAATGGTTTTTAGACTCCTATTTCAGTGGCTTTAAAGAGAACAAATTTAAATTCAATTCCAAATAATTCCTGTCTTGTAGTTTCCCATTCAGTGTTGCAGCATTCAGTAGAAAGTGGGGCTTCTATAAGGACTTCATCTTTAGGCTAACCAGTGTTTGCTAGTGTTTGACTGGTGGGGTATTTGTTGGGACAAGACCCTGAACAGGTTGTTGAGTGTATAGCTTCAGCGGGTGGCGTGTTTGGTGACAAGAAAAGATAGCACTCTAACATCTCCCTGTCACGCCAGGTGTCAGTGATATTTCTTATCTTGCGACGGTTCGTGCTGAAAGAGCCTCGTCTACCTGCGGCCTCGGAGCACGACTTGCCTTAACACTTTTAAAACTTTATTTTGCACTTTTTGCATTAACACTCGCAGGAACATGACACCTCACACCTCACTGTGCTGTTACGGCTAAAGTTAGCTGCAGATACATTTTCCAAGTCTATAATGGAAGTGATATGCCATCTCCCTGGGTATGTGTGTGTGTGTGTGTGTGTGTGTGTGTGTGTACGTGCTCATTCAACCCACGTGTTTAGTGCAAGTGTTTGAGTGTGTGTGTGTTTTCAGTGTGCGTGTGTGTGTGCAGCAGCTTAGCGGGTGTGAGATGGCTATCTGGGGCCATACATCAGGCCCGGTGTGGCAGTGGGCCCATGTAATTATCAGGTCTCAATGGGACGCTGTGTTATTTTTGCCCAGGGTGAGATGCTTATCTGGCCCTGTCAGCAGCCACCTGGATGGATGAGCCTCGCTCCTCAGAGCACCGGCTCACCTTCCCTCTGCACCAAAGACAAAGTAGCCAGTTTCCCCCACACAGGCCGCAGCAACCTCTGCTACTAACGCACAAGACAAAGCAGCTCTGCCAAGAGAGTGGGATTCATGTAGCCAAGGTCAGAGAGTAACTGATTACATAAAAGTAGGTTTTGACTGATGTATCGGTCCGATGTTGGCCTGTTATTAAAAATCAGATATTGGCCAGTAACTGTCATCCACCTCTGATAAGATGTTTGTTTGATTACATATTGATTGTGTAATTGATCAATACTAGATTGGTTGTCTATTAGAAGCCCATAACCTGAATCCATTCCAGTGCAACATTTTGATCATATTCCACACAACGTATGAATGAATGTTTATCTTCTCCTTGTCTTTCTTAGATGAATAGGTGATTACCTCTTGCAATTTAGACAACCCAGAAATATATTTAAACTGAAAAAAGCATATAGATTGTGAGACTACAGGTACCTAACGCTTATGTAGATTACAATGCATTGGTAATTGCTAATACAGTTAATTAATTACAGTTGGTAGATCACCATACATTGCTAATTTAGCTTCATATTCTATGGATTTTGAGGGTAATGTAATGTAAAGTTTAACTAAAAGTAATCAAATTAAATTTCTGAGTTTTCTCTGAGATGTACAATTTTATCCAGGTAATCTTACTGGAGCAGCGTTGTATAGTAGCTGCTTTATGACACAGGGATCATAAAAGCATCTTCTATTGTATTCTTTTGTATTCTATTATGGCCTATTATTCTATTCAATTCTATTCTATTCTATTCTGTTCTGTTCTATTACATTCTATTCTATTCTAATGGATTACTTTTTCAATATAGCCCCACCAACCTGTTTGTGCATAAAGCTTAAAGAATCATAAAGCTGCTTCCATCAGCCTCAAACTAGAGTTTTGCTGGTACGGATGATAACTCACTGAGCTAAGCAGTTGTTGTGTTGTTTATGGGCCGTTAGACAGCGATAGTACTGAAGTGTATTCCACTGGCGGCCCATATTCATTTTTCATAGCAGAGTGTCCTTTGTTGGGGTTTATGCAACCGCTGTGGTGATTTCCCAAGGAAGTGTTCTGTAATGAATCTGCCTCTGAGCTCTGTGAGGTATTCTTTAACTGGATCACACACATACACACACACACACACAGAAGCAGAGAAACACGCACAGATGCGCACAGGCATAGGCACCGACACAAACCATGAACACACACACACGCGCGCAGAAAGAAACACTCACAAAGAGAAGCACGAACACACATACGCACGAACACGCATACAAATACACATCTGTGAGCGGTGACCTGTTGCCCACTGTGCCTCTGGGCCATTTCCTATTATTTTCTACCCTGCGGTCTAACAGCAAACATGAATTTATTTGGTCCGATGATCAAAAGATTAAAAGCGTCGAGCCTGGTGACTGTTTGGGTTACAGTGTCAATGTCTGCGACGCGGGGCCAGGAAAAGCTTAAGGAAACTGCAGGACATTTTGACTTAAAAGACACATTGTTTGATAGGCAGCCTGCTGGTGGCACTGGGATTTGATATGTCTCTCAGCACCAGTGTGCTAGCCTTTCATGACTGGCCTTATCCTCGACCAAAGCCCCTTCCTGCACACTTCTCCCAAGCAGCGTGCCAGCCAGCGTTGGAAAGGTTATTTTTCATTAAGCAAAACACAGGATCTGATATAACTATCCCCTGTGCACCTTCAAACACAGATGTTCTGTTGAATCAGGCCCATGACACCGTTTAACATTGAATACTGGGGTTCAAAGGAGAGAGGATAAAGAATGCCTCTATTGGATTTCTGTGTGTGGAGACATTTGTTCAAGGTGCTCTTTGGGGTGGGGTTGTTGCTTTACATAAAAATATAAATGAAAAAGAAAATTTAAAAAGACTTTATTGCATGGGTAGCTCTAAAGACCACATTCAAAACCAACTCCAACCGGTTTCAGCCATGCTGTGACCTCCAGTGATGCTCTGCCGCTCCCTGATGAAGGCCGCATCATAACTGAAATGCATTGGAGTTGGTTTTGAATATGGTTTTTTGAAATACCCATGCAGTTTTTGCTTGAAGAGTGCCTTGGAACTCTTTCTTTCATTTAAGTGTTGTATAGGTGAGTGTAAAGTAGACAAAAAGCAGGAGGACAGTGATTGTGGGACTCTTATACTGTTGGATAAAAAATTGCTGATGTTCAATCCATTCCAGAAGTTATTTTGTGATGAACTGTTGTAATTCACTTTTTTTTTTCGGTGTACTCACTTTCCCTCAACCTGCCTTATCTACTTCTACTTCACTTAGTGATTTCCTATGTTTCCCAGAATGCCTTTTGAGAACCCCCAGAGCACAGGTGTGAACTCAGCTGTGGGTTATAGGTGTAGATGGAGAGAAAACGTTACACACTACTGATTAAATGCTTCAAATTGTAATAAATAACCTAATCCCTTGGAGTACTCAAATACATCAAATTAATATGATTACTTTCAATTTCAGTAATCAGATTACTGTAATCCCATTACATTTAATCCGTTACACCTCAACCCTGGCACCACCAACGCTGTCCCTCTGTCTTGCTGATTGAAATGGATGTAATGGCATAACAGTGTGACTTATTATAGACAATGTTCTCGCTCCAGTTCGAAGGCTGGAATCAAAGGCACCTCTCTTTGAGTCTCGTTTTACATAAGCCACTGCTACAAATGAAGTTTGTTTGTGATATTCAATGCAGTGCGTGCTTTGAGATAATATCATCACTTGCTTTAATCTTTTACCAAGATATAGTGTCAGAAATGAATCCCTCTTCTCATTTACTTCAAACTACACAAACATCTCATTATAAAATTCCCGTTACAATTGTATGACAACATTATAAATGAGCTTGTAGAGTGACTGACATCAGTTCTACTTGTCTCTAGCTCTCCTCTCTCTCTCTCTCTCCTATGTGTAACTGAGAGGGGCCGAGTGCTACAGTGACGCTCACTGTTGTTGCATTTCTTTGCTTTTAACCAGTCCATTAGGCCCAGATAACCTTTGCCTAGTGGACCCTGGCAGCTTAAAACCCCGTGACCCCTGCCCTTGACCTTTGCCCCGACCCCCCTCCACCCTCCCCACCACACCCCCCACCCAGTCCAAGAGGACCTGCTGGGGTGAAGTGGGTGCTGTCCCAGCGCCTCGGAGGGAGCTAGGGTTACTCGAGCATGTGGATTCATTAACAAATATCTGTCTGTTTGCCCCAGTAATAAGGAAGGCTGCAATTTAAAGTGAGTGGCCAGCCGCTTGGAATCCCAACTAGCCGGGCCAGGCTGCCAGTGTCAATCAAAAGCCAAGGTTCAGCAGTAGGGCATCGGCAGTCGCTACCTGCCACCATTGCCACTATATATATATAGTCATGGATTATGGTCTTCTACAGACACCATACAGTGGAGTGATAAGCCCTCACTGATGAATGAGAGGTCAGGGGAGAGTGAGGAGAGACGCATGGGGCTCTCACCCCCCCTCATGGCCAGTGACGGTAACACTGGGCACTGCTACTGAAGATTTTTGTAATATTTAATTAAACACTAGTATTGTCTAGTAAAGTTGATGTGTGTGTGAAGTACTGCAGTAGTACTGCAAGACTGTCTGAAAACAAAACTCTATTCTATGCTTTTCAAACTTTTGACATATGGTGATTTCCTTCGCACACAGTTTACAACACAAATGCATTACGGACTAAGTATGGTTATGTTGTGCTGTGGTACGGTTGCATTAGGTTGCGTTACAGTATTGCTGCGCATTTTGCAGTGAAGTGAAGGCCGTTCAGAGCTGTTCAGTCTGTCAGGTGAGCTCAGGACAGGCAGCCAGAGCGTTTCACCTCAGCACTGACAGACTGACGCTCAGACAGATGGACAGACTGACGGAGGGGCTGATGGGGCGCAGCGGCCAGTGAGCCATCGAGCCAGCTAGCCTTGCTTTACAAGTCCACTGATGCATGTTGCTGATGATCTGGACACCCTGCTAGCTTGTGTGTGTGTGTGTGTGTGTGTGTGTGTGTGTGTGTGTATGTGTGTGTATTTGTTTTTGTCTAAGTAGATGTATGTTTGTGTTTGAGTCTGTGCGTGCATATGTATGTGAGTGTGCATGTTTGCCTGCTTGATTGTATGTGTGTGTGTGTGTGTGTGCGCACGTGTGTTTCTGAGTGCATGTGTGTAAGTATATGTATATTTGTGTTTGAGTCCGTGCATGCATACATATAGTGTTTTTCTACCTGTGTGTGTGTGTGTGTGTAGGTGTGTTTGTTTTGTTTGTGCCTAAATATAAGTATGTTTGTGATTGCATGCATAAAATTCAATAGACGTATGAGTGTGCATGTTTGCCTGCTTTTGTGTGTGTGTGTGTGTGTGTGTGCAGAGGTGTTGGTGTGCTCTCTGATCAAGGCCCTGCTAAGCCCGGGGGGACCCAGCATCCCACGCAGCCTTTGAGCTGGAACAGTGGCCTTTGCAGAAGAGGTGAAAACAGCTAACGGCGACAAGCGTCTCGATCAGGCAAACAGATAGCGGCTCAGAACAAGGACTCACAGCTTCCCATCTGATAAACCTGGAGATGTGGCGTTAGCCGGGAGGATAAGGCAATGTGGCGGTGATAAGAGTGTGGAGCATAACTCTAACTTCCATTTCTGGAGCTCTAAGGTTTATTCAGCAGAGCAATTTGGGGTCGATCTTGGCCTTTTATCAAAAATCTGATATCAGCCAGTCAGTGTCGTCCACCTCTGATATAATGGATATGATATAGTTTGTTTGATTATATATTTATTGTAGAATTGATCAATGCCACGCTGGTTGTCTATGAGAAGCCCTTAACCTGAATGCATGAGGTATTCAGGTTATGTATGAATATTTATGTTCGAGTTAAGTTTGGTTAAGAAAGTTGTGAAAAGCTTATTGTTTCATGCAAGTCAAACTCTTCAAGTATGGATGCGAATAAGTCAAAAAGAATACACTATCTGCGGGAAATCGGTTGAAACCTAACATGTACAGTCTATGTAACCGCCCATAGTATGTTTTGCACTGTCCCTTTACACTGTATATGAGGTTCAGTTATTCCTGTACCATGTGGGTCAGTATGTACTGTGGAACTGTACATTTCCAAAATGTTTCTACACCAATGTCTGCTCACTTATTGTATTTGGCGATTAAAGTCATTATGGTCGTGATTTGGAAATATGTAGAGAGTAGAGACCCGGGGTGACTCGAGGTGAGGTACGTCAACATCCAGCTGTGACCCCGCAGCACTTTCATTAGCCCCTTAGGGCCAATCATATTTCTCTAAACAATAATCACATGGGGTCCTGCAGACATAAAAATAGATCCTCCAATAATGCCATAGGGAAACCTTGTTGCGTTCCTGTTGGTGCCGTGCTGTAGGTCAGAGATGAATGGTTAATGTCACACCAGGATACACACTCCGCATCAATCCTGGGCCCTGAGTCACCAGCCGCAGCGCGGCCAAACTAAACCAAATATTTCATCTACAATGTAAAACACGCTCACAGCCATAAACATGCTTCAAAACGCGGTGGGCCGCGGCCTGAAAAATGATTTTAACCATAACCGTGAGCGCTCTCTCTCTCTCGCCTAGCGAGCGTTTATTTATGTAGATTGGATAGAGTGGCGTATAATTATTCCGGCGCTGCCAATGTCTTCTTTTATTTATTCTTCGTTTCCTTTCCTCCGCAGGGCCGAATATTGTCTTGGGATGGGGGAAAACAAGACGCACACATCTATCTTTAGACACACACTGGCCACTTGCGTGCATATCTGATTACAGGTTTTAATTATTTGAAAGTTCCTCCACAGAGAAAGGTCCTGAGGGGTGACTTTAATAGCGTTGAGTGTATATTGTGACTATTAATTACAGCCCTCAGATCTAACTTCAGTCCATTTGGAATTCTGTGAAGAGTTGGCGAGTGTGTGTGTGTGTGTGTGTGTGTGTGTGTGTGTGTGTGTGTTGGTAGTTGGTGTGGGTGTTTCAGAAAATGTGTGTGTGAGCTTGTGTATGCGTTTCTGTGTGTGTTTGTCTGTGTGGTACAGTATGTTCAACTATGTTATCGTGCTTAAACATATGTATGCTCGTGTTAGCCAGACTGCCAGTGTGTGCATTTCTGTGTGCATTTCTCTGTGTGTGTGTGTGTGTGTGCATGCCTGTGTATTTTTCCATTTCCCCTCTTGCCTTTAAATAAGAGCAGTGCCGCTGAGCTGTTTATTGGCTCAAGGTTTCTGCAGCGGTAATGATGCATGGAGAATGATGTGGGCCGAACTGGAGAGCGGGAGGCCTGTGCACCCTGGCCTTTCTGAAGTTACATTTAACCCAAGCAAAAACCCTCAAAGACAGCCAAGGGAAGTGTGTGTGTGTGTGTGTGTGTGTGTGTGTGTGTGTGTGTGTGTGTGTGTGTGTGTGTGTGTGTGTGTGTGTGTGTGTGTGGTAGAAAGGATGCTTTTGGAATCCTCAAATGTCAAAATGTCCTTAATTCAGTTTGAACCTCTTTCATGTATTAATCCTGAGTGATTTAATTCAGTGGGTATAAATACAGCTGTTAAAATATTCATTGGAGACACAGAGGGAGAGAGTGTGTGTGTATGTGTCTTAAGTGAGAAAAATGAGTGTGTACAGCCAGTTCAGGTGAAAGCAGAAAAGTCATAAAAATAATCTAAAACGTATTAATTTAAAAACTTAAAAAAAACAAAAAAACAACCCATAAACTTGCTGTGGTAAACTTGCTACAGCCCCTCTCCCAATCAGACTAAAAGGGTTCCCGCTGTGGCCCTGATGTAAAATTCCATAACTTTTCCATGACTTTCCATAACTAAGTTGGAGTGCGTCCATGACCTAAATGTTTTATGCCTTCTTGGTTTATTGATGATGTTTATCCACTGAGAAAAGCTGTAAAGGGGCAAACAGTCTGGTTTCAACTACAGCTGGGCTTGTTGTGGAGAAAACCAGCTGAAAACCATCTAATGCAGTAAATGTGTAGTGAAATACATACAAGTGACTCATTTGTAAAATCCTCTGATATTCCCCGACTTCCCCAGAGAATTGATCAAATTCCCTGACTTTCCCTTTCCACCTCTCTAAATTACCTGATATTCCAGAAATTCCATGACCAGTGGGAAAACTAGGGTATGACCAATATGGGTTTTTGAAGACTGATAGATTAAAGCTGCCAATGGCCACTATTTTCTGTATTTTTCTGTATTTAGTGTTTCCCCCCAAATTTTATTCCTGGCCTCTGAAACAGCGTTTATACCCTGTGATACTAAAATTCTCCACTGAGCCATCTGAAATCAAAATTATGACAATAAAACCATATTCATTAGGTGGAGTCGGGGAGGAACCTCCATGATAGCAGACATGGACGAAGCCGAATGGTCGATATTCGATTTAAAAAAAAAAAAAAAAGCAGACCTACGTATCGGTCTAACCCTACTGACAACCGTCTGTCATCACCAACAACATCCCTGCCTAACTAAGAAACCTGTCGGCGTTTGTTTCAAGGGGGTCGTCCTTGTTTGTCCGAGGACAGGGGAAATGGCCTGTGATGTTGTGGGACACACAGGTGTGTTGGAGTTGAAAGCGTCGGGGGTCCGAGTCCGCGGCGTGGGGCCCCTGATACGGTGGTGAAAGGCGGCCTCGTTTAGCACGGCGAAGGGCCCCAACATTAGAGAGGGTGATGACAGTAACAGTTAGGAGGGTCGGCTTCGCTTCACCACACACAGGACTGGGTTTCACTTTGAGAGAGAAGCTATTCCTCTTGCACTGTAGGAACTATAGCTGGGTTTCCATCCTAGTATTTTTTTGCAAATTCTGATGTATTGAATTAGAGAAGTTGAATATATATGGCAAAATTCAATAAAATTTCCCAATTATCATAATTATTTATGCAATAAATTGTGAAAATGGATGATGAAAATGATGTCAAATAATTAATGATATAGACTCAGCATAATCACAAGAGTTGAAAATGGCTTTGAACATTCTTAAATGTTGTCTGTAGAATATCTGTCTACCATTACCTCCAGAAAAGCCATACCTGCTCACGGTTGTATGGCCACTAGTTATTGCCAACATTAGCTGACACTAACAATGACAACTTGCCCAATACTAATCAATTTTTGCATTTTTATCTTTTTTTGACATTTATTCACTTCAACCAGCTGATGGATTTTTTGTGAAAGTTCAAAAAATTGCATAAAATTCGCTTGACATTTGAATGTAAACATAGCTTGTGAAGAAAGAGAAGCAAGAGAAACCTACTTTGCTAATTAAAAAAAACATAAGTTTGAAAACCTTTCCCTGAATGAAACTACAGTAGGCTATATTACAGGAGAAAAAATTTTTTTGCAGTAAAATATGTATTAACCCATCACAATTAACTATGGAGGAAAGAGACGCAGATCGTATGTCCCTTAGTAAATTTCTCTATTGATTAATTTATTTGATTTTACTGAATCATTTTTTGTTAATTAATTAATGTCACATGGTTGCCAAGTGAATCTGTTTATATTTGGCAATGAATACTTTTTTTTTGGTGGAATGAGCTGTCTCTGTCCATTTCCACTTTGCATTAACATGCGTCTAATAGCCAGATTTTGTCTAGACATTATTTTGCTGGATTACATTTACACCTGACATTAAAATGTGTCTTGGCATACACATTTAAAACATGCTTGGTAGCTCAGTTGGCCAAGGCCCATACTATGTGCCACTGACAGAAACCAGTCTTGGACCATTTGTTGCATGTGATCAAGCACCAAAACATAGATCGTCATGTTTGTCACTTTTTCTTGCAATATTTACATCCTTTAAAATTGCTGGTTAACACTTTGTCTCACTTGTTCCCATCCACAAGTATCCTGACAATCAATCCCTGACAAGCACTTCCTACTTGGATCTGTTAATTTCTAAAGTTAATTTCTGTTTCCATAGCTGCTAAATATCTAGAGCTGGTTTGGGTGATCAGATCTTAAATGTGTCTTTGGTGCATTTAAACCTTCATTTTATGTGCTTATGCTCTATCTGAATACACTCCCATCACACAGGACGCATGTTAATGCAGATGGAAAGAGAGGTCACTGCTTTTTTTCTATTAGACCAATACAGATGCTGCAGTAGCGCAATGACTGTCAATGAATTCTGTAACAGTCACTGGAGGCAGCAGGGGTGGCAAGGTCATTCTCCCTGCTTGGTTGGGCATGCACACGCACACACGCACACACACACACACACACACACAGGTGCTCATTGTTCAGTCAGGCTGCTATTAACCTTCACGCCTGGGGCTATGAATCAACTGGGGAGAGAGAGAGAGAGAGATTGAGAGTCAAAGAGTCAGAGAGGGGTCTTTAAGATAAACAGGGGCGAGCGGGTCTCCTTTTTCTGGTCAGATTTATTGCGCTGGCAGCTGACCCCAACTGTCCCATGCATGAGTGGCCCAGGTGATGGGCCAGGGTGGGTGGGTGAGGGGAGGGGGGGGGGGGGGGGGGGGGGGGGGTCAGTGACACCAGTGACTCCATGGAAACGTTAATTGGCCGGCAGCGGCCAGTGACAGGTCAAGCAGAGGTCACTGGGATGGACAACAGGTCACTATTTAGGGACCTTCTATGTCTCTCTGCAGGGCATCAATTGACTAAATGCAAAGGTATATGGCATTATCCTTATTGTGCAAACCCACTTATATTGATTACATTTATGGTACCAACCTGGAGACTGACAGCTGAGAAGATATTACTTGCTCTATGTGATAAATTATTCATTGCAGGTCACCAAACTATCATCTTAGAGGGAGAGATATGGCTTCTAAATACATTTCTGGCAATCTTAGCTTGATCGTCTCCATTCTAATGCTAAAAATGACAAGATTACATTTGGACTCTCTTTGGCTAAAGTATAAGCAAGTTTACGTACCTTTCCACGTCCAGTGACACTCATGTCTGTCTGTGGACAACAGTTCACTATTTACGGAGTCTCCCCGTCTTTCTTTTCTGTCATTCGTTCCAAATGTGATTTCTCCACAGGAACATAATTGAATTCCAGTTACCTCCATCAAAGAGCTTTCTCTCCACCCCGTCGAGGCATGGACCATGTTTCGGTGACAGCCAAATTGATTCCACGATAGGAGGGGATAATCTGGGCAGGGGGGTGGGGGGTAGTTTCTGTGATTAAGTCAGAGACGTTGCGAGGGCGCTGCAATCGAATCTGGCCGCGCAGATTCCTATCAGATAATAAGGCGGATACTTAGGTGGGTTTGTAGCTTTCTGCGGCTCTGTTTTTCTCTCTCTCTATCTTGTTTGACAGCGCCACTCCCACCGAGTGCTTTTCTGATTGCTGCATCAACAAAAGGATTTCAGGAGCGGAGCGATAAACAGAATCTTCAATTTTCACGGCAGCCCTCATCTAAACCGCATGGAAACAGCATCCCAGTGGCTCAGGGGCCTAAAACATTGCGGGTTCAAATTACAGTTCGATCGACGTGTGTTTGAATGGTACCGATATTTTTGGATTAAAACTGTCAATAGCCGATATTTTGTGCTGATATTCGGAATCTTTAAATTTGAGTAGGCTTCTGAAACACCATTTTGACTATTGGACACTAAAACTCTCAATTGAAACCCAGGATAACAATAATGATAAAACATATTAATGCATACTTTCATGGAATCCAATCAACACATAGAATGAATTCAGGTTAAGGACTTGGCTTGCCGATATATCAGTATAACCCTAGTTCAAATCCCACACATGGCTGTTGTACCATTTCTGTCTACTGTATACTGTCCAGTCTAATTGTATGCTGTATAATAAAGATAATAATAAGATATATACTTGCATGGAAAAACAGGCAGCAGAGTGGCCTGGAGGTAGAAGTGCAGTATCTAGGAGCGATAAGCATTAAGAAAAATAAGTTAAGTCCTCTTCTTCTCTTCTTCATCTCCATACCCATCTGAGGCTGACTGAGGGACTCTTGCCCAAACACACTCACACACACACAAACTTATTAGCCAGATGCAGACACACCCACCCACACACACACATAAAAATACTTTCTGGCCAGATGCAAACATACACACATGGGGCCTATGGCCTCATACCATAGAGTTAGCCATTATTTACTGCATCCCAGGGACGGCATGTTTGCCTAACAACTAGACCTTGTTAACCCTGAGCCTATAAATTTTGGAATCATGTTGCTTTTGCTTCCTCGGGGTCAACTTGGCTTTGGCCTATAGAAGCTGCTCTGCCGCCCAAAGATTCCCCTCTTAATCTGTCAACTTTAAATTCACATTGAGCCACCCTGCACCGCTGAATGATCATATTCTAGCTGCTATGCGAGGCTTAAGAAAACAGCAACGTCTGCACCCCTAATTTGTCTATTATGCAGGTGCAAAAGGGGAACTTTGTATCAGCTAAGTGAAAAAAAGGAACTCCATGCAATATTAATATTCTAGGGACACAAGGGTATTTGTCAAATTGATTGTTGGGGTGCTGTGGCTTTGACCCTTTCACTCCTCAGTATTGTTTGCTTGTACCGTGGTCGATCTAATAATTTAAGCTTGTTCAACTGATAACAGTGTCAGCTAAATGCCTAAAACGTAATGTGTATATGTCGTGTGAAAACTGCACTGCAATACATCACGATTTAGTGCTTGCTGAGTTTTCAGGTTTAGACTATCATCAGAGCACGCCATACCAGATGCTCTGCTAATGGTCTAAGACTAAAAGCTCAGCATTAAAATGAGATGTATTGCAATGCAGCTGTTGCGTGGAGTTTAATTCACATTTGAGGCATTTAGCTGACCCTCTTATCCTGAGCAGGTGCATGACCTTCAGTGTCTTGCTGAAGGACACACGGATGACCATGGACACATTGGCTGTTGTGGGGATTCAACCTGTGAACTTTCAGTTACAGGACGGTCTCTCTAACCACTGGGCCAAGCTCCCACCCTTCCCTTTTTCCTTTTTTCACTTAATGTCTGCAAGGGTAGAATGTTCTGCAGTGTCTATTAGGGTTAGATAAATATATGGATTTATTACAACTTGGACATGGGCCAGTTAGTGTTGATAAGATGGATAGGATGCAGTTTGTTTGATGGCCTATTTATTGTATAATTGATCACTACTACACTGGTTGTCTATGGGAAGCCCTTCATCTTTATTCTAATGTCAGATTTTATTCCACATATGTATGAATATGTATTATTATTAAAAAAACTATTTTTGTTAAGTTTCTTCTTCTTCTTCATTTTCTGCCCTAAAACGATCTGTACCTCGGAGACCATAAGTCCTAGAGTTAGTTCAGATCAAAGATTTGCGACTTTGAATGTCTGAAGCCGGTGGATGCTGTCTCAAGAGCTTCAACTTGTCATTTGGCAAACCTGAGGTTTTACGATGTAGGCTTCATCACTGACAGTTCCAGGCCCTTCTTTCCCTCAATTTGACACATTGATTTTGCAGATTTTTGATTAATACGACATTCAAGAAAGCAAGCAGGTCACAGTCACTGTTATCATCTATTTTACTTGCGCTGGTTGTTTAGCAGAGCACTATGACCGTTGTTATGGAAACGGATATCAACATTGGAGCTCATCACTTTCATATGGACAAGCCAATTTTGGAATGTCTGGAATGTGTCAGACTTGAATGATTCTTATCATCCCGTGTCATCGTGGATCTTTAATCTGAACCGGGTTCCACTAGAACAACCAAATTTGGTGGATAGGTAGATATCTCCCCACTACTCGCAACAAAAATTACACCCATCGGCCAGATGGTGGTGCTGTAACAAGCGACTTTATGTTTTGGCCAATAACTCCTGAACGTAAGGCCTAGAATCAAGCTGAATCCATTGCACATACAGGTTTTCATTTCCGGCATTTTGAATTATACTATTTCTCCCACAAAATTAATCCAATTGCAGCTAAATTTTGCATACAGCATATATGGATTTACTAGATTATGTCTATAATCCAGAATTTTGAAAATCCAAACCGTTTGGCTGTGGTGCACAAATGAAGTTGATGGCAAAGACGCACAAACAGAATAAACATAATTTTTTGGAATTTCTCGGCATGAAAATGGTGAAATTTAGACTTGTTGCTGCTCACTATATTCGCCAACATCAAAGATACCGGTACTGGCCTTCAAAAACTCGGTCGAACCCTGGTGTTCAATGCATTTGAATATCAGCCCTCAGTGTTTGGTTATTGATGATAGCCAGGGGAGCGATACATCAGGGGAAAGATGGTCGTGATGGTCGCCAACTCTTCAAAAAACTATTGATAGGATTATGTAAAGGACTTCATCTGCCTGCGTGTGTTGGGCTGGCAACCAGAATTCCTCTGGCTCGCCTCTGGCAAGAGTGCCTGTCAGTTTCTGTTCCCTGCAGATAACAGTTGGCTGTCCTCTCCTTCACCGGCAACTTTGCCTGGGGAGCCGCTCAGTCGCCAGCAGCTGAAGACTGTGGTTTTACCGGGCAGCTCCCTGGTCTGAATGAGTCTAACTGTACAAACGTGACGTTGGGCGCTGCTGACAAAGAGCATGCATGTTCAGCAAACCTTCCCCGGGTAGACGGAGGTTAAAGAGCGAAAGAGTTACACCCTGGACCTCCATTCTCATTCCTCCCGTCCTTCCCAGCCCACTGTCCCCCGACCAGCAGACGTCTGATTTACACTCCTCCGGTTGGATCGAGGGAACCGGACAGTCAGATACCTCTTGTCAGGACACCCTCTCAACCGTTGCCTCGGCCTTATTTACGACGCCGGCAGCGTTCAGCTCCACGGCTGATCATTTTTCCATGCCGGATGAGCCTGTCTGTGGACGCCGGCGTCGGGCCTACCGGGGGGAGGAGATAGGGTGGGTTTTTTAGTTCTCGGGCTTTATGCCAGTTGCAAAGGAGGGAGGTGGCGGGGGGGGGAGGTGGGTGGGTGGTGGTTATGCCATCCTATTTTCAGCTAGAGTCACTATTTAATTATACAGAGTTTATTGATCAGAGTAAAGCCTAATGATGAAAATTTTAATTTCTCTTTGCCGCCTCCCTATCTCTTTCTAAGGTGGGATTAGAATAATTACCCGGGCCTGCCATGCGTTTCCCATTCACCATGCCTGGTCAGCTCCTCCACACTGCTGTTCCCATTTAAAAACATAAACCTCTAAACTTCTGCCTGTCACTTTCTGACTTTGAGATCCAAGTTCCTAACTCTGTTACATGTGTTGGATACTTTTGTTGTTGTGATTAAAGAACCTCATGTTGCCCTTGGGGAAATGGAAGCTCTACTCTATTCTATTCTATTCTATTCTATTCTATTCCAGTCTAGACCATTCTATTCTATTCTATTCTATTCAATTTGATTCCACCCTACACTACTCTGCTCTGCTCTGCACTACTCTACTCTGCTCTACTCTACTCTACTCTGCTCTACTCTACTCTACTCTGCTCTGCTCTACTCTACTCTGCTCTACTCTACTCTACTCTGCTCTACTCTGCTCTACTCTACTCTGCTCTACTCTACTCTGCTCTACTCTGCTCTGCTCTGCTCTACTCTACTCTGCTCTACTCTACTCTGCTCTACTCTACTCTGCTCTGCTCTACTCTACTCTGCTCTACTCTACTCTACTCTGCTCTGCTCTACTCTGCTCTGCTCTACTCTACTCTACTCTACTCTGCTCTACTCTGCTCTGCTCTGCTCTACTCTACTCTACTCTACTCTGCTCTGCTCTGCTCTGCTCTGCTCTGCTCTGCTCTACTCTACTCTACTCTACTCTGCTCTGCTCTGCTCTGCTCTGCTCTGCTCTACTCTACTCTGCTCTACTCTGCTCTGCTCTGCTCTGCTCTGCTCTGCTCTGCTCTGCTCTGCTCTGCTCTACTCTACTCTGCTCTGCTCTGCTCTGCTCTGCTCTGCTCTGCTCTGCTCTGCTCTGCTCTGCTCTGCTCTACTCTGCTCTACTCTACTCTACTCTACTCTGCTCTACTCTACTCTACTCTACTCTGCTCTACTCTACTCTACTCTACTCTGCTCTGCTCTGCTCTACTCTACTCTGCTCTGCTCTGCTCTGCTCTGCTCTGCTCTACTCTACTCTACTCTACTCTACTCTGCTCTGCTCTGCTCTGCTCTGCTCTGCTCTACTCTACTCTACTCTACTCTGCTCTGCTCTGCTCTGCTCTGCTCTGCTCTGCTCTACTCTACTCTACTCTACTCTACTCTGCTCTGCTCTGCTCTGCTCTACTCTACTCTACTCTACTCTACTCTACTCTACTCTGCTCTACTCTGCTCTGCTCTACTCTGCTCTACTGGAGGCAGCTCGTAGTTTGTTAGTGAGTGCTGGAGGTCACCCAGGCCTGGTGTCATTACTCAGTGACTGACAGACTGACAAGCCCTCTTGTCTTGGCCCAGTCAGCTGCAGGTGAACCCAAATAGCCAGACCATGATGGATGGAGGCTGACAGAGAACTGACAGCGATAGGAGGGAGAGACACGGAGCTGAGTTAGAGCTGCACCATTACCGCCGCTGGCTAAACTGTTTCGAGGTCACTGTGGGAGTTTGGATGTGTGTAAGCAGGCATCTCTGTGGGTGAAGTTTTATCAAACAAGGGTGCAGCTAGCTGTGGCTGTAGCCTAGAGGTTAGATAAGCTGCCTCGTGATGGGAGGGTCACCGGTTTGAATCCCCAGACCGGCTGGGAAGATGCAGGTGGGGAAAGTGAATGAGCAACACTCTCCCCTCCATCAACAACTACCGTTAAGGTGCCCTTGGGCAAGGCACTGAATCCCTCCACTGTTCCAGCATATGGATCAGTTCCCAGTTGTGAGTGTGTGTGACTGTATGAATGTGAAGCAAAGCGTCACTGGAACAGAGCAAGCGTGGCCAGTTGGCTTTTCCTGGATAAATAAAGGTCAAAATAAAATAAAAAATACCAGCATGTTTGTCTCTCTAATCACAGAGCAGGGTTTTCTACTTAACTGCCCACAGTGGATCAAGTTTCAGGCTCTTCATAACCAGTGGTCAGTGGCACTTGTGTGAGTGACTGCCAGAGTTCAGATAAGATCAGGAGCTGTGTGTGTGTGTCCATGCGTGTGTGTGTGTGTCCACTCTGCAGCTCAGGCCATGAACCCATCCATCAGTGGAAGAACAAAGGCTCATGTCAGGGTGCAGCGTCCACTCCTCCAGCCATGTCACTGCACCCCCACTCCCACTCTCACACACACACGCGCACACACACACACACACTGCCCCCCAGTCAAATCTTGCCGACAGGCCGGTGAACCAGGCGATAGGTCTGAGTAGGCCTCAAGGAGTGTACTGTTGTTATCTCAGCAGAAACAAAGAAGAGTTCCTCTCTTTGTCTTTTCCCTCCTTTTCCTCCCTGACACCTTCATCTTCTCTCCTTCCATCAGAATCATGATTACTTTAAGTACAAGAGTGCAATGAATGTACAGATTAGGGTTAGACCCATATACAGTATCAGTTTGCTGATAAATGTATTAAAAATCAGATATTGGCCAGTCAGTGTTGTGTACCCCCAATATGATGCAGTTTATTTGATTACATCCAGTATTTACTGTAGAACTGATTAACAGGGTAGCCCTGTTAATCAATTCTAATCTGTCAATTCAGGCTCAGGGAAGCCCTGAGCCTGAATTGATTGATTTTGATCAGATTCCACACAGGTATGCATAAATATGCTTTGTTATTATTATTATTATTATTATTGGTAGTAGTAGTAGCACTATCCTGGGTTTCAATGGAGAGTTTTAGTGTCCCATGGTCTAAATGTTGTTTCAGAGGCTTTTCCACCCTGATAAGAATAAACTTATGGAAGACTAAATGGCATAAAAATTGCCCAATTTTAGTATCAGCACAAAATATTGGCTATTGGCAGTTTCAATCTATAAACATCAGTATCGGCCTTCAACAACCCATATCAGTCGAACCCTAGTACAGATGTTTTTCTTGGTGACACCTAAAGGCGTTCTGACAGCTTACAGAGTTTCATAGTACTGAAACACATGGCTAATGGACACAGGTTACAGTAAATGTGGGAAAATGGCTATAATGTGGACATTTGCACTCCTTTACCAACATCCATCTCCTCACCTCTCCTCACCTCACCTTCTCACCTCCCATCTAAAGGCTCCAAAGCTTGTCAGTCGGTGCCAACTAATGGGGTGAAGTTAAACAAACAGTCAGAGGCCTGTCATGCCCCTATGAATGCCAGGACTGACAGCCGGGGGTAAGCCGCCAAAAACCCGGGCCCGAGCGAACATATGTCCTCCGCACACCCAATGAAAATACCAAAATGGAATTATGGAATCGCAGAACTAGGGCAGAGGACCAAGAGGTGCCAATGAGAAAATATTCTCGAGGCCGTTATAAGCAACTGTGACAGTAAAAGTTTATGTCACACCGATTGGAAATGTTGTTCCCCTGCCTCGCACTTTGGACTACATTTTTATGATCTCACCTCCTGGTCAGTGTGAGTTTTACTAGGTTTCTTTGGTAGTTTGGTTTGGAAATCTCTGAGAAAAATATGAGTTCAGCCATGCTTTCTGCTTAGATCTGGCTGTGTGTCACTCATTGGATGCTGGGCAGAGAGCTTGGTCCGCTGCCCGTTCTCCACAGAGCTCTCCCAATGTGTTAGGCAATCGAAAAACGGACCCCGTTTTAATCTCTTTTTTCCATTGAACCCCTGAACTCTTTAGCTGAGCTTTATATTCCTGCATTGTAGTCAAACTATAAGTAAAGTTAACCCTAAGTTAGCCCGAGTAGCTGCAGCAACATGGGTTTAAATCCTTCTCTTTATTGCATGTCATCTGCTAGCCTGGTAAGACCATCCTGATCACGTGACCTCACATTCTGTTTCGCTCCACGGTAAACACAGCCATAAGTGCAGTTATTGCAGAAATAGACTCAATAACAACAATTAAACAAGAACAAGAGTATGCACTAGCGGAGTTTCTCGGCGGAAAAGACGTTTTCGCGGTTCTTCCGACTGGATTTGAATTTGGATTCGCTGATTGGCTGAAGGAGTTTGTCTGTCAAGGCAAGTACTCCCGCCCACTGAAATCGATGTGGGCGGCTAGAAGTCCAGACTGATCCGTGGAGCGAAACAGAATGTGAGGTCACGTGATCAGGATGGTCTTACCAGGCTAGTCATCTGCTCCCTTTGTCTCAAATTTCATCTTTCCTGTCTTTTTCCAATATATCCTATCTAATGAAGCAGGAATGACATAAAAAGATACAAAATATGAGGTCTGCCATGCTTTCTGGTTACATCTAACTGTGTGTCAGTCATTGGGTGGAGTGCTTGGTACACTGCCCATTCTCCACAGAGCCCTCTGAATACTTTAGGCTTGGGAATCAATTGAAATGTCTACCCTGCCTTACTCTTTCTTTTCAACCCCGAGTGAACAGCCACTGTAAGTAAAGTTAAAAGTAAGTTAGCTTTCTGAATTATCTAGTGTGAGGCAGCTTTAGGCAGTATTATATCTCTAAAAAGAGATAAAATATACTGTGCTGGCCTTTTAAAAAAATATCATCAATAATGCATTGGCAAGGCAGTGTCAAGGGGAGTAATCTGGGCCAACGCAGTGCGAGAAAAGTGTACACAGTCGTATTGCAAATTAAGCATGGTGTAGCCCCTATTCCTGGCTCCGAGGGCTCCACGCTGAGCCCAGAACATTGCATGCTAAGCGCTATGATGCTTATACTGTATACAGGCCGGCCAGCCAGCGGGGAGTTTTTCTTCTCTGTGTCATGTAAGCTGACTGCTTGCTTATTTTTCCAAATTCTGTAGAGAGATAGTATGAGGTAAAGAGCGGAAACCATACAACCCTATTAATCATATACTGAGACTGGGCTTCCCCAGGCAGAGACTGTATCTGTGTGTGTGTGTGTGTGCATGCGTGCGTGCGTACAAGTATGTGTGCAATGTTGATATATATCTCTACTTTGTATGTAAGCATGTGTATGTAATGTGTATGTGTTTTTGCGTGTGTATTTGTTTATATTGTGTGTGTGTGTGTGTGTGTGTGTGTGTGTGTGTATGCTATGTGCGTGTTGCCCCAGTGCCCTACACCACCCCACTGCTAGAGAGACCTGCACCCACCAAGAAGGATACCAAACCCAGAGTCCATTCATCAAAGTCACAAAACAGACTACAGACTGCACCAATCTGTGTGTGTGTGTGTGTGTGTGTTTGCATGAGTGTGTGTGCATGCATACACGTACGTGTGTGTGTGTGTGTGTGTGTGTGTGTGTGTATGCCCGTGGTGTGTTGATGGTTTGTTTATGTGCAGTCCTGGATCAAGCAGGAGAATGTAAAAAGGCATGCGAGTGGGTATGTGGTTTGTGTATTTGTGTGAGTGTGCATGTTTGTGTGTGTGTGTATGTGTGTGTGTGTGTGTGTGTTTATGTGTAGTGGAAGGTGGCAGGCTCCGTGTAGGCTGATTCCAGGTTTTTTTTTTGTGTGTGTGTGTGACATAAATACACTGATGTGATCTGGTCCAATCAGTGTCCACAATCTGTTCAGCTTGGATTTAAGGGATATGGCTATGGATCTGTGTGTGTGTGTGTGTGTGTGTGTGTGTGTGTGTATGTGTGTGTGCTGTCTATCCCTGTAGCAGAATGCAAAAATGCATATATGTGTGTGGTGTGTTCGTAGGTATGTTTATGGGTGTATGTGTGTTGAAGTGTATGTTTAGTCGCTGATAAATGTAAAAAGGTGTGTGTGTGTGTGTGTGTGTGTGTGTGTGTTTGTATGTGTATTTGTGCACACGATGGGCCCTTGGGTGGATGTTTTATGTGTGCACATGTGTATGTTTGTGTCTACATGTCAGTGTTTGTGCATGTGGGTGTATGTATGTATGTGTTTGTGTGCGTCACCTGCATGCATACACCGCTGTCTCTATCTATGTGTGTGTGTTTGGATAGCACTACACCACATGCTCCATTCGTCAGCAACAGATGGGCTGATAAAATGCCAGAAAAGCAGCAATTACCTCCGATAAACCATCGCCGGCTGTTCTCCACTCAATACAGGGTTGCCAGGTTTAACCATACACTGCAAAAAATACCCATCTTAAGAAGCCATTTCTGAGCTGAGTTTTAGACTCTTTCTTCTTTCTTCAGATGTAAAAAAAAAATGGGATGGCATAATTTCACTTGCTTCCCATGCAGGTTAAATTGTTTGACACAAGTAAGAATATTACTGTTGTTAGGTGAAAACTTTGCATCTCCAAAATGTCAACTTTTCAGGAACTAAGAAAAACAGCATTGTTTTTTAGCTTGATGACAATGCATTTTTGACATTATTCAGTGGATTATGAAAGGGTCTCTCTCATAAACCCAAGAGGTGAGAATTTTCTCAACCCATAGAGGACCATATAATCCTTCAGTTGAAGTGAAAACATGAATATCACCAACATTGGAGTTACAAGGTTTCATGCAACAAAAGCGATATGGTAAAATAAAGCTGATCATTCCACCACTATTGACTCAATGTCACTTGATTCAAGAACATTTTTGAAACAAGTTAAGCTGCATTGGAAACAAGTGAAATTGGCAGTGCCAGATGTTTTTTTTTATCATCGTAGGAAAAATAACATTTTAAGACTCAATACTAGATCAAATGAACTGTTACGATTGACACTTTTTACAGCGTGCAAGATGAAATCTACTGTTGCATTACAGCATCTCCTTCCTTAATAACTGCCTACCCATTAAATGCTACCTTTTGGGAGTTCAGGCTCATATCCAAGCAGACACAAAACATTCCTCAGCGCAGTGCTATTGACAGTTTTAATATACCCGCTTCGAGAGGAGAGTCTCATGGCGTTTATCTGTGAAGACAAGTGGAATCGGTACCCGTGGCGGGAATGTCCCCTGCGGAGTGATAACACCAACTCGTGGAGATAAAAAAAAAAGAAAAAAAAGAACACACATACAGTACAGTGTGGAAAACAAACTGGAAACACACATGCAGAAGCACACTCATATTCCCACACACACGGTGAGGAAAAAAAATGTACGTTGGTGCCATGTGGGTGCACAAATACATTCTGCAAAACACACATGCACACACACACTCAAGTACACACACAAATCTGATATATTCTCTACAGGCAGAGCAGTGCCAGGCGGTGTAGGGAGCTCTGAAGGAAACAGTAGTCAGAGGAGGTGGGTGTGCTGCGGTCTAACTCTCCCACACACAATAGCATCTTCCTCCAGTGGAGGGCCCTCTGTCAGCAGGCCGGCTCTCATCGGCCGCCCAGGAACAAGGGCCTTCTCTCTGGGGAGGAGAGGAGCAACCCACCGCCCCCTCCCCCCAATCCCCTCCTTTGGTCCACTGGATCCTCCTGCTGAGTGATACGGGCGAGGGCTGAGCAGGACGGCCTGGCCACTTCCCAAGGCTTCCCTTGTCGAGTCCTCTCATTGAGTATCAAACCTCAGTGACTTCCCACTCCCCTTGCCCATGCAGCATTATGGTCCACTGATGTTTCCAGAGGCCAGACTTATTCTGTATCAGAGTCATGAGTGTGCAGCTGTACTCTCTAGTCTTATAGGCTTACAGTATGCCGCATTCATGTCGTATTGGAAGAAGCGGAAGAACGGGATGACATCTACAGTAGTTGGAAGAAGTAAGGTCAATAGCTGTGGTACTAATCATTATAAGTAGAGGTGACTGTATTCGTGTGAATGACTGATAATAACTCCAGGTGGGAAATTTTGGAGCCCACATGTTCTTTTAATAACCACTAGGAGTCCGACTTGTATGTTTTTCCCAGTCAGGAAGGCATTCATGACATATCGATTAATCCGATATGTCATGAATGTAGCATTAAACATGCAGCCAAACAACATGGCTGCATTTTCATTGCCTGAAAGTAGTTCCTTTCCCTTGGAAGGTTTCCTTAATTTACATCATAAAGATCACTAGAGCAGTTATCCTACTATAGAATGAGGAACACTCTGTCCGTCCGTCCGTCCGTCTGTCCGCATCCATTTTGCTCCTCAACTGGTTGGCCAATCAATCTCAAACTGCACATGGGCATTGAGCATTGGCATAGGCAGGGACTGACGGAGCTGATTTTTCCATTTTCCCAAATTTACGCTGTTTATGCGCCTTTTTGGCAAGTCTGCGCGGAGTTGTGGCGCGCGCATCCCCGGAAGTCTGCACGTAGTTGTGGCGCGCGCATCCCCGGGTACGGACTAGTTTAGATGATTTAAAGGCTGCCTCCAGGCCCTGTATGTATTAAACTACATGTGGCCCCAAAAAATGCTCCTGGTCATCAGTTCACAGGACTGGGTATCTGTGGCAATCAGCTGGTAATGAGTCTCATCATTTCACAGTCCGTCATCATCACACAGTTACAGTCAACATATTGCTGTGACCCAGGACCCTCCAGCAGGTGGCCGCCAAACACATTCATCCCTATCGTTCACTTTAGAGTCGCTCTGTGACCACGGTAGAGGCAATCATCCGTGCCAATGTCATGAGGGACACCGACGTTATTTTGCAGCAGCTAGCGGTGAAGCCAACTAGCGAGGCCACTTCGCTAATAGATAGAAGATTGGAGGGGGGAAATGAGCTGGTAATGAACATCTGTCCCTGTTGGCTGATGAGGATACGAGGGAGGAGTGGCTCTGGCCTACCCAGGGAAGGGTTGGGGTAATGAGCCCAGCTGGCGGTGACAGATTTTTGAGTAAGGGGATGGGGGGGTGGGGGTGTTAGGGAAGGCCTTGGCTTTGATGGGCGTGTAGGCCGGGACTCATGACTATCTATACGGGAATGAAGAGCCTAACTAATACAATGATCACACTGATGACTTATGCTGCATTCACATCAGATGGGAGAGGTGGTAGATATGAGTTCCCTACTAGAAAATACCATTCACATCAGCTTTCAGGTGGAACTCAGGGTTTAGCATTGGACCCCAATTTCTCTGACTTCATGAATTCTCACATCACCAACAAGGAAACATCTGCAGTCAGGTGTAGGGAATGATATATTCATTTCAATTAAAATGAACATAATGAACATTTTTGTCATTTTGTGATCACAGCTTTTGCTGTAACATTGAACTCAAATGTATCGCACACAAAATTCATAAATTCATGTGCATTAAGTGTGAAAAAGCTGATGAGGAGCACCCAAAGTCTAGAGAAAACTTCAGTCATGGCTTTTGACGGCTTCAAATGAGTTCAAAAATCGTTGCTTTTAACCATCAAGCCATTTGGATGGTTATTAAATATGACGTTTCTTCAGCATTAAACTGAAGAAAATGAGGTCAAGAAGAAGTAAAAAGAAAGAAAAAATTCTTTCACCTTGCCTATCCCACTAGGTCTTAGTAATATGACTATCTATCAGGGAATGAGCCCATTCCTGGAGGCAGCAGGAGAAAATACTATAGAAGTTTGTCAAAGCACTGCCGCAAAAATTGACTTTCACTGCTCTCAGGTCTGCTTCAAAGTTATGGACATGGGCAAAATATTCAAACAGAGATGAAAATTTTACTAACTCTCTTGACCCGAGGCAAGTATTTCTTAGTTGGGTTTAGTGCACTGGCCAGAATGTAAATGAGGTTTAATGGAGAGGGTACAGAGATAATCCCATCAAGAGCAATTCCTTGATATTTTGTATTTTAGTGGGTCTAAAAAGTTAAATTTTTTGTCCTTCAGTCTTCCTAATGCTTGTCGGCATTGTTAGTGTCCCTCATTGAAACCAGGAGACAGTCTAGCGCCTACTTTGCAGTTACATTCCAAGTTTGTGATAATCACAGATGCCTCGTTCTTCAAAATACTTTTATTATACATTGAGAGCTGTTGTCATGAATTGTGTGTTTTGTGCTCACAAAAGAAAAGAAAAATCAATGTGAGTGTGGAACTGATAGTATTCCCATTTCTTCTTCTCCCCCTTTCATGTAATCTTACTCATCGAGAGATGTCATTTTCTCAGTTTGCGTGGGAGGTGGTGGATGTGTGTGTGTGGGTGGTAGGGTGGAGCTGGGGGAGGGGGGGGTGAGTTTGGGCATCAATTGCCAGCGTTGTCATGTTTAAATCTCAGACTGACGGAAAAACAGAGCATCGCAATGTGAAAAGAACCAGTGTTTCTGCAGGAGATGACAACCCATCGAGCACATGTTCTGGGAGTGTCAATCCACGGCGCGACAGCACTGATGTTTTGAGTTCCAGTATCCACATAGGGAAGAATTAGCATAATACAGTGTTATGGAAGACAAATGACACTGTGGGAGGAACAATGAGCAGCGCCAGACTCCGTGACTGTCAGAGAGACGGAGAGAAGTAACGATGAACTCCGTGTCAACCGGTGTGTCAACAAGCGAAGGTCTCAACGGGGGCGTCACAGTTTGAAACATCGTGCTGTAACCACAAGGTCACAGGTCCAATCCTTCTGACAGCCAGTGTGTCCATCAGCAGCCAGGTGTCTCATTAAAGTGTCCTTGAGCGAGACACTACACTGCTACCAGCTCATTCATTGCAAGTCACTCTAAATAAGCCCGTGAAGTGAAGGTCTAAAATGGAAATGGCCGATTCATTTCGCTAGCTGTCGCTCTGACCACATTAGGATTCAGTGGAAATATTTACATCTGTGAGTATGCGATCAAAAGAAGACTTTTTTTCTCCTCTCAGCAGCAGGCATGACAGGTTCAGGCTTCATTTCTCAAAGGGGCCAGCCTGCTGAGAGACTCTTATCACCCCTGCCACAGACTTCTGTCGCCATCTACTGTAAGTGCTGTTAACAGCGATGCGGTAGGGGGCCATGGGCTCTGGGAATTGGCTCTCACTGAGCACGACCCTCTCAGAATACTAATGGAAACAGCACTCTGGCAGATCCACATCGTGAACTGATTGAACTGAAAGTGAAGTGGTCCCAACTTTAGCAAACTTTAGATCTGAGTACATTTTAGGCCAACAGTGCTTAATTTGAATATTTTGTAGATTTATTCATATAAGTATATAAACCTTATTTGAGTTTGCTTTAAAAGTTGTGTGTCACATTTAGCTTAATGGAAGGTTAGAGCAGCAGGCTTGTGACTGGTAGGTTCAACTCCCAGGATCGGCTGGGAAAATGTGGTTGGGGAACATGAATGAGTAACACTCTCACTGAACCCCCCCACTGCTTCAATGGAGCTAGTCAGTGTCTAACAGTAGAGGACTGCAGTTGTACAGGGAGGCTCCCAAGTGTGAATATGTGAATATTGTGAATACTGTATGAATGTGAAGCAGGCCATGGTGTTCAAGTCAATAAACGTTAAAAGGACGGTGCAGTCAGTGAGTTTGGGAAGTGAAACAGCCTGTACAGTATGTTTTTACCTGGTGCTCCGTCCCAGACGCTGCATCTGCAGCTGTGACGCGGTCGGTGGGGTTTCATCCCTCGGCTGCAGTTCAGTCCACCTCCACAGGATGGCGATGCTGTGCTGTGGCAGAGCCCGGCTGACCAACCAGAGAGCCGGTAGCCCTGCAGTCATTCAGCAGCCCGGCCAATTGAATCACGGGGGCCACATCAGCACTCAGGAAGCAGCTACCTAAACTGCCTGCCTGATAGTCATCTCTTGTTCTAGTCCAAACCACCCCCAACACACACACGCACGCACACACACATTCACATTGACTTTGCCTGTGCCAGCTCTCATTATTCTCTGTTTAAACTCAATTCAGTAAGCAGCTCTGTGTTTTTTTTCCCTCTCTGTTTGCTGAGCCTGAGGGCTTGTGTTTGGCCAACTGATTTGAGTAAGTGTCCAGGATGTGGCGTATTGTGACGTACATGCAGCCACTCACAGGCTGCTAATACGTAAGCACACACACCACTCATCAGGCTCCCACACATGGCCTGGGATTTGCGTTATGAGACCACGGATTCGCGCAAATGAACCAGGCGCAGTAACATACACTCTACTCCCACTCGTCTGTAGTCTCTCTCTCTCTCTCTCTCTCTCTCTCTCTCTCTCTCTCTCTCTTCCTTCCCACCCAATGCCCCAAGCAGTTAGGGGCAGGAGATGTGCTGATACAAGGAGGAGGAGGAGCGACTGGGGTAGCGGACAACAAAGCTAGCCTCTGTCTTATCGTTCCAGCCCATGCACACCAATGATTCTTGTTATCCATGGTGCTCTGTTTGTTGTATGTGTGTGTGCGTGTGAGGGAGAGACAGAGAGAAAGAAAGAGAGAGAGAGAGAGAAAGGGGGGGGGGGGGGGGTTGTTTGTACTTTGCATTTAAATTATTCCCAGAGTTATGCATCTTTATGCACTGTACGCCGGTGAATTTGTAATGCGAAATAATAGTGTGCCTCCTTTTCATTTGATCAATTTCCAGGTCCGTGAGAGCTCTCCGCTCCTCTCATCTCAAGTGCTGTTCAGGAGAGGTCTGCCACCCACCTGTCACACAGTCAGTCAGCCACGCGCACGCACACACACACAATGCCGACACGCATGTACACACACACACACACACAAACACACCCTTGCACATACAAATGCACACCGGCATACTCTCAATGTCAGTGCCACCACGCTTTGATGCTCGGCCTCCACTCAGCATGAGAGGAGCTGGGAATTCATTTAAACAAACGTTGTCCTTTGAAACTCAATACCATTTTTTTTCTCTCCCTGTCTCCAGAAATGTAATTCAAGGAAGGACATAGCTGCAGGACATTTTGACTGCGCTGAGCTCAGGGACCCTTCTGCTGTGCGTCGCTATGTACGGTAGCCCATATATATGAGAAAGACTTGATAAATGACAGAGAGGCAAAATCTAATTTAGAACAAACGCATCACATCTTCTGTGTGAACACAAGGTGTTTATGAGGCGATGTGATTGATGATTACATCAAACCAGAAGTGACAGTGAAATAACATTATTCACCCCAGCATTGTCCTCCTCAGGCATCGCGGCTGGTAGAGTTATCTCAGCCGTCATTAGTCAAGTATGAAATTGTGGCGATTCTTAACATGGAAGCGATTGCAGCCCAGCGACTGTAATTGAGTAATGGGAATTTGGGAGGGAGAGGGGAAGGCAGAGCAAGAGGAACATTCTCTGGCCTAGTTAAGGGTCTTCTTTTTTCCTTCCGTCAGTTTGCACCCCGAGTCAAATAAAACTGGAGCAGGGGATTTCTGCTGAAAACGTGAAAAGCCCTTGATTTCGACAGCATGGCGGGGGAGACGTGGATGAGCACAGATTCGCCCAAAAGTGGAGGTGGAGGGGTGGAGGGGTAGGGGAAAGTGGGATGGAAGCCTGTTTCTGTGTGTCAGGCCTAACTCTAATTATGGCTTCGTTAATTAGTGTATCTCAACGCCGACTCGCTTGGAAGGCTGCCACTTAGCTCAGCTTTTTCTCCCCCCCTCCCCCCATATTCCTTTCCCCAATCACCAACAAACTCTCTCCCTCTCCCCGGCCTCCCCCCCCCCCTTCACTCCTCCTCCCATCCCATCCCCGTTCCTGTCCGCATGTCTTGACAGCTCATAAGGCAAAGCAGCATATCAAAGCAGACTCTGCCATCGTAGCCCTTAACCAAGCATCTTTTTGCTTCAAATTGCTTCCTGAGGAGAGGGGAAAATAAGATAAGAGGAGCGAAGGAGAGGAGGAGGAGGATGAAACAGGAAATGTAGAAATAAACCGGGGAGCGTCGAGAGCCGTACAGATCAGTTTTTCCACAGGATGGGGAAGTGGCGGGGAGGGGGGGGGGAGCGGAAAAGGGAAGAAGTGAAGAGAGTGAGAATAAAGGTGAACATGCATAGAGGAGCTAGTTGCCCTTATTTCTCCGGGGTGTCGAGTGAAGCCGCTAAGAGCTGAGGTGAGAGACGTCTCCGCCGCCGCCGCCATCGTCTCCGATCCCACCCCCTCCCCACCCGGAGGAATTAAGTTCCGCTGCGGCGACGGGATCAGCGGAATAGACACGTGTCACGCCGCCGCAAATTGAAGTCCTCAGTCTGTATTTACTGGAGCAGAGCCTTCGGCACACACGCCGAGCCGTGCGCACACTCGCACGCACCACCGAGAGCGCCGTGTCTTCCAACTCTGAAAACTCTCCCCACCAACTCCCGAATTCAAATTCTGGTCGCGGCTGCTATTCGAGCTCAGCGGCACTGCAAGATGCTGCATAAATTAAGTCACTGGAGGGAGCGAAGACGGGGGAACGAGCACCGTCTGCCTCTGCCGGTTTGCATTAACTCCCAGGCCCTCGTTGGCGGAGTACAAACCCGCGCGACTGTCACAGAGAGCCGGGACCACACCTCACCCTCTCTGGGTCTTCATTAAGGTCCACTGACCGACTCCACTCCCCCAGTAATTTTGCCAGTCTTTGTTTACCACCTAGCTGCCTGTGTTAGCACGCCGCATCCATATTAGGAGGAAGGGCCAACTGAAGAAGAGTGTGTGCGCGTGTTAATCATTCTTATTTTGTGTGCATGCCTGCTTGTGCGTGTCCTGTGTGTGGTCATCATTACACTTCGTACCAAAAGGAAAGGAGGGGAGGCAAAGGGGGGGGGGGAGGTAAGGGAACGGGGGAGGTCCACTATTTGCCCCCCCCCCCCGATGTCGAAGGCAGCCTCAGTGATAACAGCACTACTGACCCTTCTCTCTCACCCCTCCACTCCCCCCGCCATTTTGCAGAGAAAAACACTCTGAGGCCGAGATTGTCTCCATTTGCTTGACGCCTTGCAACCTGTTATTTTCTGCAGCCGCTGGTTCAGTTACTCTGAAGGAGCGAATAAATACAAAAACAAAAAAACCTGGTCCTGATCGTAGCGCAAAGTAACGGCTGAGGCAAGAAAAGGGGGCGGAGGGTTTAGGAAGATGTGAGGGGAGGAAAGGGGGGGGGGGGGGGGGCAGCCAGGATGTGTGCTATTTCAGACTCGGTGGTTTCGGGCCGACTGTGCCCTCATTGTTCTATCGCTGCCGGTAATGACTTCACCGCGGCTTCCTGTCACATGACGCTGACTCCGCTGACCCCCACACGTAGGAAGTGATGCAACGAGTGACCCTGATTCGGAGTGGGGCGGATGACGCGGCCAAGATGTTTGCTCCCATGGGAAAGGCTGAGCTTTCTTGTCTCCTTCAAAGCGCCCCGGGGCGTTCAGAGCACTTCACAAGGCCAGTTGAACAGATCACCTTTATTCTCACTCTCTTGACAGCAATTCGAAAACTTTTATCACTGTGGGGTGAAGCTGAGGTTGAAATTTCATGATCTGCTTGATGTGTGTGTTGACGCACACATGTTTGTACTATATACAGTATATACCATACTTGTCATGTCTTTCCATTGACTAAATTCATTCCCTCATGCTATTTTAAACCTAATCCTAATTCTAACCTTAATCCTAAACAAAAGCCTAACCCTGAACTAACACCTTGTAGAAGTGAGGACCGGCATAATGTCCTCACTGTGGAGGATTTTCTCAATTTTTCTATCCTTGTGAGGACATTTGGTCCTCATAAGGGTGCAAGTACAAGAATGCACACCGACACACACACACACACACACAGACAGATAAAACCAGCCCTTGTCTACTTACCTTCTCACATCGCGCCCGGCAGCAGACTGCAGCTTTGTTCTAAATCTGAGGATCATATCAAATCTTGTCATTAGGCTTTGTTACCAGGACAACAGCATTGCTCAGCATCGTCTGTGCCAAAGCCCGTCAGGATGGCAGCAGCAGTAGCAACAGAAACAGTGAACTTATAGATGAGAATAAAATAAGCACAGGGGGCCAGAATTCATGAAACAACACCTTCTCTTGCCGATGGCCCGCTGGTTTACTAAAGGACCCTGGCCCGGTACTGGAGACTATGGTGCAGCGTGATGAGCCTGTTAACTTCTGTACTCCCACTGTGGCCAGATGTACACCCTTGTTTTTGCTCTGATATTGTGTGAGAAAGCCAAGGCTGTGAGTTCACAGCTCAGATAAGGAGTTGAATAATTGGCTCGCGGTTACGTAATGTGTGGCGCATGAGTCCATACAGCAGAGTTGTATAATTCATTATGCTAGTGGAATATGAAAAAGCACTGCTCCAATCCCCATTTGGTCTAATTAAAAGACTATCAGCCTTTTTTACAATGAAAACTCCAGGGGATACAGTGTAATCACGTATTAATAGAATGATTACTAAAGAAATAAAGCTCCTTACGCAGATAAGAGCTGCTGAATTTATGGCACAAATCCAGCCTTAAAAAGAATTCATATGTTAGTCCTATGATCGTAGTTCAAGTCCAGAGCATGTGAGCCTGAACAAGCCTTTCCCAAAGCTAGAAATAAGAGTGCCAAGCCTCTCATGAGGATGTGGACTGGAGGCTGGCTTTTTGGACACAGTAACGGCACCAAGGGTGCGTTTAAATTGATAGAGGCATGTTTTCTGGTTCATAACTGTTAATGCCATAATGGAACAGAGCTCATTTGGGTGTAAAAGCTCAAACACTCTACAAATCCACCAATTCAATTCACTGCCAGTAATTTCAATTCCAGGTTTTGTCTCTTGACCACATCACAGATTAGAGCCTTTGTTCTAATGGAGTTGTCCATGCTTGCAAATAGTGACTGAACTAAAGTGACTGAAGTGCAGGCGCTGCAGCAAAACAAATGTTTTAATGCTGTTTGCTGATTTATCATCAGTTATTATAGTATTATTGGATTATATTATTTCTGTTTGTTGTGATAGTGTAATATCTTTACACTGATATCATTTCTATTTGTAGTGTGGTTTATTACTGATGTTGATCTACTACACTGATAATATTACATTATCTCAATAATGAATAATATATAAATTATTACAGTCAAAATGCCAGTTTAAAAGAGATTGAGAGTGGTGCCGTAGTTGCAGTAGTTGTTGTTCTGGTGGTGGTTTTGATTTGAAGGTTTTGTTATTTGTTTCTAAAGTCCTATGGTATATCCTCTTAAAAAATAATTAGCAATAAGTAGCAAAAAGTATTATATGCTTTTATACTACTGTTTTATGCTTACATCTTCGACCCATAAATCTCCTCCATTAGCCTACGTTACTACACATCTCTTAAAGTTGGATTTGATATTGTAAATGACGAGCGATATCATGAATGGCATCCGAAAGGTAAGGAACACCAGTCTCATTTAAGCTAATTGTGTGATAGTGGCGACAGCAGCTTCGTAAGGGAGAGAGGACTATCTAACTTCCACCAACACTGGAGGAATCCTTTAAGCAGGCCTTTCAGGTCTTCTGTCATGGGGCTCCTGCCTGTTCCTCCAGGTCTAAGCTCAGGGGTGACTGTGCCTTCACTGCGCCCTAGGCTATGGAACAGCCTTCCCCTCTCCATCAGATCTGCCCCTTCTGCTGATTCTTTCAAGTCCTGGCTGGAAACTCACTTTATTCTCTTGCTTTTAAGCCTTCTACAGCCGTCTGGTCGTGTGTGTATGTTTTATGTTAAGTGTGATTTTTAGATATATACTGGCTTTGTGCAGCACTCCCAAATCCAGCTGTTTTAAAATGGGCTTTATAAGTAAATGTGACAGGTTGCTAGTTGCAGTGGTTGATGTGGTGGTGTTGCCAGCAGGTTGCAGTGGTTTTTATTGTTGCTGTAGCGTTGTTACTAGTTGGTTGTTAGTTTGTGGGAGGATCATGAAGTGAATCCCTTGACAGTGTCGGCACCAGGCTCAGGAGCCTTGGTAATTAAGCTGTGTGTGTGTGTGTGTGTGTGTGTGTGCGCGTGTGTGTGCATGCCGCTACATGGATACCAAAAATGTATGCACATGTAAACTCATTATGAGTTGTAGTTCATGCTCAAACACTCTTAAACCACAATCACAAGCCTGAACACACACAAGCCCTCCCCTTCCTTTCTTCTCTCTCTCTGTTTCTCTCACTGAGACACACGCACACACACACACACACACACACACGCACACACACACAGATGCTCCTCTCACCTGCCCACGCATTTGGCCCTGCAGATCTTCCACTAGCGTTGTTGTCAGTCTCCTCACACCCCAGTGCTGGCGAGATGAAACCCCCAGCCCACGTGGACCGGAGAAAGGCCAGCGCCGGTCTCATAATTGGAAAGAGCGAGAGAGAGAGAGGAAGATGCGCCGCAATCAGACCCAGAGAAGAATGAGTCCTTAATTAGACATTCTTCTCATTCTATCTATAGTAGGCTTTCCTTCGAGCTCCATCTCCCCTCGCCTGGAAACATATCAGTGAATTCTAATTACGAGAGCGCTTGATGAGAGTCTGTGCCGACAGTGGCCTAGATAGGCCGCCTTCATCGGTATGAGCCCCGGCGCTCAGGTGCAGTCGGTCCCCGGCTGCGCCATCAAACGAGAGGAGCGCCGGTCTCCGAGGAGCATCGAAGGCGGAGGAGGAGGAGGAAGACGGGGTGAGGGACATAGAGGGGGGCAGGCAGAGAGAGGGACAACAAGGCTAGGCATCGCCACAGGTGGCAACACAGGGGATGGGGAGTCTGAGGTACATTGATAAGGCTGCATGTGTTTGAAGTGGATATGTGTGTGTGTGTGTGTGTAAAGGTAATGTGTGTGGGTGTGTGTATGTAAAGGCAGAATGTGTGAGACTAAGAGTGGTAGGACAGGAGTCAGTATGGAGTAAGAGATAGTGGGTATGTAAAGGTAATGTGTGTGTATGCTCTCAGCTATGTCTCTCTTTTCTCTGTGTGTGTGTGTGTGTGTGTGTGTGTGTGTGCCTCCTGCGGTGCGAGGGCTGGTCACAACAGCGAGGCTCTCTGATGTCCCAAGCTTCACAGGCAGCGGGCGACTCTCTCCCTCTCCCCGGAGAGCCCATCGTTTTCCATCTCTACCTCTCTCGGGTCTCGGCCGATCGGGTCTGGCCTCGTTTGATTGGGTCTGACTTTGTGGGGGTGGGGGTGGGAGGGGGCGGGGTGGAGGTTGGGTGGGTCACACCAGGAAATGTTCTCACCTGTGTTAAGTCATTTAGCAGCGGAGGCTACAAGCCATTACGTGCGAGCTTTAGCCGTGACAATAATAATAATCATGAGTTGAAGAATCGAAGCGCCCATTTAGCAGATGAGCTTCCAAACGACCTCCAGAAAAAGAAATGGCGCCCGGCCAAGGAACGCGTCAGCACTCTCTCTCTTTGTCTTACCCCCCCCCCCCTCTCTCTCTCTCTCTCTCTCTCTCTCTCTCTCTCTCTCTCTCTCTCTGTCTCTTTTCTCCGTCTCTCTCTCTTTCTATTTCTCTCACCCTCTCTGTCTCTTTCTCTCACATTCTGTGTCAAGCTTTCTCAGTGTCACTTTTGCAAAGTGCGAGACCGGTGAAATGACACGGCACACACACACACAGTACATAACCTTTACACTACTGCACCCGAGAAAGGATTTTCTTTCTCATTTAAACACACACTCACCCCATTCAACCTACACATACACACACACACACACACACAACTCTCCCCAGAGGACGGCTGCGCTGTGTGTTGCTTCATCTTGTGCAGTGGCTGCAGGGGAGCTGCACCATGCTAACTACCCCCCAGAGAGAGAGAGAGAGAGAGAGAGAGAGAGAGAGGGAGAGAAAAAAGAGGGAGAGAGAGAAGGATGGGAGTAAATTAGGGACAGAAAAAACAGTGCAAAAGATGAGAGCTGTATGTGCACTGAGCATGCTTTTATCCAAGAGAGAGAGGGAGGGAGGGAGGGGATGAGGGTAAAGCAGAGAGAGACTTAGAATATGACAGAGATAGAAAGAGAGAGATGAAAGAAAAATGTACAATACAATTGCCAATACGCCCTTACTGGCATTCAAATGACTCGTATACCTACATGTCCTCAATTTTTTCAAAGTTTTACATTATTACAGATATTGGTGGTTATGTATTAATGTACAAATAATTTAACATCTCAATATGGTTTGAGTGTACATACTGGTTTTTGAAAATTCACATTTTGTCTACGGGTTTAGCAATATTGTTTTTGATAAACAATCATGGCAATAAAGTCATTGAGATATTTAAAAACAGCTATAGGAGGAGAAAATGGATGTGCACTCTGCATGCATATATTACACAGAGGGAGAGAGGGATGGAGGAAAAGTCGGGGGAGAGAAAGGCAGAGAGAATACGACTGAGAGAGAGAGAGAGGAAAAAAGATATAGGCAGAGAACTCCATGTGGATGGAGCATGCACATGAGAGAGAGAGAGAGAGAGAGAGAGAGAGAGAGAAAGGGAGAGAGGGAGAGCAGACCAGAGCCGGGTGATAAATGATCGGAGCGCTGCATGGGACGCTCTCGCCTCTTCATCTTTCTCAGCTGACCTTGGGCTTATGAGCTGTAATAAAACGTGGCCAAGCACTCCTGAAATTGGTCCACTCGCCGTAATGCTCGGCAGCCTTCTGCCGCATTAGCATACGGCTTTTATGGAGTACGGTACGCCCAACACACACACACAAATACTGCGCCGCGGGGACTCGGAGGGAGATGATGAGGCAGATGATGATGAAGACGAGGGGAGGCTGCCAGGGGTTGATGGGCGGCGGCGGCGGCGATGAGGGGGAGGAAGAAGAAAAGGAGATGTAGAGGAATGGTGAAGTTAAGTCGAAATAATGGGAGAGTAGTGATTTTCATGACAATGCAGTGACGGTGTTGGTGATGAAGAGGAGGAAATAGTTGAGCAGGAATAACATGAGAGGAACGACAAAAAGGCGATGACGGTGATGATGAAGATGGGCGAGGAAGAGGAAGCGGCAAAGTAAAGCAGGAGCAACATAAGAGCAGTGATTTCCGCGGCAGTGATAATAATATCGCCCGAGACCTTTTCCGAGTCGTCTTAATGTTCAAAAAGTTAACTGCGCTCTGCTGGCGTCCTGTCAGTCAAGGCGAAATCTTAAATGTCACTTCGCAGCACAACATGTTCTGTTCCTGCAGTGGCGGCAGCTGTGAGTGGGAAGATGAGGATGAAGACGAAGATCATTTCGCCGTTTTTTTTTTTTTTTTTTTTTTTTTTAGCACCTTCAAATTCCTCTTCTGAGCCCTTTTTTTACACCGAGCCAGCATCCCCGCTCTCCATCATAATCACCCTCTTCTTCTGTTCCCAGGGACAAAAAAGCACCTTCATCTTATTTTGGGGGGCTAATAACGGCGGAACAAGCAGCATGTCTCTCCCAGGGCCCCGACCGGTATTATCCTCAGCCATTATTATATTTCTGCTAGACACATTGGCTGGCCCTCGGTGCTCCTCTCCAGAGAGCCCTCGCCATGTAATGGAGCTATGGAGCACCGAGCCCGGCCCAGCACAGATTAATTGGTCTATTTGTTTGTTCGGACAAATAATCAATTAATTCCGGTGTAGGAATTCTGCCTGATTAAGTAAAAGATGGGAGGGTGGGCAATGAAGGGAGGCGGGAGGGTACGAGGGGGCGAGAAAGAGAGGAGAGGAGGAAGAAATACCTGAAAGAGAGAGAGGGATGGATGGAGTACTGTACAAAATATTGATCTCAACAAGTCATGTAATCTAGCATGGAGTCTTACAATTCTATTTTTCTTAAAACGTGTGAAACAGGATTGAAAACAATCTCACTCCACTGGCAGAATTTTAAGAAAAATAAGATGTTAAATGACTTGTTAAGATGGACTTTTTTTTTTCAAATACAGAGGTAGGGATGGAAAGATATAAAGAAGTGAAGGGACACAGGACTAAGAAAAAATATCTATCTTAGCAAGCCATGTAATCCAGTATTGTCTTATTTTCCTTAAAACAAGTAAAAAAATATATCTGTCCAATATTTCCAATGCAAATCAACTCGTATCAAGAATTTTCTTGAATCCAGTGTCTTGGTACCAGTGGACTGATCTGTCTCGTTCTGCCTCGTTTCAAGATATTGCCACACTTCAAGGAAAATTCCTGATGATTGCATGAGTTTTGATGTTCATTTAATAGAGTATACCATTAGGCTCAAATAAACCCCCTTGACAAATGTAATCAACAGCAATGTGGTTGTTGGCACTGTAGCCCGGGCAACAGATGCAGGGCTGATAGCGTTGAGGAAAAATGGACTTGGAGGAGCGGTGATGAAAGGGAGACCTGCTATCTCTACTGTCTCTGCCTGGGTTAGACCAATACATCAGGCTGATGTTGGCCTCTTATCAAAAATCAGACATCGGCAGTGTCATCCACCTCCGATATGATGGATATGATGCAGTCTGATTACATATTTACCCCCGTCAACAAAGTTGGAAGGATGTTATGTTTTCACTCCTGTCAAAAAAATATATACAGGATCAGTTGATTAGATTTTGGCGGTGATCCGGATCTGAGATTTCCGCCGTTAGACTATTGTTTTTCAGCCATAACTGGGACCTTCCAAGTCGGCTGTTAACACCATTGCATTCACGCGCTGTTCTGTCAGAAAATCAAACCCAGAAGACAATAAACTATAAACAAACATAAACTGTTACGGAGGCTGCACGTAGAATGATTTTTCAGCGTTGGCGGAGGCTTTACGCTCCACAGAGTGCCTTCTAGTTATTGTATAATTGATCAGTGCCACCAAGTCTCTATGGGAAGCCCTGAACTGATTCTAATGCGACATTCTGATCAGATTCCACAAAAGTATACATGAATATGTTCTTGTTCTTCTTATTCTTATGATTAGTATTAGTATGTATTAGCCCGGGTTTAAATGGAGAGTTTTAGTGTTTAGTGATGGTCTAAATGCTGTGTGATGGTCTAAATGCTGTGTCAGAGGCTTTTCCACCCTGACAAGAATACCATTCTGGACGAAACACAAAATACTTTTTAAATAATTTTTCGGCAGCTTCAATCCAAAAATGTTGGAATTTACCTTCAATAACTCATATGAGTCAAATCCTACTCTACACTGTAGTCTGTATTATCTGCTTATCTATCAGGCTGACTGGTAGACTGCCTGGAGCGCTGTGTGTGTGCGAGATGAGAATGAGGGTTTGTGTGAGAGGAAGTGAGAAAGACTGTGTGTGTGTGTGTGTGTGTGTGTGTGTCTGCATGTATTTGTATGTAGGAGAGTGAGAGAGTTTATGTTTTTATAAAAGACAGAGAAATGCCTGATTATGCCCTTACTGGCTTTGGATTTATGTAACTACATGTTGTAGTACATGTTTTCAAACCTAATAATTTATCATCTGTATGTGGTTTGAATGTATAAACTGTTGTCGGTTTTTGAAAATGTAGCCTACATTTTGTATGGTTTGTGTTTTGTATTCGTGTGAAAGAGAGAGATGGAGCGTGGTCGTGTCTGTGTTTGCACATTTGTGTGTGTGTGTGTGTGTGTGAGTGAGTGTGTTGTTTGTAATAAGTCCAGCTAAATGGGCAGGAGGCAGACAGTCACACATGGCAGCCTGCCTGCCAGAGGAAGTGTGTGACCGTCACACTTTCCTCTTGGAGATGATGACGGCAGCCAATGCCAAAACACACAGAATTTATCACCAATACAAATACGTCCTATTTAGTATTCTTTCTGACAAACGCCACAGACACAGTGTACATACACTCTTTACACGCTCCCGCTGTGGATACAGTCATTTGTATTTGTCACACACACTTAAAGGGAAGGATTTTTTTTTTGTATTGATCACTCAAGGGTGGAAATAATGAATTGCATTTACTCTTGATTCTTTGAGACGCCTTTTTGGAATCCTTTTGAGTATTTTGTGAAGTCAGTCGTTTTACTTAAGTGTATTTTGATGGAAATGTTATACTTTTCTACATTTTAAATCTCATCCATTACAGGGTATGAATTTTGTGCAGGGTCTCCATTAGCGTCGCATCAGAAACTGGCCAATCCCAAGTGGCTTATAACATTGTATGTGCAACATCAACAGTGCATTTATAGAGTGAACAATAATCAGCTGATGACACTTTGTTCTGTGAAGTTTTAATGAAGAGAACATAATTCAAACTGTGCATCACATGGAAAAGATAATGTAACAATGTAACGGAAATTTTAGTATTTGTATTAACAGGAGTCACCTTCTTCCCCCTCTCCTCCTCCGGTCTCATCCCTCCTTTCCATTTCTAGCGATGTGCCATGGAGCTGGACACAGTCTGTACTTGTTTCTGAAAAATTGCCATCAGCCTGGAGTCAAACCGATGCTTACCTGGGCTGAATTGGACATTGGCTCTCCAGGGCTTTCCCTCTTTCTCTCTGAGCCTATATCCTTAGTTCTCTGTTCTTCCCCTTCTCTGTGTTCTGTAAAACCATTAGTCTCAAAATAGCATACAGTATAAGGCCTTTCAGACAGCGCAATTGTTTATTCTGACTTGAAGCATCCCTCTAGTGACCTCCCAAACAATTTTAAAAATTTCAAATAAGCCTTGCAGCCAAGTCATTGCTTTTCAAGGTGAGGTAGCAAAAACAACTGACTGACTGGGTATTTGAAAAAGGCCAATAATAATAATAATTTATTGTTTTTGTGGTTGTAGCTTAAATTAAGGTAACTGAATATTATCAATGTTATTGTTCCTTTATTAGTTAATAGAGTACAGAGTGACAGGATTCAAACCCACAGTATTATCTGCCTTAACTGGCTATTCACCAGAACGCCCAATTTGTATTTCTTTCTTTTTTTTTTTTTTCCTCTTATAACTAATTGTGCCCTTCATCTACTGCACACAGCAATTAAATGAAGAAGAGTCTGAGGGTAGGAGATAATGGAAATTTATTCCACCCGCTAAATTGAGAATTACAAGAAAGTGCTCTGCGCACAGACGTGATGAAATAAAAATGGACACGGGCATTTTGGAAGTAAGTGCACAATCTCGCGAAGGGTGGGATCCTATGCTTCAGTGATCTACTGCTAATGCCTTGGCTCAGACTGTCCGCTCGGCCTTCTGTTTTAACCTGTTTGAACAGCAGAAGACGCAGAGCAAACTATTTGGCCGTCCTCTACGGCACGCCGCTTCAATATATTATTTTCCCAACAAAGTTGGAGCAGGGATAGCGACTGCAAAGCCAACACACACACACACAAACACACACACAAACGAATACACACACATTCACACAGATATTCATGCATGCTCACACATAAACACACACATATCTTCTCAAATGAATACACACAGACACACAAACAAATGCACACATACAGTATGTGCAGGTTCACATAAACACACACATATACACTCAAATGAATACACACACAGCGACAGACACACACACTTAAAACATATGCACACACACTCAAATGAATGGGCGCACAGACACATGTACAGACAGCCACACATGCACATGCCCATTGACACACACACAAATGACAAATGACAATGACAAATAAATACATATACATGCACACACGGCTCACACTCGCATACACACGCACCCAACACACACACACATCAGCTCATTTCTCAGAGAGTGACGACCGTGGAGGGTGTCACAGATGTCAGGAGTGACTGTCACACCCCAGGGAATTCTGTGGGAGGAGAAAGACGAATGAACAAACGGGGGGAGTCCGGGGCTTTGCAGAAAGAAGGAGAGAGAGAGAGAGCGAGAGAGGGAGAGCTGTGAGTACAAGCCAAAGAGTAGAAAGTGGAGACAAAGGCGAAGGAGGAACAATCAATTCTCTGACATCTCTAAATGTGCACTTGATGATGCATACCTAAACAGGTCTGAAACGGTCCGCAGGGAGAGGGGAAGGGAGGGAAAGTAGTGAGTGAAAAAAAAGAAGAGGAGGAGGATATAGGGGAAAACGAGGGAGCAGATTAATGAAGAGAAATTGAGAGGGACGGAGATAAAGGGAGAGAGGGGAGAACTAAGCTGGAGAGACCGTTACATCCGTCCAGCCGGTCCTCGGAGGACGGCGGCGCAAAGCGAAGCGCTCGGGCCCCCGGCAGGTCATCGGCGGGTCCGCGGAGAACCATGGAGTGAGAGAGGGAGAGGAGAGGAGGTGAATACTGATGAGGGAGGAGGAGGTGAAGGAGCGGCCAGAGAGTGTCCGTGGGAGCGCTCTCTCGCCCCTCACCACAGCTCATTTACCGCGAAGCCTCGGAAAAAGCTTTCAGCCGTCCGCTCTGCATAAAGCGTGATTGAGATAAGACACTTTGCCTCAGCCCCGTTTCTCTGAAGATTATCTATGAGGCATTTCTGCTTTCCAGAGAGAGGGGAAAGATGGGGGAGAGAGGGGGGTAATGTGACGGTACTTAAATCAAGAAGGTTGACTGAAAACACACCTACAGGGGGTGGACAAAAACTAAGGAGGGCACCCTTTTCCTTCAGAACAGAGGGATATTGGGCCTTTCTTGAAGAAGGAAAGCCTTCAGTTCTTTGAGGGAAAATGTAATAATGGTTCAATGATGTGTAGATGTGGTGATTGGGGAGGCAATGGAAGGAGTTAGACTTGATCTTGGAATTTGTTTAGCAGTGTTTATGGGGGCGTTATCGTCTTGGAATGTGAGGGAACAGCGTGAGGGAAGAGCGTTTGCACCCTAGGGTGCTCCTGGTCCTGTAAAATGGCCTCATATTCCTTCCTCACGATGCAGAGCAATCATTGGACCTAGTGACTCCCAGTAGATGGCTACCACCATGTTTAACAGTTGGCAGTAGACATAATCCAACCATAAAGCTATCCAGATGTAGGAAAAGACTGATGTTGCATTGGTTTAGACTTTTAACTTGAACTCTGGATGTCCCACTGTATCGTGAGATGATTAACCACTCAAATCTGAACAGAGACCAGCAACAGCCAATGAGAGTTGAGCACGAGAGGAAAAATGCTGTTCCACCTGCATGTTTGTTTTGTGTGTTGTGGTAGTGCCAGAGCTTGTGTTTTCATGAGATTTGGGGGTTTGCATGGAGTGAGAACTCACTTAGTGTGCAATCCTATTTATCATGTTGCCAAGTGTGTCTTCCTCTACGAAAGCAAGGTGAAAAAAAAATTGCGAATGGCAGTCATTAAGTGTGTGATGTCTTTTTTTTTTTGACTGATGTGGGTTTTTCAGGACCTATACCAATACTGACATTTTTTGGGGGGGTTGAAGCTGCTCATAGCCAACATTTTGTGCCAGTATTCAATATCTTTAAATTTGACCATATACATGCCAAAAAAATCCAAAAGTTACATTTATTGAGCGTCTCCCCTGGAGTTTTATTCTTGGCAGTGTGGGAAACTCTGAAAGCTCTGAAGCAGCATTCTCCAAGGGCTGTCCAAGGGCTTCCCACACACAACCAGCATTGATCAATCATACAATAAATATGTAATCAAACAAACTGCATCATATCCATCACATCAGGTGCATGACATTGACATCAGCCTTATGTATTGGTCTAACCCTCGCATAGACAGTAAAGATAGCAGGTCTCCCCTTCATCACCCCCCCTCTCCCTTCTCCTCCCCCTCCTCCACCTCCATTTACCAACGCTATCAGCCCTGCATCTGTTGCCCAGGCTACTGTGCCAACAACCACATTGCTGTTAATTACATTAGTCAAGTGGGTTTAGTAGAGCCAAGTATATTATGCTAAAGCTATACAATATGCAGCTTTTTTCACATTAAAATAATAATTAAACAGGATATATTATACATTATCAGTGTGTGTCTGTGAGTACATGCCTACCCAAACTACCCAAACTTTTTCAAACTAGTGGGGTAGGCAGAAGGGAACTGAAACTTGGGGTACTGTCACCCTTTAAGGACACAAAAGGGCTGAAAAGTGATGCAGAGCTGGCTTTCAGTTTTCTATGTAGCAAGAGAGCAGCGCTAGATCATCCTAGTTCATCACACGACTCGTCAAGATGAGCGACAAGTGTCGGGACATGAACTCGCCCAACTAAGGTGGGGGAGGGCAGGACCTTCAATACACTCTGCCGCCTCAAGGCATAAAGTTATATTAGTCGCTTTTAAAGAGACGGCATCAAAAATCATCAAATAATCCGCCTCAAGCTTTACCCTGTATTGCGCAACCCGACTCTCTTTCTCCCTACCTGTCTCTCCTTATCATCCTCCACCATCTTTCTCTCCTTCCTCTAGTTTAAAAAAAAGTCCATCTTAACAAGTCGTGTAGCGTGTCCCCGGCCTTAGCATTCTGAGGAGGGCCCCCAAAAATAGTTGCACTCAGAAGAACTTTCTAGACTACAGCTTCATTCCTCTACTCTGAAATAAGGAAGTGTGATGAAGAGCCTCAACTTTTTTTTTTTCCTCCGGCCGTCTGGATGGAAGGGAAAGCTGCGACTCTGTCTTCACTCCAGAAAGGCTGGGCTCTGTGTCTGGGCTCCTGCCGGGGACTCTGAAATATTCATGGTATAAATATTGCAGGGCTCTGCGTCTAATAAAAGCGCCGGTCTTTATTAACGAGGTGACTGAGGGATCCATTGATCAAGATTTCTGTTTTATGTCATGCAGATTTTCTCCTCCGCTACCCCTCTCTCTCTCTCTTCTCTCTCTCTGTCTTACATTCCCACCCTTGATACCATTCTCTCTCTCTCTCTTACATTTAGTGGCTCTCTCTCTCTTTAATACACATATTTAGTAACTCTCGTACAAGCTTTCTCTCTCATGCTTAGCAAGTCGCTTCTTTATTTGTGAATGTCCCTCTCTCTTTGTCTCTCCCTCATCCCTTTTATGTTTCTCTCTCTCTCTCTCTCTCTCTCTCTCTCTCTCTCTCTGTCTCTCTCTCTCCATCCTCCTCATTTCCTCTCTCGGCTGCTTCGGCAGTGGTGCTGGCCTGGTTTTTAACTGCAGCCCAATTAGCGAGGCTGCCTGACACAGAGCTGGCACTTTTTGATTTGGCTAAATGGTCGACGTGTTGGTCTAAATGAGGGGCCCTTAACGCCGCGGAGTTCAGTGACGGAGAGAGAACGAGACACTCTGCGGAGCAAGTGTGTGTTGCTCAGGGTGTCTGCATCCTCATTTTACCTTCTCTTTTTTCTTTGCTTTTTTCTCTCCATTTTTCCAGCCTGCACTAGTCCTTATTATGCAAACACCAGCGATGTGCTGGTAAATAAAAAGATGGCTAAACTATGACTTTGAGTTTGTGATCGTCATAATGAAAACTACCAGCAATAAGAACATTATATTTTCAGAAAGGCATTCATTTATGCTTTATTCCTTAAACAACCTTATCTTGCATCTAACTATATAAGTTTGACACTACTTAACCCCCTTCTAAAGTAGAAGTGATAAAGGGCTATATAAATAAACATGACCAGACTAGATTAGACTAAGTATTCATAGTATTCCCATGATGTCACATGCATTTCCTATCAATATGGTGCTTTACCATATACACAGCTCATTGGCTGTCATTTGATTATAATCGCCTGTTACTTTATTACAATCACCTGTTATTTTCCTACCAAGATGGCCGTTTGGTGATGTAACAGAATACTATTTGTTACTGAGGTAGTAACAAAGTAAAAAGCAGCTGATTTAAAATGTACTGAGTAAAAGTTATTGATTTATGAGAGGACAGTGTTCATGATATTGCATGTTGTTATAAACTATGTTGTGTCATAAAAATGATATTCTGAAATTCAAGTGTTTGATCTGATTTAAAAAACATACTGAAAATGCCCCTATTATACAGTAACATTTCTACATTTAAGCTTCTTTGTTACTAGCTTACCAACTAGCTAGCAAGGCTAGTTAACTAGCTAGACAACAAACCAGGGCTAACACAAACCAATAATACTGCAGCTGGATGGATGCTAATAAGTAGCAAGTCAGTGGCCCAACTTCTCCGAACTTATCCTTTAAGTAAAAGTAAAATGACTGTCTTAAAAAAAACACTCAAAAAAGTACAGAAAAAAGTACAGAAAAAGCATGCTCAATTACAGCAACAAGAGTAAATGTAATTTGTTACTTCGACCCTTGCTTCTTACTGTGATATATACTATGATTTTATGTCATAAAAATGTGTTTCAACCTAAAAAGGTTGGTAAACTATTCCGCAAATGAAAAGCTGAGTAAACTTATGGAAAAACCCACCTAGGTTTTTCCCTCGACTACATCACTTCCTCTTCCTTCCTCTTCTCTCAGTCCACTTCCTTCCTTCCTTCCCTCATCCCTCCCTTCCTGCCTCGTCATCTGCGTCCCAACAGATTGCGCGTCTCAGATGTTTCGTCGGCCCACAGAAGTCTATCGGTGACAAATTACCCTCATCAGGGATAATCCACTAAGTATTCATTATGAGCTTCCTCCCGGTTTGAAGCATCCAGCTGTCATGTGGGGCCAACAGGGAGGGTGGGGGGGTGAGGGGAGTCAGCACAGGGGTCAGGAGATCCGTCACCCTATGAACCCTTGAGTCACCACACACACACACACACACACACACACACACACACACACTCCTCCTCCAATGTCAAAAATCTCAGTTTGAAATTTCCCATATGGCAAAAAATACATTTCCCATATACTGTACTTTAGAATATGTTTAGAGATATGTTTTTCAAAATGTACACAAATTGGGTCAAAAATGTATTTGCACATCTACATGACATTTATTTAAAAATCCATGTGCTATACAGTGAAAAGCACAAGCATTCAGACAGTGACGTAAAATTGGTTGTTTTTTCAGAGAAATTATATTTCACATCAAAAGATAAATATGAGAGTATAGAATGTCAGGTTGTTTATTTGTTCACTGGATTCATGTATAACCATGTTGGAACAATGTCCAGTCCCCCCAATCTCAGGACAGCATAAGTACTGGGACAAATGGGTGGCAGGTGTTTCTAATTGCACAGGTGTTCCATATTGCATTAATTATGTATGCATAAAAGAGCTGTGAATGGTTGTGTTCGGAACCGCATACTAACATACTATTCATACTAAGTATGATGTGAAATTGAGTATGTAGTGCGTTCCAACTGCACAGTATGTGAATTTTGTGTACGCGAGAAATGCCCGGATGTATACTAGATTAGCAAGAATTTCTGAGTATGCGGCGTGAGCTTACTGGACATACTCAACCGCCCCAAAATGCACTGCGTCTCTTCAGACTGCGGAATGGCGGACTGCGAGGCGAATGGTCCTGGTCCCAAATCTCTGAAAACGTCACAGCAGATTTACAAACAGATGTTATTTGGATAAACTGACCACATATTGGGAATCTACATGGTTACTTTCTCGCCTGAAAAAATATTAAAACTTAATAAAGTGACATATTAACAGTCGTAGAGCCAAAATTACAACAGCTTTTAGCCTGCTTTAAAATCCCCGCTATCGCTGCCGGCTGGTGCGAAATGCATTCTGGGATACTTGGCTGTATAGGCTACTTCAGTGTGAACAGTCTGCTGGTAATGGCATACTTAATTTCATAATTTCAATCATTTAGTAGGCAGTATGCAGTACATACTCATTGAGTATGTAGTAGGCAGTACGTTAGTATGCGGTTCCGAACACAACCAATGTCTAGGCTTGGTGTTAACCTTTGGAGTTGAGCCTTTTGAGTCTGCGCCTTGAGTTTGAAGGCATAAAACAAGATGAAGATTACAGAATTGTCTTTGATAGAAAAGCAAAACAAAATCACAATTAGAACCATTGCACAGCAGCTGGGAATCGCAAAATAAACAGTATGGAATGTCTTGGAAAAAGAAAGGAACCGCTGAAGGTATACGCAGTCGGGAATGACCAGGTCATCCAAGGAAGACGACAGCAATTGATCACAGAAAAACCATTACAGCTGTGAAGAAAAACGCTACAGCAACAGCCAAAGACAATCTCCAGAATCGAGGGGTGAAACTGTCATAATTCACGACTGGCGGAGGACTACGACAGCAGAAGTACAAAAGCTACACTGCGAGACGCAAGCCTTTCATCAGCACCAAGAACAGAACCAAATGTGGAGAAAGAGAGGGACTGCAGTGGTCACTACACCTCATCTGTGAAGCGTCAGGGAGGTAGTGTCAAGGCTGGGCCATGCATGGCTGCCTCCGGACCTGGCTGGCTGGGTTTTATTGATGATGTTGCCGATGATTGCGGCGGAATGAATTCTGAAGTGTGCAGAAAGATCTTGTCCGCCCATGTCCAAAAAAAAAATGCCTCGAAGATCATCTGTTCGAAATTCATGCAAGACGATGATCTAAAACATCCCGCATGCATAATCAAGGAGAAGAGATAAGAAAAGGGGGAAACTTTTTACAGTAACTGACCAAGTTAATCTCCTGATTTAGATTGTAGTGAGCATGCATTTCACTTACTGAAGAGAAAAGTCAAGTTAGAAAGCCCCACAAACATGCAGCAATTGAAAAAGGGTGCAGGTAAGGCTTGGCAGAGCATCTCAAAGAAAGATATCCAAAATCTGATGTTGATGGGTCACAGGCTTTAAGCAGTTATTGCATGTAAGGGGTAAAATACTACACAATTTTCATTTTTCCCAATACTTACAGTATGCTCACCTGAAATTGAGGGGACTGAACACAATAGTGACGAGTCAATTCATGGATCAGAACGATATTTTAAAGTGAATGAGACGAATTGGTTCACCAACAGAGCTGAATCAAAATTTCAAATGTATTCAGTATCCGCGGTGGGCCTGCACTCCGTATAATCCTAAGCAAGCCGACACACTTGTAAACACATGATGAGCTAATTTGAGACCAAGACAAATGTTACCTTCCTACCTTGGTAATGACTTCAGTGCCGGCTGGCCACTCTCCAAGAATAGGTTTAATTAACTACAGGCAACAAACTCACAAATTCTCAAACTTGTTCACTCACTGCTGTCTTAATGTGACACACAACAGCAGACAGTTCAGCAGTTCAGTCGCTTGTATGCATTAGTGGCTCAGTTGCTGTATCAGACTGAAAAACTGAACGCATATTCATCTTTTGATCTGAAAAACAAATGTTACGACTATGCAAAACAAAAACACCCAATTTTGTTTCGCTGTGCCAATACTTACGTTTTTCACTTATTTGTGTCCAATAAAAATTTCTAATGAATGTCTTCTACATGGACCAATACAACACAATTTTTTGCAATATGCAATATTAAATATGCAATATTCTCCACTGTGAATGTTGCTGACAGTCAAAGAGAGAGAGAGAGAGAGAGAGAGAGCGCAAAAGACAGACAGAGGGGGAGAGAGAGAACAATATGGCATTTGTAGTGGCCCGTCGTGTTTGCTGAAACCTTGATAAAGTGCGAGGCTCGGCGTTTCGATACGGCCGTTAATTAGCTCCTTCTCCCTGGCGGGGCCCGCCTGATTGAGCGACTAATGGTTCACTTTAAAGTGCTGAATGAACAAGTGTGTGCGTGTGTGTGCGTGTGTGTGCGTGTGTGTGCGTGCGTGTGTGTGTGCGTATGTGTGCGCACATGTTTCAAAGTGCCTTGTTTGTTTTTTGTATCGTGCGTGTCTGGATGTATACGTGCTGACCAGAGTGTGTGTGTATGTGTGTGTGTGGTTATCCATATGAGTATGTACAGTATGTGTGTGTGTGTGTGTGTGTGTGTGTGTGTGTGTACGCGCCTCTGTCAGCATTTCCAGCCGATTGCTTAAGGTTGTTTCTCTGAGGTGTTGGTGGCAGGGGCTCGGCGCTGCACACCTTGAGTGGAATAATCCCATGTTTTCGTTTAATTGCCTGGAATTGGATTAGCTGTGGGTGGGGGTGGCGGGACAGTGAGGAGGGGAGGGGGGGGGGCTGGTGGTGGAGTGGAGTGAAGCCTGGCTCGCTGTCCCGTTCGTGAGGCCAGATCCACAGCGATGGTGCCGTCCTGATAAGATTTAGAGTCCTTTCCGTACATTGGATCTTGTGACAGGGCGCTCCTCTTCGGCTCGTTCAGACACAAAGAGGCCCTCTGTAATGGGGAGAGCACGCTTAACATCTCTCTCTCTCTCACTCTCTTTCGCTCTCTCTCTCGCTCTCTCTCTCTCTCGCTCTGTCTCTCTCTCCACCTCTCTCACTTAACCTCTCTCTATCTCTTATTCTCTCTTAACCTGTCTCTCTTAACATCTTTCGCCTTCTCTCTCTATTAACCTTGTTCTCACCCCCGTCATTGCTCTCTCTCTCTCTCTGCCTCTCTCTCTCCTTTCCTCAGTTCTCTCTCTTCCCTTTCTCCCCGTCACATAATCATTGAAACAGAGAGGCTTTGCTGGAGTCGACCCCCACGCTTCCCCCGGCGGCTGGACTGGGCATTTGGTTTCTGTCCTCCGGGGTCTTTCTCTTTGTCTCTCTCTCTATCTGTCTATCTCTCTCTCTTTTTGAACTCCTTCTCAAATCTGTTCTTTTTTTTTCATCTCTTCTTCTCTGTTCTGCCGACCGGTGACAGACGTTTTCTCTTCAGTGCTCTCCCTCTCCTCACGTACGCCAGCATCATTCTCTCTCTGTCTTTGTGCCTCCCAACTTCTGTCTCTTTCACCTTCTCGCCGTCCTTCTCTGTCATTCATGTTTTACCTTAAATATGACGACTTTTGTTTATATTGGTGAAACTTATGAGTACATCTCTGCAATCAAACCCAATGTATTCGTCCTGTTTGATTTACACTAGATCTAAAGGTCATTTTCAATGATTGGATGTATTTGCTGGGGGGAAATTAACATGGGAGATCATTTTTGCAGATTTGTCAATTAAATTTGACAAGCTGATGAAATCCCTTGACTTTTAGTTAACATGTAATTGAGGGGTTCATTTCCAAAACGCTACAGATCCATTCTGTAAAAAAAAAAAACATTTTGTGTTTGCATGATAGTTATTTGAAGTGCATTGTGATGCATTATAAGCAGATTATACGCCCATTTGAAGCATAAATAAACGTTTCTGAGAATGTCATCTTCAAACCTCATCAGAAAATTGCGTTCAATTTATTATCATGTCAATAATTATCAACCGCCTACATTTTTATCACAGTGTGATTGTTATATCATGCTCTGATTAGAACAATTATCATACACTCACAGTGTGCTTAAAATGCATTTTTGATGCATTATCATACCTTATGAGCACTACTTCAAGTGAAGTGTTACCTGAAAGGCTTATCATTTTGACAACCCAGGACTTTTATTTATCTGCTACCCCTCAAGAAATCCAATTATTTGTTTTCCTTTTGCGCTATCAATCATCTGGTGGGACCATAGCTGTCACTTTTTTTTTTCCAAAAGGTGGATATCTTACTTTTGAATGAAACCCTTCAACGCCGGTAGCCGAGGACAGGCCTACCCCCCCCACCCCCCACCCCCCCCTTGTTTATTTTCTCTTCCCCCTCCTCCTCTCTGTCCACTAAAGGCCCCGGGGCCGGTCTATCGGCCTGTCAGGCTGCCAGAAGCCCGAGTGTCCGTCAGGGCTGAGTCGGCCCGCCAATCACTCAGTCAGTCAGTCTTCCCCCTCAGTCTCAAGCCAGTGGAGGTAAACAGCGGGGAGGGGGGGAGGTGGGGGGGGGGCATGGAAAAACATTTCCCTTTTAGCCACAGCTCACAAATGAGCGTATTAGTATTCTGCACAGTGAGGCACTTTCCAGCGCTCTCTAATCGCTCGGCATCGCGCGGCTCCCAACCAATGCAGAAAATCAATGACATCATAGCCACATAATTGCAGGTTACCAGCCGAGGCACGAGACTCCGATGCCTTTGTGCATGCTTGTGTGTAGGAGAATGTGGCAGTACGTACAGTATGTGTGTGTGTGTGTGTGTGTGTGTGTGTGTGTTCAAATACTTGTATGCGTACACCAGCATATGTTCAACGTGTGCGTATATCAGTAGAGATCATGGGATTCATCCCCAAGCAATTTGAGTTACGGTTGTAGCCTGCATGCATGGCTCTCTAGTGTGTATGTGTGTGTGTGTTTGTGTGCGTGTGTGTGTGTGTGTGCGTGTGTGTGTGTGTGCGCCGTTGTGCGCGTGTGAACGCAGCGAAGGATGAGTACATTCTCACACGCTCGGTCTCCTGGGTTTCTTAATATCTGCGGGCGAACACTGCACCATCTGCACTGCTCAGAACAGGGGGGAGGGGGAGGAGGAGGATGGGAGGAGGAGAGAGAGAACATTCTCATAGAGAGATAGCGGCGTTAACTGCAATGCCGAGCAGTGACCTGCCACTCCGTTTCCAATTTCAAATTCAAATGCTGAGCTCGTCCATGGGGAACCTCACCTCTCTCTCCCCCCCTCTTTGTCTCCTTCTTTTCCTTCTCTCTCCTCTCTCTCTCTCTCTCTCCGTGGCCTCCCTCCTTCCCTCCCTCTCCCCTCTCCATCTCATCCCATCCTGCTCTCAATTCGCTTTTTCAATTTCGAAACGCTTTGAAGCCAACGCCAGCCGAGGGATCCCCCCCGAGACTGAACTCCGGGACTCCTTACCTTTTTCTCCTCTCTATATTTCTTCTTACTGTGCCATCAATCCTCCACCTCTTGCGCTCTCTCTCTTTCTCTCTCTCTCTCTCTCTCTCTCTCTCTCTCTCTCCACACCTGGCCCTGCCCATCTCGCTCCATTTCTTTTCTTCTCTCCTCACTGTATTGTTCTTACTTGAAAAACTGGTTTCTGGACAGGGGTGAAGTAAATCTTTTGTGACCTGGTATTCCCTGCTGGGCCTCTCTCTCTCTCGCTCCCCGACTCTTTTAGCCGAGCCTCTCTCGGCCAACGGAGGCACCAAGCTGTAACACGATACAGATGGAACATAGTATAAACAAAAAAGCTCCCCTGAAAGAGAAAGGCCTTCCAATCCCCAACCTCCCCCATCTCTCTGTTCTTGTCTAGCTGCGCTCTCTCTTCGCCCTTTCTTCTTGAACAACCAGGTTTTTGTTTCAGCTTCTTTGTAGTCTCCTCTCCTCTAGGTTGAGTCAGTGACTAGAGACAGTGTGCATGTGTGTGTGTGTGATTGGTGCGTGTCTGTATATGTGAGGTCTGTTGTCCTTGTAGCCTGTGTCTCAGTTTGTACTGTGAAACTTTGTAAGTTGTTGATATGTCTCTGCGCCAATTTCTCAACTCCTGTATATCTCCTGTATATCTCCTGAATGTTTCTGATTGAGTCTGATTATGTACAGTCCTATGTGCGTGTGTGTGTGTGTGTGTGTGCGTGTGTGTGTGTACTAGAGTTAGACTGATGTACTGATTGACTACTGTCTATGGGGAACCCTTAACCTGAATTAATTCCAATGCAACATTTTGGTCGGATTCCATGAATTTTTTGCATGAATGTTTTATTAGTGTTATTATGATCATCCAGGGATTTAATTGAGATTTTCAGTGGTCTAAATGCTGTTTCAGAGGCTTCTCCACCGTGTCAAGAATTAGAATTAGATAAACACGGGTATAATTGTAATTTTGGGGCATATTTGAAATGAAAACAGCTACATTTGAAGATGCTGAATATTGGCATAAAATATCCCCCATCGGCAGCTTCGGTCCAAAACTTTCAGTATCAGTGTTGGCCCCCAAAAACTCGTAGCGGCCAAACCCTTGTGTGCACATGTCGATCCTCATACAGTACATCAGCGTCCGCCAGGGTGGGAGTCAATTGACTTTCAACTCGATTAGTGCAGGAAGAAGATTTTCAGCAAAATGAAAAACTGGAAAGTAGAAATCTTTTCGCATACAACCAATCTATGAAGAAATCATTAAGAAATAGAAGGGCACTTGGAGAGCGCAGACCTCCGCCAAGGTTTGTGCTATTACAGTTTTTCACAATTGCTTACACACATTTTCTGAAACTGGGGCTCATTTTCTCAAAACTCTTAACACAAAACACAAAACCACTAACACAAAATGCAAAACTCCACAAATCACTGGCAAAATGAAACACTGCATTCAAAACCATTTTATCTCTTTTCAAAATGCTATTTTGCAGTAAAATGACACACAACCATCAAATGAATACATCTTTCTAACAACTGACTACACACTGATACGAATACACGGATAAAAACAGAAAAAAAAGGTTTTCTGTAAAAAAAAAAGCCATGTTCACACAGACCGGGTCGTCTCTCAGTTCTGCAGAAGGTCTAAAACATGATGTGATTGGTCATGGTACAAGAATATTTCTATTTTTCAATATGAAATGATACATTACTGTAACATTGGCCAACCATCACTGAGTAGCACAGGCCTACTGATGTGTAGGACTAATACTACTACTACTACTACTAGTACTACTACTACAGTATACTACAGTATAAAGAACAGTAGCATGGTGTAGAGTTTAGGCTACTTGCTTGTTCTCATTTCTGAATGTCTGGATGATGGAAGCAGCAGTGAAGCTCAGGTCGGTCTGGACTCTCTGCCCAGCCTCCCTCATGCTCAACCCATGTGGACCACATGGTGAACCAAAGTGACCCAGATCTCATCTGAGATAACTGTTCCTCTAGCTGTCACTGCAACATTGTTCTCAAAAACAAGAGAGCTCACCTGTGGCCTTTTTTTATAATGCTAAAGCTCTGATTTCTGAGTGAACAATTCAGATATTAGTGTTTATATGTGTGATGAGTGGATTAATTTAAGCATTTGGGATGGCAGTGCTTCCAAATGAACACATGTGATTTTAGTTTTTGAATGTTGTGCCTAAGGTAGAGAACGAGAGAAAACTACACATTATTGTGTGTAGTGTTTTGCAAAAAGTGTGACTGAGAATTGCAAACCGAGTGAAAAGCAGAAAATGTGCTTGTAGTTTTGCAGACTTGGTTTAGGGATTTGATACATGAGTTTCAGGTTTCAGTGATTGTGTCCGAAGTTCCAATTTTAGTGTGTAAACAATTGTGAAAAACTGTATTGCTTGTTCGTGAGTCGGATCCGGATCCGCTCCAAAACTTCCTTTTCCCATGCTACACCCTTCCACGAAGTTTCATGAAAATTAGGCCAGTAGTTTTTCCGTAATCCTGCTAACAGACAAACAAACAAACAAACAGCACTGAAAACATAACCTCCTTGGTGGAGGTGATGACCGCTCTTGTTTTGCATGTATGTATTCCATGTTGCATGCTGTGCATCCTCTGATGCATGTGTGCATCCTATGTTGCATGTTGTATATCCCTTGATGTGCATTGCATTACCCTCAATGTATGTAACCTGTGTTTTGTTTGTTGTGTCTCCCCTGCTGTGCATATAGCTATATCCCCAGTATCATGCATGTAAACTATGTTGCCTGTTGTGTATCCCATGCTGCATGTGTGTATCCTGTGTTACGTGTTATCTATCCCTTGATGTGTATTGTGAATTTCTTGATGCATGTGTTCATCCTATATTGGCTGTGTATCCAGTGTTGCATATTGTGTATCCCCTGTTGCATGTTCTGTGTCCCCTGTTGCATGTAATGAATCCTGTGTTGCACGCTGTGTATCCCCTGTTGCGTGTTATTTATCCCCTGTTGTGTGTTGTGTATCCTGTGTTGCATGCTGTGTGTCCCCCGTTGCATTTTAAATCCCTTAAAGTGTGTGTGAATTCCCCCGTTTCATTTTAAATCCCTAAAAGCGTGTGTGTCCCCCGTTGCATTGTAAACCCCTTAAAGCGTGTGTGTATCCCATGTCGCGTGTATTCCTTGTCTCTAAACACTCTATTGGCTGTGTCCATTCCATTCTCCCGCAGCCGGTCTGTGGATCGGGGGCAACAGGGCGAGCGCCTCTCCCTTGTGTTTGGATAATTGTGTTTTTGTATAAGCTGTCCAGCTGCATTACAGTAGCCAGGACCCAGTGTCCGCCCCGCTCTCATCACTACGGCTACTGGGGCTCGACGAAGTTGGCAGCTAACAGCGCTTCCAGCTCGCTGTGCTGATTCCGCCCATTGTCGCGAGCCGTAGCCGAAATTGCATCAGGTACAGCCAGAAGATCAGAGACATTCTCACCGGTCCCTTTATTCCGACTCCATATCCAGCAGAGAAATAACAAGTAAAGCCAGAGTGGAGAGGGAGGAGAAGGAGGCAGTTGGTCGGATGATTAGATCGTGATTGGGTGGGTGTTATGTCTTCTTGCGCCGCTGCGCCGATAAGACAGATAGGAGAGGCAGGGAGCTGGCAGATGGACAGACCCAAGACAAGGACAGGCAGATATACAAGCAGACAGACAAATAGAAAGGCAATCAGGAAGGTAGACAGACAGGCCGCAGTCACAACAGGCTGAGGCAGACAGAAAACAAAGACAGACGGAAGATGAAGTGAACAGAGAGAACAGACAGCCAGATAGAAAGATGAACAAATACAGACAGAGAGGCGGGGAGGTAGACAGAAAAATAGACAGTCAAAGAGATAGAGAACTGAAAAAAGCAGACAGAGAAGTAGGTGAAAAGGTAGGTGACAGACAGACCGACAGAGAAGCTAATCTAATGTGCTCTCGTCCAGCCGGCCTTGTGTGAGAGCGCGCTGATACGGGGCTTAGCCGAGGAGGATTTTCTCCCTTTAGTTTGGCTTTTCTGCTAAGTAGCATTGCGATACAATCAGCCACTGTACTGGGCGGCCCTGCGTACATATGGAATTCCATTAACCTTTCTGGCTTTGTTGGCTAAATGTCAGCATGGTGCATGAAATAGAATTGGTCATTGATTCAGAAGCAGGACAATTCTCCCACTCAGCTGTAGACATGTACCGTGCAGCCAGTTTGAATTTGTATTTTCCTCACTCGAGACGAACTACTGAGTAAAAGAAAGCAAAAAAATAAAGCTGTGGGGACCAGGGCTTCTGGAAAGATGGCTCGAATTAAATGTGTTCTCTAGAGCCAGAGATGGAGTAGAGCCCCAAACCCACCTAAACTCAGCTTACACAGCTTTTCATTTGCAAAATAGAGTTTACCCACCTGTTTAGCCTAACATAAATCATAAAAAATAGGAGTTTACAAAATAGTAAGTAATATCGAATGTTAACAATTTCTATGAAGTACATTTATAGGACATATAACAAACTATAAACATGATCAGAATGTCTTACAATATCTATAAAAACCTGTGATTTATAACATTTTATATGTATTTGCTTATGAATGTGAAAATAGGGTCTTTTAAGTTGGGGAAAAAAAAGCAATTAATGCTTTTCTCAAAGTAAAATAGATTTCTCTTTATATTGGTTTTTGTATTTGCTTTATGATGATCCCCGACGGGAAGCCCTACTTAACCCGCCGTTTTATTATTTTCCGTGTCATCACTGGTCATAACACACCGAGACGGTGTTGTCAATAGAAGGTGACAGTTAATTTCCAGCTCTATATTTATTTTTACTGCTGACAGATAGAGCGCAGACAATTTGACATAGCCATTTCCGGAAACATAATTGAAGAGTTTCTCTTCTAAAATGAGATATCCACCATTTTAAAAAGGTGACACATATCCGTATTAAACAATTCATTAGCCCGAAATGAAAACAATTTATGGTACGTTTTATGTTGCAGCAGAGAAAGTAACATTTACAGATACTGAATGATAAAATATACCCATCTAATGTTTACCCACCTTTTTTATTTGCGGAATAGAGTTTACACACATTGTTATGCCGACATAAACCTTAATGATAGGGCCATTTTAGGAGAAAAGCAGAATTAAATGTTTTTATTGGTGGTTGTTTGCCGTATGATAATCACGAACAGGAGGTTATAGTTTACCACTGTCTTATTTACCACTACAATTATTATGACAACACAAAAACGATAACAGAATACAAAATATTCCACAGATATTTAAAAAAAAAACCAGAATAATGAGATTCAGTTAACGATTTTTGGTGACACTTAACTCGAAGTGGTGCTCCTAATGCCAGTGCTTGAAGTGGAAAAAACGAAGTGCCGTTAAGTATTACATTCTGAATTTCTACAGCGAATTAAAGATACTAGGAGATATTGCTGATGTTCAAAACAAAAATTTATTTCATCAAGGAGACAACCATTTCAATTATTAGAGTCAATGGTCAATAATTGACCATCTATACTAGCTTTGGTGTGTGGTGCAATGAAGTCGTCAGGCCTGCAATGGAGAACTGTAAGTAGCTGGGGGGCGATGAAGACAAGGCGACTCCACATCTATCAGAGGAGACGTGGTGGTCTCTTGCTATTACTGGCACTCCATGTTGCCTATGGACTCACACAACAGACACAGACATGGACACGGATAGAAGAGGGAGTTAGACAGAAAAAACATTAGAGAGAAGCCTACTTATGCAGGTGGCAATGAATTCAGTCAAGAGATAGACTGCTGTGTTAGATTAACCAAATAGGCTATTCTAAAGAAACAGTAGAGAGTTAGGTTATATTATCTGGTTGAATATTTGATGGTAGCATAGATTCAGCAAGCACTAGACATTTTTGGACGAACACTGTTATTCATTTATTGTCAGGTTCTTTGACTGCTGTTTCATCAGCATCTCGCTAAAGATTTACATGTTAGGAAAGTTTGTCCACCGCCCAGAGAGTTCACTTGATGGTGACAGTTTCATAAAGTACCGAACCGTTGATTAGCCGTTCCATTCTCTCTCAGAGAGAGGACACCGAGCCAAACTGCATTTAAAATTCTGGCAAGTTTGTGTTGCCGTACTAACTGGCAAACGGACATACCTGGTAGACCATCACTTTAAGGCCCATTAAGAATCGCTAGGATCTCCTCTTCAATTCGGAACCCATCCAATACAACAAGAAACATTTATTTCAATAAATGTTTAACTTTTAGGAGTGGTTCGGTTCTTAATCCCTCATTCCTGAGACGTTACTGACGCTCTACTAGCTGCCGACAGGGAGTAGCAGGCAGGCGAGAGCGGAACAGGTGATCCGGTTTCCGTCACGCCATGCCCCCTGGGTAATGTAGTTTATTTAGGGCCATGAATCGCCCAGAGATCCTGATTGGGAGAGGGCAGAAAAGAGTACCGGCAGCGTTTGAGAAGTACCGGTGCAACGCATTATAACACATTATAAGGCATCATCAGAGCATTATAAGCACATTGCGAGTGCATGATAATAAATCTAATCAGAGTATGAGATAGTAAACACTGTATGTAAAAGATTTAGGACGTTGAATATTTCATACACCTTCCGATTAAACATTCACTGTTTTCAAATCGGCATCTGATCCTGAATATATGAGCTCCACGTCCCCATTGGGCTCATTTGTAGAAGTTCAGTACTGATGATTTTGGGGGGGGGGGGGGGGGGGGGGGGGGTAGTAATATATAAGAGCTCGGATGCTAAAACAATAAAGCGCAGTAACAATCCTGTAGCTTAGGAGGTCAGTGAATCGATGTGCAGGGATTACATGGTGCGATGTGGATGTCGATAGGTCAAGAGACATACTCACTAATGAAGCTGAGTTATGACTCACTCCCCTGGCTTCTGGCCAGGTACTGCGCTCTCTCTCATTATTACTACTTCTTCATAATTTATTTTTCTCTCTTTCTTTCTCTCTTTTGTTTCGTTCTTTTGTTCTTTCTTTCGTTCTCCAGCTATCTAGTCCTGTCTTTCTTTCTTTCTTTTTCTCTCTTTCTTGCTTGCTTTTTCTTTTCTTTCTTTCTCCAGCTATCTATTCCCCTCTCCCTCTCATCCTTTGTCTTACTCTTGCATCAGAATCGACCCTCCTCCCACCTCGCTTTCTCACTCCATACTCTCTCCCCCTCTTTGTTTTTCTCCCTCTCTTCTCTCTCTCTGCCAGTGCTCTCAGGTTGCTCGTAACCAAATCTCAGGGTTCTCCATTTCCTTCCTGCTAATACCCTCCTAATGCCCCCCCCGCACACACTCTCACACACAACATAACACACACTCTCAGCTAGCCTCCGTGCATAGTCCCACATTGCACAGCCTCCAGATCGAAGCAAAGAGAAAAACGGGGGTGGGGGGGGGGGGGGGAGGAGGAATCAAAGAGCATAAACAGTCCAGATTTCTGCAGCGACACTTCGTCATGTCTGTGAAAAATAAAGCGCTGTCGTCTCAATGTCATTCATCCCTGCCAAAGACCTGTTCCTATGACAACTGACGAAAAAAATGGCTCTCTAAAAGGTGTTGCAAAATTACAGCTATTTCTACTCCGTTCCGCAAAAGTAAAGGTGAAAACTCTTATCGATCTTCTGTACCTTACGTAAGGATTCGGGATGTTATGTTTTCTCAACCAGACGACAGGGTATATGTCTCAGCGTACTGCGAAGACACAATAATGTGCCACAGTTGTAGCTGTTTGACGTACTCCTTGGAGAGGATTGTATTTGTTCCGGTAATCCACATAATAATGTCCGAAATTGCAGCTTTTAGGCTTGGCATTATAACCACTCTCTCGTCGGGCACTTTGCGCCCCAAAACACTGTAATTCTCAGCCATCAGCGCACGACAAGTTTCTCTTAATTCTCAGCCTTTCCCTTCACTCATCCACTCAGCTGCTTTTTTTCAGGGACTGCTCACACAAACACCTGCCAGGGTGGCGTCAGAGTGGCTGAAATGCGCCTGCCTATTAGTCATGACCTGTGTGTGTGTGTGTGTGTGGTGGTGGGGTGAGGGGGGGGGGGGGGGGGGGGGGGGGGAGCGTAGTGTGAGTGTTTGCGAGAGAGACTGTGTTACATTGTGTGTGTGTGTGTGTCTATGCGTGTGTATTATCCCGTGCTTAGTTTGCCTGTGTGAAGGCATGCTTTGAAAGGAAGAAAGACAGCAATAAAAATAAAAACATAAGAGAACTAAAAGAGAAGCAGAGAGATACAGGGAGAGAACGAAATTGCCTGCTGAGTTGCGAGCTTTGATGTGTGACACCATTAAAAGTGAACACAACTACCACGTCCTCCAAACATCCAACCCCGAATAACCTCCTCACAGCATAGCGCTAAACAACATGGAATTTGTTGTATTCACACGGCGGCCATATTTGATTTACATTGCTCTTTGGAGAAAAAAATAACATGTACTCCAAAATGATCTACTATCCTCATTGTGGGGGGATGAGCAGAGCTGGAGAAGGTCCAAATCATTCATGCTGTTGATTCATAACGTTAGCTAATGTTAGCAGTCAGCTACTTCATGTGGTTAATGTTATATTTATCTCCAAACCAGCTTTAACAGTATCCGTTTTAACCAGCTAAAGTCTTGCTAAAGATGTTAGCTAGCAGAAACAGCTAACAAACAATTTGCCTGTAAACAGAGTTCCCACTGCTCATGGAATTTCTTCAATATCATGGAATTTTGAGAGGTATTCCAGACAGGGAAGTCAGAGAATACTGGGGAATTTTACAAATTGGGTAACGTTACAGGAATAAGAGTGTATAATACAACTTGTGCCACACATTTGTTGCATTAGACGGTGGTCTAATGACAACACAATAACGAAGGATGGATTTGCTGTATATTTTGAAGTTTTTGTCCAAAGGCCCTTGAGTTTGCCTCTGCTTCCATCTCATGTCTTCTGGGTAGAGTTTCCCATCTCAGTGGTGTTTGCTGTAAATCAAATATGACTGGTGTGTGAATAAAGCATATTCCCCTTATTTCTTACTTGGAAATTCACCTGCAGACCTAGAGACTGTATTATAGCGACCCTAAAGCACAGCGCTGTCCTGAGAAGGCAGCGTTAAGTACTCAGGCTCGCAGGAATCCCAATCGTCCCACGGTTCAACGCCTCATCTTCCTTTTACACTTGCAAAGTTAATGTGCTGTAGATGAAATGAATAGATCTCTCATGGAAGGCTAGAGAAGGCTGACAGCTCCAGGTTCCAAAAACCTGTCGCATACTAAAGCCCAGACTAGTGGGTTCAGAATCAGTTTACAGGTAATCGTTAAGTACAAGTGAATGTACACAAATTTGTCTTGGTGTTACTGATACGGAGACATCAGTGACACCAAGATGACACCAAGACATATGATGGACAGCAGCATCTCTCTCTATATATATATCTATACAGTATACATATATGTATTTCAATCAGGAGAGACTAGGATGAATGCTCAAATGAAAAACTTTATTCATGACATGAAACATGATGGAAACTTTGGCATAAGCTCCATGGACGAACTCCTCCCATTCGTGAAGTTAGGAGTACATCCGGGATGGATGTAGGAATTAGGATGTCCCCCTGGACAGTTCCTCTGGGACCTGGACATTGGTGGTGATGGGGTGGAGGAGGGACAAAGGTAAGCACAGCGACTGGAATGACAGCAGCATACAGCATAGATCTGAGAGAAGGGCAATAGCATAGTAGGTGACGTGTATATACTCCCATCACTTAGACGATTGGCTCTTTGAAAAAGAGAGGGAAGTGACGGCTAACTCTGATTGGTTCTCTGAAAAAAGAGGGAAAGTGTTCGCCAACTCTGATTGGGTAAAGAGAGAGCGTGAATGAATGAAAGATAGGTAGTCTTCCTGATTGAAATTGCGTAATACTTCACGAACCAGTGTCACCCAACTTCTAACTTCTTTGTTTACATAGTAGTTCTCAAGATGAAAAGGTAGAAACCCATTTCAATGCAAAGGCTAAAAATTAATTGATTGCTCAGTAAGTGCAAAACAGTAAGACTCATAAAGAGCAAAATGGAACACAGTGATGGGCTTCTATTCCACATGGAGGGTAAACAACATGCTTCATGCTTGTATGTAGGCAGCATTTACATAGTGGTTGAATGGATGTAAGATATTTTTACACTCTAAAATGTATTGTTTGAGGTTTTGATACATGGACTGACAATGATGGTTACATGAGTGTTACATGTATTTTGAGATAATAATAGGTTGGCTTACGTTTTTAATGTTTATGAACACTCAAAGGTTTCTTAACAAAGGGTTAAGAAACTTCTAAAAACCTCAGTATCAATTCACGAGTCAATCTCTGTCTAATAGCATATGGGAAAATACTTATAGTTGGTTTTGTTTTAGATCGCTCTAGATTTGCTTGTGATCCGACCTGCATTTTGAGTTGAGAAAGTTCATTTTAAACTTATTTGCCATCTGCAAGACAAACTCTCCCAGAAGATGCAGCAATGCCCCCAAATTTCTCGAATCAATTCCCGGGTCTGTCCTCTGCCTGCTTGGCTCGAGCTCAGCCGGCCCCGGTCGCCCTCCCAGGCCAGCGGGACTGATGGGGAACAATGCACAATAGAGTGCCGACTTGATTTCCTATTACCTGTGTTGGAGAAACTCTTTTGTCTGCGGATGGGCGCTATAATGGAGTGTAATGAGAGAATTGAGGTGTTTGCCGAGGAGTAGTGCAGTGCAACAAGAGGGCCAATCTCTTCTCTCTAAATGTGTTTGTGTTTGCCCAAGCCCGTTTCCTCTTTCTGTCAGCCCCTAATAGTGTCAACATTCCCTGACACTTCAAGAGATAGCCAGGGAGAGAGGGAGAAAGTGTGTGTGTGTGGAAGTTTGTGTGTGTTTCATGCACAAACGTAGTTAGTGTGAGTGTGTCTCTGCTTGAAAGTGAGTGAGAGAAAGCGTGTGTGCGTACAAGTGTTTGCAAGTTAGTGTGTGTGTTTGTATGTGTGTGTGTGTGTTACTTTAATTTTTCTGCTCTTCCCCCCCTCTATCTGTCTCTCTCTAAGATCTAACCACATTTTTTAATCTCTTCCTCTTTTCCCCCCACCATCTCTCTCCTGTCCGTCTCTCTCTCTCTCTTCCCTGCCTATATCCCTCTATCTCTCTCTCTCTCTCTCTCCCCGCCCTCCTGAATGCTCCTGTGGGGCTTCGCTGGGTGTATCTTTCCTGTTTCCCTCGCCCACATCCAATGCAATTTTCTCTTTATCAACATTTGATTTCCACAGAGTGAGTCGTCCTCTGTGCGGAGAGAGCAACAAGAGAGACAGAGGGAGGGCGAAAACATTGAGAAATGGTGTTTATCTAACTTCCCCCTCCCCTCGTCCCCTATCTGCAATTGCTCTTTATCTCCCTACTCCTCTTCTCTCTCTCTCTCTCTCTCTCTCACTATCGCCATACGTGGCCCTGTTTGATACCAGACATGGCCATCAGCTTGTATCGCTGTCCCAGAGCGTCGGGCAATTTGATCCTCCGCATTTTTTTCTCATTCTTCTGCTTCTTTTTAGTATTAAGGTCTATTTGCCATCCTTGATTGGCTTAAGCGAGCTGACCCCCCCCCCCCACACACACACACACACACACACACTCAGAGCAAAGCGTCGGCCCTCTTTGGCAAAAAAATAAATAAATAAAAAATATCCCTCGCTCATTTTGCTCCCACGCAAACGCCCATTGTGACAAATTCATAATTCAAAGTCCTTTTAATGATGTGATTAAAAAGTCATTTTGAGCTTCTTTCTAATCCCCCCCCCCCACTCCTCATGCACATACACACACATATACTCACACACTCTTGCTCTCTATCCTTCCTTCCCACCCTTTTCATTTTGTCTGCGGAGTGAAACTTTCTAATTTGTTCTTAATGAAGGCTCGTAATGAGCACCCCCCACCCCCCCTTGTTTTTGCTTCTCTCCTGAGCGGCTTTGATCTTTTAGGGCGCCTCGGATAATTTGTTGTCCTGTGTTCGTGGGGCTTGGAGACGGATCCATCGCAGCTTGTTGCGTAACGAAGCCTTCTGGGAGAGCGTCTAATGGAGGCCGAGTGGCACGGCGGACGCTGTTCCAGGCTTATTATGAATCAGGGCCACAACCTCTGTGTGGATGAATGTGTGTGTGTGTCTATGCGTGTGTGTGTGTGTGCCTTTTGGATGCAAAATAAATACAGTAATAATAATAATAATGTATTATACTGTTGGAAATGTGGTAACGCTGTCAGATAATATATGAGAACACATTGAACAAAAACATTCAAAAGTGAGGCAATTCATATATTACAGCTGACTAGCGCTATGCTGGTGTGTGTGTGTGTGTGTGTGTGTGTGTGTGCGGTGGCCAGGGTCAGGCCCCAGGGTTGTACGAAGCTGACAAACTCAGGAACAGGGCTCATTTTTTAGGCTGGGAAATTCCTCCGCTCCCCTTCTCACAACCAGCCTTCTGTCGCTCACTAAGTGTGTGTGTGTGTGTGTGTGTATAAACGTGTACAAACGTGTGCACTTATATCTAAGGTAGCTTCTATCCTTGTATGGTACACTTGTATCTGTGTTTCTGTGTCTATCTCCCTGTATCTGTGTATGTGTGTGTGTGTGTGTGTGTGTGTCTGTCTGTCTGTGTGCGTGTGCGCGTGTGTGTGTGCCTGTTGAGACAGACAGATCCGTGGGCACAGTAGCTATTATGGAGCCGACACAGCCAGGGCGCTCCATTAATAAAACAGGCAGAAGCAGAGGCAGTCGGAGGTTGGTCCCTGGATAGCTGGCCTGGCTTTTTCCACTGTGTGTGTGTGTGTGTGTGTGTGTGTGTGTGTGTGTGTGTAAAAAAAAGCAGATCTGTCATTGAGGGAAGACCACAATGGGTTGGTTAGAATAATACGGTTACAGCAACCCCCCACTATCTGCACCACCCTTCAGTCCCTGTGTGGTCCTCTGACTCATCGCACACACACACACACACACACACAGTGACTGGGCATTGCCCCTGGCCCACAGATGTGTGTGTGTATATGTGTATATCTAAAGAAAGGTTGTGGTTTGTAAATGTGTGTGTGTGTGTGGTGGGAAGGTCTGTGCGGGGGCGTCAAGGTGAACGGTGGATGTGTGTGTGTGTGTGTGTGTGTGCGCTTGTGTGGGTGTGCGCTTGTGTGGGTGTGCATGTGTGAGGCGGACAGCTGTGTGAATGTGTGTTTCCTGCATCCAGCCTTGCCGAGGGGTTAAAATAAGATGAAGCAGGAAAGGGATGAGGAAACAATTCATCCTGCTGGATGTGGTGCACACACACACACACACTTCACACACACACACACCCACACACACACACACACACACACACAAACAGAGAGACATCCACATACATAATCACAAAGAAATGTGTTTCTGCCTATACAGTATGAACAAACAAACAGTGGCACACACATACTGCACACACACACACACACACACACTGCTCAGTCACTTTGACTTTCAACTCCCCCCCCCCCCCCCCCCCCCCAGCCCCCCCCACTGCCAAAAAAATGTAGCAACTTGTCCAACATAAGAGGTGAGTGGCGGGCCGTGATGGAGCACTGCAAAACAACGCCATTAAAATGAATGGTCAGGCCGTCACGGCATCAATTACACTGACAGCCTCTCTCTCTCTCTCTCTCTCTCTCTCTCTCTCTCTCTCTCATATCAAGCTCACTTTATTTCTCCTCCATCCAAACTCTATCGCTCATTCTCCACCTCCTTCCAGCTCCCCATAGGCTCTCTCTCTCTCTCTTTAGCTTATCCTCTGTGGCTCGCTCATTATCTCTCTCAAGCAATTGTTCTCTCTCTCTCTGATCTATACTTGTAACTCTCTCTCTCTCTCCCTGGATCTATCATTCTCTCTCTGATCAATCCCTCCTCTCTCTTTTTCCTCTCTCCAGCTCTAGGTATTTCTCTCTCTCTCTCTCTCTCTCTCTCTCTCTTTCTCTCTGTATTTCTGACATGGCCATTTGGCTTCAGACATGACTAATCGCTATCGCAGCTTATCAGACTGCTGCTCTGGCCCCCACTGCTCTCGTCAGGCCTGCCCGCTGTGTGTGTGTGTGTGTGTGTGTGTGTGTGCGTGTGCCGCTGTGCATGTGTGTTGGGCGGTGGGAAATAGGTTCAGTCATGGTCAGAGTGACGGTGCCAAACCTAAACACAGGATTTAGAAATGAGGGGCCTGTTAGGAGCACCTGGGGCCAGCTGTTGCTCCTCTTTGTCTCTCTCTCTCTCTCTCCCTCTCTCTCCCTCTCTCTCACCAGACATCCCATCCTGGGGAGTGTAACAGTTGTGGCTTTTGCACGCAGCATGATGTGGTAAGCAGCACAATGTGTGTGTGTGTGTGTGTGTGTCAGTGACCTAGATGCAGGGAGCCGGGGCTGACCATTTCCTGTGTTTGTTTTCTTGTCATTAGCGGTGCGGCGAGGGGAAAGGCAGCTCCTACACCGGTCAGTCGGTTGGTGAAGTTTGGGGCAGTTCAGATAAAGCCCCGTTCTGACAGGGTTACAATTAGAGGGTAATGAAAGCAATAACACATTAGCAACGCTCCTCCGTTAATTTACTCATCACTCTGGATGAGTTTTGGCCATTCAGACAAAGCCTGCTAGCTACTTCTGAAACAAATTAAATGGGTTTCACAAATTCAATCCTGGTTATCCTGCAGTTAGAATACTTACCTGTAGCTGTCATTGCAACAGTCAGCAGCTTGCAGGGTGTAGCTCTCCTGATGGACTTTAACTTCTGCCTTCATGACCACATTCATTTGGAGACATTACTGTAAACAAACAAGACCATCACTGAGAAGATTGGCAGCCTCTATCAGCCTCTACACTGCTTTTTACATTGTGTGCCACCGGGTCAGATTTTGCGGGACACTTGCTGGATTGCTTTACAGCACAAATGGACATTGCTTTATGGCACAAAACGTCAACTTCACGTTAGCTAACCTTGCCAAAATACATATTGGCTTCATCAAGAGCTGTTTTCAGTTCTTATCCTTCTTCTTGCTCTTCAAAACAAATGCATGTGGAGTGACGTCAAGTTTCTGGGTTGCCAGTCAGGTCTCAGTCTCAACCCTGACAAATGTTAATTATAAGTTTGCATAGTCAAACCCACATAAAGGATGCATATTTAAGGTTCATAATCAATAAGTTCACATTATACACCCTGGTGACACTGTATGATAATGCAAAATATTTCACAAAATAACCACATTGAAGCAAAGATACATTTTTAGTTCAGTATATTCAGTTCAAGGCGATTCAGGAGAGTGAGCCAAAGAGTGAGAGAAAGAGTCCAAGTGGCTCAGAACAAAACAAAAGAATAATTACAAAAAGAACTCTTTGTCAAGCAGTAATTCAGTTCGATCCAGTTCAATTCAGTTTAGTTCAACTAAAAATATTCCTTCCCAAAAATGAAAATAAAAGGGATCTACTCACTCATTGTTCAGTCAGGTAGTCAGTCAGTCAAATGGGTCAGTCGGCCTATGCAGCCTTTATGTCGCAGAGCCTCCGACCAGGACTCCTCCGGCAAGATAAGCCACACACAGCCCCGCTTGTCCTCCAGCACGATCGGACACACATTGAATGCACTAAATGTGTTTTTTCTCTCTACGGGATGTCCTAGCCACTTCCCTGTAGACAGACGCTACTCTCCTGCTGTCGGGAATCACTCTCTGCCACCCCGTGAGTAGTACGTCATTTCATTCATAAAATTCCGATAACCCGCGCTTAGCAGGAAACAGCGAATCAGAAGAAAAAAAATGTTTTTGGCTCACACAATTTCCCAGCTTTTTGCGTGGTTATGAGGCTTTTGGGCTGTCAAGTGGCGTGAATGAATATTGAAAATTGGGATTTGTGATATTTTAAATGAACGTATGACCAAAACCTGGGCTTGCTTTTTGTGGTTAGCTGGCTTAGGAATTGGATGAAATTCTAGACGTACGTTAGTATTTTGACGTTTTTTACGAAGTGCAGTAAATACAATTGATTGCATTTTTTGTCTCACCTTTCCTCATCCCAGCAAACACACCACTCTCCTCACCATGTCATTGGTCTGTTGTGACTGCAAGCTAGATAGTTACTTTTGAGAAGCTAATGATTTTGGGTACTGCCAACATCACTAATCAAACATGGCAGTTAGTTGTTGTTGTATATTACCAGGGTGTCAACCTGCACAAAGCCCAAGAGGAACATTTACTGCTCCATTTAGATTCAGCATTCCTTTGCAGTCCACATTTCCAGAGGGAGTGAGTTCTGAATTTGACTCAACGCTCCGTGGGTTCACCAAGGTCGACACCTGATGCCAGTCCTTCAGTCAGCTCAAATAAGCAACTATCTGCAAGAAGCCACCGCTTTTTTTTCCACAGGTAATGTTAGCTTTCATACTGATGTGGCTGTATCTCTTTTCATATGCTAGTGTCTGTCCAACAATTTACATGCGCGGTCACCCAGTGCGTGATTGGCCGTCAACCTGTCAATCAAACTCAGTTGTGAAAGGATACACCCACAGTTATCAAGACAGGCGCTAGATGTAGTGAAAATGTGTTTTCTTGATGAATGAGTTTTTTTTTTGTGAAAATCACTTCAAAGATGAATTTTAGTGAATTTATTGCACTTTTAAGGTGATTTGCCAACAGTACAAATTGAATTTAAAGTCACAACATGGGTCTTTAACTAATCCTGTTCAGGTCTTTCTGACCCAGTACTGGACCCTTCCCGTTGTCTCCTGCAGGCTCCACACTCTATCTGTCTTTAGAAAATTTACATCTCCTCTGATACTAGTCTATGTGTGTGTGTGTGTGTGTGTGTGTGTGTGTGTAGGTGTGTGTGTGTGTGTGTGTTTGAGGGTGAGTGAGTGTGGAGTTGTATGCATGTGTTTATGTGCCCATGTGTTTGCGTATATGTGAGTGTATGTGTGCATGCATTTGTGTTTTATGACTGCCTGCATTTGTGCATATGAAGCTGTGCGTATCTGCCGGTGTGTGTGTGTGTGTGTGACTGTGACCTTTGCCATTCCACCGGGGACACCAGAGCAGCCCTGCCTTTTCCTTGAAACCAAGGAAGCAGAAAGACAGAGCAGCGCGCGGGCATCCATCTCCCGCTCCCGTTGATGAAGCTTATTGACCGCACATAAATATCTCATGCGTCCGCGCTGCATGGATCTCTCTCCACCTGCTCCGTAGCGGGAAACACTTCTGACCCCAGCACACACTCCAGAGCAGAAATGAGCTCCCCTAAAGCGAGAGGAAGAGGAGGAGGAGAGGGTCCAAGGTTGGGTTCGGGCCTGGTGGGTGAACTCCGTCACCCCTGGATACCGCGGGGCCCAGCGGCACGCCAGCGACAAGTAATCTGATTGGCCGCACAGAGCGGCGGGGTAAGGTTCGCCGTTCGCTCGGTTCACCCAGCTCTCTCTATCTCTCCGTGTTCCTTCCCTCCCTCCCTCCTGTCTCTTTCCATCCCTCCATCGTTAAACCCTTCCCTCCGTTGACCCCACCCCAACTCCCTCCCTCCTTTCCCCTCGTTCCCTCCCTTCCTCCCTACCTCTCTCCATCCATCTTCCTCCCACCTTTTCTGCCTCCTCTCTATGATCTCTTTCTATCCCTCCTAACTCCTTCCTTCCTTCCCTACCTCTCTATATCGCTCCATGCTTCTCTGCCTCCTCACTCCCTCACTCCCTCCCTCCCTCCCTCCGTTACTCACTCCATACCTCCCCTCCCATACCATCCGTCACTCTTTGCCTTCCTGTCTTTGTCGGAGTCTGAGCTTCCAGGAATTCATTTGGAGGAAATGTTGCTTTCCTACCCCGATAACACCTTGCTTACCCTCTGCTGTTTCACTCTAATCCACATGTAATATGGTGCATATAGTACACATTAAATGTCAAGTTGTGTTGTGGGGGGGTAAAATGAAAGGTAGGCAAACTATGATTTTCAATAGGCAAACAAAATGTTTCAAACACCCACTTGTTAGGAACAAAAAGCGATCATATTTAGAGAAAAAAGTTTGTGGAATAGTATTAGTTTGTTATATTTTCTTATATTTGACATTCTCATTTTCTCCTCTCTCTATATATATGTGCTTTAAGATATACAGTATATGAGTTTATTTACCCTCCGCTACATCTACAGCTTCCAAAATGCAGCCATTTTAAAACATAGCTGACTAAAAATTAATTAATTGCCGTTTTCAAAACTCAGATGGTTCCGTCAAAATGTCATTATTTTGTAAGCAAAGGTCTTAAGATACTTCAGCTAATTAACTTTAATGATGCTCCATAATGGGGTTTCATTGTCATGCCAGCAATCAGTTTGTCAGAGTAGGTGTCATATTATTTTCCTAATGGTGGTGAATCTCGTTTTTGGAATGAAACTACGCACAGTGTGAAAATATGGTGGGCACACACACACACACACACACACACACAGATACAATGACCATATGTCCATATTCTCATCATCTCTCTCAACGACTGAGACTCCTGTAGGGCATTTAGATGGTTTCTAAATATTGGAATCTGATCCTGCACGCAGACTCCCAGACATGATTGTAATCATCACTCTAAAGAGCTTAGCTAAGCTCCTTTTAACACATGATCAGCAGCACTGCTTGCTGAGAGAAGCACTACACACCCACTCCCATCCAGTCCATCCAATTCCCCCGTCAGACACCACACTGCCAAATCTTAACAAGTAATTCCATCTCATATTAAGTCTTTAACATCTTATTTTTCTTCAAATATGGGGAAAATCTGCAAATGAGGTGAGAAAATGCTACTTTTTCTTTTTAATGTTATTCAGCAAGTCTCGAAACAAGTGGCGAGGGACCTGCCTTTTTTCTCAAGGCATCAAACAAGTAAAATTATCTCACTTTATATGTGATGAAATTACTTGGTGATGGGAGTGAACTTGGGCTGACTTGCAGTTATTATCAGCTTCGGTGTTTTTTTGTAGGGCATGTTGCATATCTACAGAGGATTAAATTTTTAAATCACAAGGCGAGGGGGCCGGGCAGCATTCTAACCCAAATATGAAGATTAATCTGTTGCCCCAGCCTAAACCTTCTGCCAGCCAGACGTAGGTGAAAGGGTCCAATGTGGTGTTTTCTCAACACCTTTATTGAGCCAAAACAACAATACCGCTGGGTCACACAGTACTCTCTCATAATGAAAAATACCATGAAAAATAGATGTTCCATCTGAAAAATGGATGTCCCTGTGCTGGTATTCGATTTATTACAAACATATCTTGGGCAAAATCAGCGAGAGACTGCCATAAAGCAGCCGTGGTTTAATGATAATAGAACTGTAGTAACACGGTTGTGTCAACATGTCTCAATATTGATATGCATGGCAAATGTCCAATTAAAACAGGTAATTCCATTCAATCTTATTTTACTGTATATATATATGCAAATAAGTGAAAGAATTTGTCATACAATTCAACCAATTTCAATGTCTTAAAATAGGGCAGATCACTGTTTGTTTTTTCAAAATAATGTCAACTGATCAATAAAATTGACACATATTGAAGCGTATTATCACAAGTAAAATTATCTCACTGCACTGACATATTTTTTCTGAAATCTTAGGCTAAATAAGACTTGAAGACCCAACATGAGGTGAAATGACTTGTGAGGGCGGGTGTTTTTAATGCTGTTATCAAACGGAGGCCTTGGCACAGCGCGGCGCGGCGGCGGGGGAAGAGCCGCGGCCTTGGCTGTGGTGAGCGCGGGGCTGTGATCTTCAGTAGGATATCCCGGGTCAAAGGTCGTCCACCGTGGGCAGGATATCCTCCCCTCCTGTCCTCCCTCACTTGCCCTTTCCCTCACTGCCAATACACATCCATTTGAACAAGTCATTTCATTTTATTTTCAGGGTTAAAAATCTGCTAGATAATAGAGATAATTTAACTTCTTTCCAACAGTTCAGTTGTGTTGGAAACAAGCGAAATTTTCTCAGCCCAATTGGCAGATTTTTCCAAATTGGTTTACAAAAATCAGATTTCATGACTGAATACTAGATTAAATGACTTGCTGAGATGGATGTTTTTTTTGCAGGGCTCGCACTGAAAGAGGAAAGACAATGTTCCCAGTCCCATCCGGACCATGAGGGCAAAGCCTTGAGAAGTGGAAAGTGCTGACCAAGTGCATTGTGTATGTGCATGTGTGTGTGTGTGCACGGGTGTCTTCATGGTAGCATAATATGTACAAACCTGCTCTCTGTCTCAAACACACACACACACAAACACTCTCTCCCCATCGTACATAAATGTCCCCATCAGTGAAACCACAGGGACATAAACTACATTAACAGTGTAATTAGAAATTTTCTCAATTGTTCAAGATCTGCTTGATACAGGCTATATACTGGATGTAGTCATGGATACGGATGGCATCGCCTCCTCCACATACAGTATGCCTCTTCTTAAATTGCCCTCAAACCACAAGCCTGTGGATGACATGGACTAGACTACCGAATATGAGCGCTAATAACTGGCACCCGTCTCCAGGGTGTATTTCCACAGAGAGTTTGGAGGACAGGCGCACACACACACACAAACAAACAAACACACCCAGTAGCCGTAACTCGCCCCGTCTCCCTCCTCAAACACACTCCCACACAGCTACCGCTTTGCCCGCCGTTATAATAACTCTTATTGCCGTGAAATATGGAGCCTCTATTCATACCTGCCCTCAGCGGAAAACAGAAAGGGCCAGAAAGGAGGCATTAAATATTGAAGTGCAGACCATTAGGACTTTCCTCTCAGCGCTCTGACGTGTCATTACTCTCCCTGACAGACCGTAAGCCAATCCCTCTCCCTCGCCCGATGCGTTTCCTGAAAACCCGCCCGTGACGACATCGTTTTGTGTAATGAGCTCTCAGCCGGAGCCCTGCGGATCACGACCGGAGCGGCTCTTTCCACGTAGCAGCTACTCTACCGCGGGAGAAGGAGTTATTATAAATGCTTCAGTCGTAACTAGCCGGGATGGAAAGAGTACTAGAATGTCCTACTCGAGTAGAAGGACAGCATAGAGCCCAATGTCCACTGCCTCTGTCACGTCACGTTGGGGTCACAGATGTAATGTCCACAGCAGAGCAGCGACAGCCACACTTCAGTTTGTTTGAGGTGTTTTTCTTCAGCGTTTTTTGGTATTTACCTCCGTTATGGCCGAGCCAAGCACCAGCCGGAGTGTAGATTTCTTTAAAAAATTGTAATTGGTCTCCTTCCTCACTTCCACAGTTTTTTGTTTCAGTTTGTGGCTTTAATCGGGAAACTTAACTCTTGGCACAATAAAGACCTTACTTTATATATTCATTAAAGGTCCCATATCATGGAAAACAGGATTCCCCTTGCCTCTTTGATTATAGAGGAGTTGGATGGTCTATCTAAACATGGTGAAAGTATCAAAACGCACGGTCGCCAACTAAATCCACACAATCCATATTAGAAAAGCGAGCCTCTAAACGAGCCGTTTGGACTTCCATAACTTTGTGGCATCACAAAGGTTCGCTCATTATCATTTTTGTAAGAAATAATAGACTAACAAAGTATTTTTTTCAAAGCGGTTGAGCAGTTGTCATTGTTTTTTACCAGAGAGTTTTCCCTACCTGTAGCTGCCTGCTCTGCCGGGTCTGTGGTGCCAATCAGAACAAAGCCTCGTTAATATTAATGAGCCTTAAAGACACAGCGACAGAAACAGCCTGTTCTTGGCAAGGCTCAGAGAGATGCTGGAAAATGAACGTGTAAAAATGGATTGAGAGTGTTTTTGGTACATGACACCACACAAACCGCTTTTAATGGACCTCAAGACATAAAATAAAACACTGGAAAGTGTAGAATATGGGACCTTTAATAGGCACAGAGCTGACAAGACAGATAACAAACTGGGCTAGGCTAGAGAGCAATCTAACCCATTTAACCCGTTTAATAAAAAGGTAGGCTAAAATAAATAAATAAAATAATTTATTCACTGGTTTCAATCAGGAAACTGAAATTTTGGCGCAGTCAATAAAGAAATCATATAATCAAATATATAATAAATAATAAATAATATAATCAAATTTGTCACTATGTTTGACCTGTAATTGCAGCATCCCCCCAGGTTAATTTTGAAACTGTTGGAACACAGTGGCGACACGCATCTTTCCTGTAAGTTTCGTCAAAATCCGATCAGCGGTGTGCGAGATATTGCGCATGACACATGGACAAAAGAATGAATCAGCGGACAGAGACCGATTCGCAACACACACAAACACACACCACCACCACCGCAATTTTAAGTTCAAGTTTCCACGTTGTCCCAATGGGCAGTCGGTTTCACCGCAAGTAAAAACATCATTACATAAAAACATAAGACTGACAGTCAAAACACCAACAGACAGTCAGTCGCCAACACAAGGTGGCGATGCAGAGTTTCAGGAATCCAACATAAGGCAAATCATCCTGGTCATCATCAACATAATTTCTTTCTCCTCCATCCACCAATATCTAGGAGGCCTTAGGCAGCAGGGATAAAGTTGTCCCTATGCCTGTCAATGTGGGGGACAAAGAACAAAAAGTGTCTTATTTAAACGTCCCATATTATTCAGTTTTCATGATTTTGTTTTGAAATATACTATGGCTCAGAACAACAGTAACGTTATTCATGATGTTTTGCAAAGTAGTGTAGTTAAAAGGGAATCTATTATTTATGAATTTGAAGACTAAGTCCTCAGGCAGAACAGTCACAATGGATCCCTGATTGGAGTGGAGGCTTTCCAGTTCAGATGCTGCCAACTGGCGTGATTGGAAGGATTTCAGTAGTTCTTTAGAGAGGGGAGCCAATCAGGGCCGAGTCCAGTAGTGATGCGTTTACTGGGCGGTGCTAACTAGTGTGCCAAGGGTTGCCAGCTCAATGTGACCAAATTCCCAGAGCTGTTTTTTTTATTTGGGGGGTGGGGTAGACAACTAATAATAATATGATGCCCATTGTTACTGCCACACAATGACGCACAGCATCAATCAGTTCTCTCTCTCTCGCTCTCTCTCTCTCTCTCTTTCTCTCTCACACACACACACAGAAAAAACTAGAAAAATAGGATCATCTACTATGAAAATTTACACTTTACTTCATTCATTCCTGACATGAATTTTGTTGCCAAATTGCCATATGCTTTCACCATTACGCAATGCCAAATGCCAAAAACTACGTTTTCATCTCACCATTACGCAATGCCAAATGTGCACCGTGCATGTCCCGTTAACCGTCATCACACATTGCCAATTGCTAAATAGGCAACCTACAACCAAGAAAAACAACACAGTAAATATATAAAAAGCATAGCCCAGCAAAAAGTCATGAAAAGAAACAGCAAAGGCATCTTACCTTCATCCAACGCACCCGACGCACAATGTACCCAGCGCACAAACACATCGCCCGTGATTGGTTAAAGCATTACGCTACAGTCAAAACAATTTAGTAAATCCTCCCGTTGCGTCTCATGTCACTTAAATCAACCCACGTTGTGCAATTTTTATTATTTTTTATTTATTTATTAGAATTTCAGCCGTCAAAAAATCTCCAGGAATACATTTTTTCCATCCCGGGAGACTGAGGCTAAGTACCGGAGTCTCCCGGCCAATCCGGGAGGGTTGGCAACCCTAGGTGTGCCAAAGAAGACACCAGTTATTCCACTGGGAAGGGAGCTGTGGAACTGGTTAGGAACTGGTCCAGGCTTAGGGAGGGATTTGGGTAGCCAGTCCTCATCTGTAGCTGCGTCACGATCATACCAGTGATAGATTGTCGCAATTAAATCAATAAGTCATTTTCTTTTTTTCCTCTTTGAGAGTAGGAATTTGAGGGCAGAAATTTTCAACGTGGCAAACGATTTCCAACTGAGCCGGAACAATATTTGTTTAGTCTCCCACCTCCCACAAACATATACTTAGATGTAGATGTGGTGGTTTGGAGGGGGAAAGTACCTTTTGTTGAAAAGCCTCGGAATTTATTGGCAGGGAAGTTTGTCACTTTTTTTTTTTTTTTTTCTTACGGGCTCACCAGGAAGCAGTTCATCCATTCATGTTCTTTCACGGAGGCACTGCTGGGTGAAAGACAGAATATAATAAGGAGGTAATGAGAGAGAAATGGGGAAAGAGCAAAGGCGAGGCGGGGAGGCAGATAGATATAGAGAGAGGGAGAGAAAGAGAAAGATATGCAGAATTAGATATGCAGGGGGCAGACGAGACCAGAACCAGCCAAAGAGAACGACCTAGAGCAATTTTCGTGGCTGGCTCCGGTCTCCGAGTCGTCCTGCTTTATTGAAGAGCCTGCTTGTTACCACACAGCGCCGTATCCCTGCAACGCAGACGGCTCTGCGGGCCAAACGGTGTTTTATTCATGCAAAAGCCGTCACAAAAAAGTGCTAGGACTCAAGGCTGTTCAGGCTGTTGCTCAATTATTCATCAAGCAGAGAAATGTATCCTGATTGAAGTTGCTTTGAACTTAGGGCATCATTTTTCACAGCTGTTTTTTTCTTTTTTTTCTTTTTTCTCAGCCGGCGTAATGCGCCGCCAAACAGAGAGCTGCATCTCACCACCCTCCACCCCAAAGGGCCTATGACTGTTAATTTATACCACTTTCAATTATTTATAATGCAAAGCCTATTCATGCTAAATTAAGCCCTCATAATGCCTTAATAGCCGGTGAGCCTACTGTTTGTGCATAACATTACCACTTTCGATACGCTGCGAAATTCATTTTTCCGGCTTTGACGTATTATGAAGTGAATGGGAGATTATAATGCGATTTGATCTGTTGCAGTGCGGTCAGCAGCGTCGATACGCCTCTGTCACATTTTCTGTCCTGCGCTGTGGTTGAGTATTCCCCACCAGAGGACTGTATGAATCATTTGTCTTTGTCAGGGAGGGCATATGGGAGACGCGCACGTACACACACACACACACACACACACACACACAGAAACGTGCACCTCAATACCGCTCGCTATCTCCAGTATTTCCACTCCAGAAAATCCTTTAAAAGTGTGTCAGGGGAAGACTGTATTTATCATTTGCAGAGCTTCTCATATCTCGCTTTCTCTCTCTCTCTCTCTCACACACACACACACACACACACACACCTCTGTAGCTGAAGTAGGGCCAAGATATATAGATTCCTTCACTCGTTGGAAGCCGGCATTACCAAATGTGCAGCGGTATAACATATGTATTTATTTTGTTCCCATTTCTTTCGCCACACTCACTTTCCCTGTACATTTCCGCTTGCCTTGGGGGAATCTGAACCCACTTTACCCAACTCAGACACTCTGACACCGCGCTGGTCTGAGTGTCAAGCTGCATCTCTGTGGAACATGACGCCAGTGTCAAACCTGCCTCTCTCTCTCTCTCTCTGACCCCGATTCTCTCTCTTTTTCCCCTCTATTTCTCTCTCTGTTCCTCGTGCCTCTCTTACCCTTTCCCCTCTCTCTCATTTTCCAGCACTTTCTCCCTTATTCTCACTTCTAATTCTCTTTCTTTTTCCGTCTTTCCAGAGGGAGGGCTTTGCGGGCAGTTTAGCGGGCCGTATCTTATTTCGGTGTCAAATAAAATCCCTGGCAAAATCCCGCCGCACTGTCCCAGCGGTGGAATAAAAAGCGGGATGCGTCGTGTCGTTTGGAGGCGAGTGACACAGAATCCTCCGCCGGGCGAGCGAACGCGAGGCCTCCAATTAAAAGGCCGTTACGTGGCAGGGGTGGATGGCTCGTTTCGGGATGTTCACACACTCACGGGCTGCGGCCGGGCCTCCCTTTCCGCCTCCCCTCCTCCGGTGTGTTTGTATGTTGTACTTCTAACCTGATGAGGACCAAACGCCCTCACAAAGATAGAAAGGGGGTTGTGGAAAGGCATGCTGGGAAATGTAGGAAATCACTAACTGAAGTAGAAGTATAGGGGAACGTGAGTACACCAAAAGAGTAAATGAGAGGAAAAGCGGAAATTATTTGCATCAGTTTACCTTTTGGATTTCTTTTTTTTATTAGTGTGCGAGATCTTGTTGGTTTCCTTTTGTCTATGATTTTTTTTAAGCCACGCATCTGAGACAAACCTAAATCATAGAACCTTTTCTTAAGGTCTCTAACATCTCTAACTTTCTCCTCTAGTTCTCTCTAGTTTCTCCTCTTAGTTTAAGTTTAAGGAATGAACAGAGTGAACATACGTGCTGGTAAATCTTCATAAATGAACTGTGTCAGGTCGGTCCGGGCTCCTACTGATTCCAAAGTCGCAGATTGTTTACTTTGGTGGCTGACGAGACATCTCCCATGCATTGCCCAGATTTCCAACATGAAGGCGCTCCGTGTAAAATATTTACTCGCTGGCGGGAAGTAAACAAGCGCTCCTCGCCTGCTTGTTGGGACCAATCAGAAATTCGGGCAAAGGACATGAAAGCGTCAGGCAGCATGTGCCGTCTGCGGGTGGGAGGGGTGTTTGTGTTTATGTTTGCATGTGTATGTGTGTATGTGTGTGTCCCACTCGTGTGAATGAGCGCGCGCGTACCTGTTTACATATGTGTCAAACCTGTATCAAAAGAGCCCCGGAGCGAAGTGCGGCACCGAGAGCGTCGCCCTCCCAAGCCCAGGAGCCACAGGTCTCCGCAGCATTTGTTTCTCCGAAAGGAAGGAGACACGGCGAATTCAAATAGAACTGCCACTCTGTATCTGCGATAATAAACATGAAAGCATGCCCTGCTATTAAAGTTTAATAACGCTCCCCGCCTTTGGTTTGAGCTCGCTAAAAATGCATGCGCTTATATCTCCGAATCAGGAGCAACTTCACAGTACAAAGAGCGATGCTTGTGTTTAATGTATAGGTTGTTTTTTATTTGATTCGCTCCCGCATCATTATTCCCGTAACCATGGGAACGCTCAATTAAAGGGGTTACAGTTTTGTTTTGTGGGTTTGCTCGGCGCGTTGGCACTGGAGTGCACGTTTTATCTCGTAAGCGGCCGCCTGATTAGCATATTCCATCATGTTAAACAAATAGGAGACAATGAGGGCCTTGGGGACGATGGGCAAACATGTGCACAGCATACAATGAGATCAATCTGTTTCCAGTGGCATACAAAGGCCTGTTGGTGGGGACCAGCTCATTAGCTATGCATTAGAGATTGATGGGGTTCCTCTGTTGTGAGAGTGACTTTAAAACACACGGTGTACTAGCTAATATAAGGGACTGTGTCTTCTTAGGCCCTCTGTACATACATGCATGAGCCAATGATAATTGACTGATAGCCATGCCTGCTGGTGCGGTAGGCTGTTATTACCCTCCCAGATCCAAAGAGCAGAGATGTGGATCCCTATGCTAATTTTAAGACTTATTCCCTCTGTCTCTATCAAAACACAGGGCCTTAATAAATAACCAGCTCCTTATCGCGCTGCTTATTAAAAAATGCAATTACTACTCTGGGAGCTCATGTAGGCCTGAGAAAGGAGTCATAGGGGTGTGGTAGATTTAATGTACGCATGATGTATGCATGCTCAGTGCACATATACAGTAGTTCTCCATCCATGTCTTTTTCTCTCTCTTCCTTTCTCTTTTTTCTTTCCCTCACTTCTTTACCCCTACCCTGCTAACCTTAGTCTCTCGCTCGCTCTCTCTCTCTCTCTCTCTCTCTCTCTCTCTCTCTCTCTCTCTTCTTAGCTTGTGCTGATTGTTTCCATAGAGACAAGCTACAGTAGCTGCCACTATCAGCAAACAGTATTTATGTCCCACTCTCAAACACTTCCATAACACATTGTGTTCCATACTGACTCTTTATGATCAGAGTAACAACTTTTACCAACTTTACCAACTTCTTTGTTGTGATTGGTTGGTCCAGGTCATGTGCGCTCACAATAAAACCACATTTTAAGAGCATCTTTCTTCCTTAATGTGATGTGTTTCCTGTTGAAACACGATAGCGGGGCAGGACATACTGTGGGGAGGGGTCACTCAAAAGTGTAAACCAATGGGATATCAGTTAGGGAGAGAAAGGCAGTTTAATTTGATGGGAGTGGCGGAGGGCTGGGATTGTTAGAAAATGTGTGATGTTTTATTGGTTGGAATTGTTATGTACGCCTTCTGGTACACCTTAAGTCAACACTTAAGATTTCCCCCTTTTCCAGGTAGTAAAACAAATGAGATTTTGATATAGAAATACAATAAGATCAAATTTTTGTCTTTTTTTTGGTAGATATATGGTATGATAGAATGAGCTAAATAGGCAAAAAAGTCATTTTTCATTTCAGTCTGACTTTAACTTTTCTCAACTTTAGAAAGCACATTTTGCCTAAAAAGAAGCCAGGCGCAGCGTCTTTTTCCAAAGTGGCCGCTCCCCATTGGCTTTACAGCAAAAATAGCAGCTTGAAAAAAAGTGGAATATTGTGAATACACTCTTAATCTACTCTCATCCTCTGTCTCTTCCTCCCTCTCCCTGCATGAGGAACCAGCTGCAGGCTGGAAATGCCCGGCCCCTTGTCAGATAAGGGAAGATCACTTGAGCGATACTTCTCTCTCTCTCTCTCTCTCTCTCTCTTTGAAGTGGCTGGGTGAACAAGGAGATGATTAGAGGTACAGAGCTTTCATACACACACACACACACACACACACACACACACATATATAAACATATGAACACTTCTGCGGACCTACACGCAGACACATGCACACATACACCACTTGCACGCGCCAACATCTACACACACAGATACTATGATGTACGTTTACATGCACTTTGACATGCCGCACTTACTTTCACACACACACATACATCCCTATATATACAGTTGGCATGGATACACTCTGTCTCAATGGCACAAACACTCCCAGCTGCTGTAGTTGGAGATAGTAGGGATCCAGCTCTTGCCCTGCAAGGGAGTTGGCGGGGCAGAACTTGTCCAACCCCTCTGAAAGGTTTCTTCTGGTTGCATCATTGTATGGCTTTGGACTGTATCAGAGACTCTAAAACACGCAAACATACAAAGCCTTCCAAACAGAGCCCTCTGCAAGGCAGCAAGACAGAGAGAAGGAGGGAAAAAATGAAGATCTTACTATGGCGCTTGCAGGTGCTTTTCAAATGTTCCATAATTGCTGTCATTTTTGTACACGCTTTGTCCATTGATGCCTTTCCTCTGAGGAACGAGGGGTGTTGTTTTTTTCCCTTCCGCTGTACTGTATATTCAGTAAAGCCTGTGTTTTTATTCGAGGCACGTCACCTTGATTTGAAGTTCTATGCCGATTGTCACGCAGAGTTCTGAACAAAACAGAATTTAGTTTGAGTAATAAATACGGTATAAACAGTTTCTATTCCACACAGCGGAGGATGGATGCACGCATTATAGCCCCAGGCCATATCACATTTAAATGCTATACTGCATGGGATCAGGCAACAGAGAGAGAGAGGGGAACAAAGGGGAAGAAAAGGAAGAGAAAGAGGGATGGAAAAGTGAACAGAGAAAGGGGAGAGGGAGGCGGAGAGAGAGATCGAGAGTTGGAGAATGTAAGAAAGAGGGAGAGAAACAGAGGTAACGCAGGGAGCCGGGGAGCAGAAACAGTGTGAGGGGAGAAAGGAGTTGATTTCGAGGGTTGAAACGGGGCGGAGACGAATAGACAGGGAGGCGTTTGAAGTCACGACAGGCTTTTCTTCGCCGAGCTCCCCTATCTGATGACAGAGAGGAGGGATGGGTGGGGGAGGAATGGCGGGGGGGGAGGGGGGAGTGTGGAGGTGTAGAGGGAGACTGAGGAACAGAGAGCGACAAGGTTGTAAATATTAAATGGGGAAAATGAGAAATTGAGGAGGAGAGAGAGCGAGAGGAGGGAAAAAAGGGAGAGGCGGTAACAAAAGAGTGACAAAAAGAGAGGGAGAAAGAGAGATGAGGCAAGAGGATAAGGATTATTCTGAGAGAAATAAGAGAGAACGCACTTGGCGGTGGGGAGAGAGAGAAAGAGACAGCTATTCATATTCTGGGATGCATTTAGCACCCCTCCGCCTGAACCTGATTGAATTTTAAATTCTGTCACAAAGTATTTTTTATTAGCATGCCAATGTACGTATAAGAGCATTATAATTGGTGCCTGCCTGCAGAGAATTTAGCTTAGCACTTTATGAAATAACACCTCGCACGATTGCCAGGCAATCATGGATGGGAGCTACAGGGCTGTCGCAAATGGTTACAATTAAACATATTAATAGGCCTCAGATTACACCACTATCCACATAATCACATTGCTTACAGTGCTTATCTGGTGTGATGGCTTTCTGTGGAGCCGCTCTCCACCTCGGCTATCATTACCCAGCCTAGCATGAGCAGCTAATCTTTTGTCATTACGCTATCACACAATATCTGTTGCAGACGGTAAAGTCAATAAAAACCAATTAGGCGTCCTTTAGAGAGTAGATTCACCAGCTTTTTCTTCTGTATGGATGTGTACCATGCAGCGGTGTGCGAGTGCGGTGCGGACGGGGCTTCTGGAGTCTATCTCCAGTGGAGATAGTGTAATAGGAAGAGTGGCAGGAGGGAGCTGTGAGAGAAAGCAGAGGGCTGGAGAGGAAACTGATTTTCCCTTTACTTAAGAGTTCAAAAGTTGAGGCCTTATCTGTCCATTGGCTTTTGTCTGCATTATTCATGTGCTACACACTACAGCACACCATACCATACAGTACTGTACTATGTCATACATACCATACAGTACTATATTATTGTTTTATTCTATACCATGCTATACCTCACTATACGGTGAATAACCTATACTACATGCCATTACTAAATGCTTCACTATGCTATACTGTGCTATACTATAATATACTATACTATATTATACCACACTATACTATACTATACTATACTATACTATACTATACTATACCATACTATACCATACCATACTATACTATACTGCACCATACTATACTATACCGCACTATATCTACACTACACTATATCACACTATACTGATAACTGCACTGTACCATACCATATTATTCTATACTACACTATCCTGCGAAATATTATACTATACCGCACTATACTATACTATACCGCACTATATCACACTATATTGCACTATACTATAAGGCACTATACTACACTACACTACACTATATCACACTATATCAATACTACACTGTAACACACCATATTATACTATCCTGCACTATACTATACTATACTATACTGTACTATACTATACGTAACTACAGTATACTCAGCTACACTACTCTATACTATTCTATATCTTTCATTACACTGTGCTATACTATCCTGTGTTTTATTGTACAGTACTGGCCTACCATTCTGTTTTGTTGAAAGTGCTATATAACATAAGCATAGACTGTGCATAACAATATGCTATTACACGTTAGGTTTCAGCACTCACATTTTGTTGAAGCAGATGACTGGTATTGTACTGCATAGCGTGTCATATTATAAGAACAAGGCATGTGATACTGCAGCTGTGTCTCTGTCCCTCAGTATGGCTGTCTATCTCTGTCTATGGCCTCAGCTTGGCTGTCTATCGCTGTGTCTGTCTGGAGGCATGTCACACAATCTATTCATTAGCCCTCTTCCTGCTGCTTGATAGGCCGATTGTTTCCCACTGATGCACCGTGGGAGAGATCCACACCAGGGGCAGGCTGTTTTTGATGTGCCAGGAAGAAGCAGATAGCAGACATCTTGTGAGAACAGCAGCCACGCGGGTTTCCAAAGGAAGAGGCAAATCTGTCAGATAAAGAAGTACAAGTCCATGCAGGGCTTTGAGGGCCAAAGGCAGTCAGCTCCATACTTATCAGGCTGGTGCTGACAGTAGCAACGAGCTAATGGGCTCATCTGCGAAGCATATTGACAGCACAGCTCGCCTCACTTCTGCTCAAGACTAGTCAAAGACAGCGTTGTGCTTTATTAGAGATGAGATGTGACAGATTGAGCGCAGCAGTCTCACAATACCATGTCGCCTTACTCAGCTAAAGACCCAACAAAAAAGTAAACTTCAGTGTTCACAGAATTATTTTGCCATCTTAGAACACTGTGAAACAGATTTTTATTTTTTCCTGCGTTAGATCTGGATTTTGTATGTCGTTGGGTTGGAGGCTGTTGAGAGAACAAAGGTAAAAGCAAGCAGATCTTTGTTATACGATTCAAAGGGAATGTAGGGAAAAGATCTTGCGTGTTTGCAATGTGAACAACAATCTATAATTGCCGAGCTGTCTCTAAACCTACCAGGAAAGAGACTCACTTATGTTACAGCTACGTAAAAATCGAATCACTACTGTTGCGGAGAAACACACATACCTGAAAATCTTTTTTTTTTTCTTACTTTAATTGAAAAGGTACATGAGTTTCATGACCCTTGGGCCTTTGAAAGCAGTTAAACCCCTGTTGTATAATTTAAAATCTAGACTGCCATCAATTAGAAAATAAGCTTTTTTTCCCTCCCAAGAGACCCAGTTTTTGCAGATGTGTTTATTTTTGCCCAACAACAGCAATATACATTCGTTTGAACATTCGGCGAACAACACACTTTACTCATGGCCATAAAACATTGATGAAAAGATTTTTTTCAAACGTGACTGGGATTGATCCTTACACAAACTCATTCCAGTCATCTGTATCATATTATCGAAGGTTATTTATTTTCAGACGGCTTCCAGCGGCTGCAACCGGCAGCACGTGACTGAGGTCCTGACATACGCTGGAGCAAAACAAAAACCCACTTATCAAATTGAAAAGCAGAGCGGATTTCATTAAGAGCAGCGTGAATGCCGGCGTTGTTTATCAACCAGTTATGAATTTAGCAAGCCAACAGGGATCATCAGGATTACGTGACAAGACAATTCAAATAATTCAATATCATCCAAGTGTTATGCGTAGATGACAAAAAAGCTAATTATGAATCATGGTAACAAGCTGGAACTGTTTTCCTCGCTGTGCCCAAGGTCGCGTTGCCAATTAATGTTTTCATGGCTGTGGGTGTGATCCTTGTGGGGAACATGCACCGGCTCCCTTCAAGCTGTCATCTCCTGTGTTCCTTCATTATGCACGCTAATCAGTTGTCCACTGTTGGCTTGTGAGATCTCTGTTGTTTCTTCTTTGTCGTTAATGCAAATGCTGGCGTTGGGCAGCAGGGCGGCCTGCTGGCTAAAAAGACCGTCCTTCAACTGGAGGACCTGGCTTCTAGGCCCCCGTGCTGGAAAACTAGCGCCCTGCTGAAGCTTGTTGGAACATTTGTAATGCCTTGTGACTTAAAGTACAGAGTGTTCTCAAACAATAGATATGCAAACAAACTTATTAGCCTCAGAAAACATGTAAACCTTATATGTAGCTGTTGCACGCTGACAGTCCTTGGATCAAAAGCTCACACAACTAGAAGGCACTCAGTGGAGCACAATCTCCACCAACGCTGCATAATTCTCCAACTTGTGAAGCTGCAGCCTCCGTAATGGTTTCTGTTTGTTTGTTGTTTGTTTTCCTGGTTTGACTTTCCAACAAAATAGTGTCCCAGATGTTGGACCTTCGCACCAGAACATGAACAATAATCGTTTAATGGTGGAAACCCCAGATCCAGATCACCACCAAAATCTAATCAGCTGATCCTGTCCACCAGATTTCATCTATATCTTTTGGTTGCTTTTTGAGATATCTTGCTGACAAACAGACGGGGGAAAATACATTTTAGAGTGGAAAAATATCTTCATTATGGCTGGGGCCTTTATGGACAGCAGGGTGTCCCAGTGATTGTCCCAGCCTCCGTCTTGGCAACCATCTGCCCTGCTGAAGTGTCCTTGAGCAAGGCACCGGATCCCTACCGGCTCCAGGGTTCCTGTCCTGTAGCTGAGCCTGACCTCTGACCTCCCTGTGGAGGGGGGCAAGGGAAAATGAAATTAATGAAATACTATCATTTTTATGATAATGAAACGGCACCCGGGCTGTAGAAAGCCAAGCCGGGGTTTTGTGTACACACAAGCCGCCGAAGAGCGCCGGAGGGATTGCCAGCGCCCGCAGAGTTTGAAAGAATTAGCAACCATTTCCATCAATAAAACATTAGGGATTAGCGGTCGAATCGCTGTTTTATTGACAAATATTTAACGGCGATCGAAACGCAATCACTGGGAAGCCATCACGACTCGAATAAACCACATTTCTCGTACTCTTTCTCCCCGTCTCTCCCGCTTTCTTGCTTTATTTTTTATGTCTCTCTCTCTCTCTCTCTCTCTCTCCCACACACACAGACACTTCCGTGCACGCAGACACAGGCAGACAGACACACTCCCATACACAGTCATTTAGCCACTCCACTTTCCATGGGGCTCATTTCCATCAGCACTCTGGCAGGAGACTAATAGCAGAGCGACGTTATTAGGATGACAAGCCCGGTGCGCCGCGTGCCCTATGTGAAGAGCGCACTCCGCTTCCTGTTGACTCACGCCGAGCGGGAATCCATGTCAAGGGACTGCAGGGAGGGAGGGAGGAGAGAGGAGAGAGGGAGGAGGAGGAGGAGGGATGGGAAGAGGAGGGGGATGGCTATGTGATGCTGCCTTCATGTCCTGTGGGAAAAACCGTCGGAGCGACTTGACAGTTAACAGCAGCAACTTGGAAGCGTTCGGGTGTTCTGAACGCTCACTTGAAGCCGTCAAGACGCTCTGATTTAAGTTTTCTGAAGACTTGGGCTGCTCCTGATCAGCTTTTTCCACACTTAACACACATTCGCTTGAGTGATGCATTTGAGTTCATGTTTTACAGCAAATCAAACATCGCAATGCCAACTACAAACAAGCAAGTAGTTGTATCCTTTAAGAGTCGTGATCACAAAACGACACATTTGATGAAAATCCTTTTTGTTTGTTGTATTTGAAATGAATATATCATTTCCTCCACTTAACTACAAGTATGTCTTTGCTGGTACCGCAGGGTTCAGAAGCTATCGGCAAACCCCGAGATTCCCGAGACAGCTTTTACCGCCTGAAAGCTGACGCGAACGGCGTTTTTCAAAGCGGAAGCTTGCATCTACCGTCTCTCCCAGATGACATGAATGCAGCATGAGACAACGGAAAAGAGAAGGAAGGAAAGGGGGGGAGGAGGAAAGGGCGTTTCGTCTTTGTTTCTGCCTCTCCTTCTCCTTCCCCGGGCGTGGCAGCAGCAACACCTCAGGGCTCTTTTCCCTTCTCTCTGACACTCCTTTCCTTGCCCCCCCCCCCCTCTCTCCCAACCTCTCTCTCTCCCTCCCTATGGCCCTCCCTTGTTTTTGCCGTTTGATCGCCCCTATGCTGCAGGAGCTGCAACTCCCTGCAGCCGGCTTCTAACATTCTTTCTTTTTTTTTGTGGGGGGGGGGTTGGTGGTTGTCGTCGTGATGAATTTACAAGGCGCACGTACAGACAGTGGGCAGGGTAGAGACACACTCATATACACAGAGAATGACTGTGTGTGTGTGTGTGTGTGTGTGTGTGGAGAGGGAGAGGGGGTGAGCAAGCGACTGTGAAGTTAATTAGAACATCCTGTGTCTACTTCTGTCTCTCTCTTTCTCTCTCTCTCTCTCTCTCTCCCCTCTATCTCTGAGAGGCTTTGATGTGGCTTAGTGCCTGGAAACTTAATGAAAAATGTATAATAGCCTTTCCGTTCTCTGTCTCTGCCCCCTTTTCCTTCCCTTCCCTTTCCTTTCCTCTCCTCTCCTCTCCTCTCCTCTCCTTTCCTCTCCCTTGCTACCTCGGGTCTTGCCTTTATGACATGGCGCTTTTTTTTTTTTTAATACAACATGGGGCAAGTTTCCTAAAGCTACTGAGAACAGTTGTCATGCTTTGTCTCATAGGCTGCCTCTCCTCTTTTCTCCGCCCCCCTGGTTTTTACCCTCCTGTTTTGACCCTCCCTTCCCTCCCTCCCTTCCTTCCTACCTCCTTCCTCCCTCGGCGGTCGCTTTCTGCCAGTCAGCACATCCCGGGGAAGGGAGGGGTGTTTGATGCGAGCCTCTTTGACTCTCCCCTTCTCTCTCTCTCTCTCGTTCAGTCTCTACTTTCTCTCTCTCTCTCTCAATCTATGTTTCCTTTCAGCTGCCCTCCCATTCTGTCGACTCGCCGCTCTCTCACTCAGAAACAGTCTCCATTACTTACCATCAACTCCGAGTTCAAAGATGACAGTTTCTGACTTTAGTGGGGGCACGTCAATTCGACTCAATGAAGTCGCTACAGTCAGAGAGAGGGAAAATGAAAAGGGGGGGAGGAAATAAAAGGAAAAAGAGAGAAAGTGACAGGCCAACTCATGTGAGCCGCGTGAATGACATCACGGGCCGGAACGCGCCGGTGTCAAGTGTGATCTATCACCGCCGATCAGCCTCATGTGGCTCTTAACCAAGTCGGCCATGTTGGGCATCATCAAACACCCCCCCCCCCACCCCCACCCCCACCCCCCCCCACCAGCGTAAATTTCCACATCTCACGGATCACGTCTCTCATCCCGACGGCGGATTTTTTCTTTTTTTTTCTCCACCTGCTCATTAACCATCCTCCCTATTTGCGATTGCAGCTTCGCCACTGTACCTGTCATCTCTCATTCAAATCAGCATCTCTCCCATCGCCCCTCTCTCCCTCTCTCCACTTCATTCCTCCTCGCTCGCCCGAGATGAGCTCTCATCGACTCAATTTGCCCCCCCCCTCTTCTCGCCTCTCCCGCTCGCTTCGTTATTCGTAAGCGGGGAAGCGTCTTGGGGGCATGCGTGTATCGATTAGAAAGCGCACGGCAAATATGTTTCATTAGATGAATCGGCACCTATTCTCCCTCTCTCTCTCTCTCACTCTCTCTCTCTCTCTCAGGTT